>NC_090647.1:202667509-202995009 GCF_040937935.1 Hyperolius riggenbachi | reverse complement strand
GGGTCTCCTCCAGGCAGCTTCCTCCCCCAGGTAGCGGCGTCTCCTCCTGGGTTCCCTCTGGGCAGCGGCGGTGATGGGAGGCTCCGGCGGCAGGGGGTCTCCTCCAGGCAGCTTCCTCCTCGCGTGGCGGTGACAGCAGCTTCTGTATGTTCCTCTTCCCACGGTGACTGTGACTGACACACCTGTGGCGTCTAGTATAGACGTCACATGCGGTGTCAGCCAACCAGGGAAGAGGAGCGATGTGGGTGGGAAGCAGGGGAGGGGTGGGTGGGTTAGAAGGAGGGGAAAGTAGCGAATATATTATACATAGGAAAGCCCACAGCGTGCTAGGCGCCGGCGATGGCGAAATAAAGGTCCAGTGCAGCATTATGCTGCAATATCAAGAATAAATAACTGCAGACATTTTTTTAAAAATTTTGAATACAGTATAAGAATCGCCATTTAACTAAACACTCAGACCAGTTGCTGTTGAAATTTGATTTTTGTGGTGACAATACCGCTTTAATTGTGCACCAGTTGAAGCAATGGGCTCTTTAACAATAAATGCTGGTTTTTATTGGCTAATGCTAATTTATGGTTTCTAACTGACAGACCCGATGGCCATCATATTAACCTTATAGTAAAAGTCACCCACTGCATCCAGTGGTTTGTTCTACCGATACAGCAGCTTTTAACTGAATTTTTATATGGGGCTCAATGCAAATTGGGACATGGTGTGAGCCATTGCCTTCTATTTCAGACTATATTTAACATGCTTTGTGATAACACAGGACACACGTGTAAGGATAGCACTGATCATCAACAACAATAATGGGAATCTCTGCTGCAAGAAATGCCTGGTGAATAGGATTTGGGGAAGTGCTTTAAGGACTAGAGAACATAGACCTTTGGTATCCTATTATATTTATTGTGACATCAATAGTAAAATAGAATCAAACTGAACTTAACTGAAGATAAAGTATTGTCTACTACCAGGTGACTTCCATTGCATTTGACCTGCAACTGAACCACAGTCAGACTAATAATAAACTGACACTGAAGTGACACTGAACTGAACTCAAAGTTCCATGTGCACTAGCATTTAAATTGATTTCTTTAGCTTCAGGTAATAAAGGACTTTTGTGGACAGATAATAACAAGATCTAGTTCTGAGTGCCTATGAAGGACAAGAAACATTTGTGTATAGTATTGGTCTTTAAACTATGAAACTATTAAATCTTAACAAACAACTTGATGTTGTACCAATAATGGTATAGGCTTTTTATTTATTCATAACTGCCCGAGGCTAAACTATTTTTTAGGCCAGAAAACAAGATACAATCTGCCAAGCAAAGACTTATCAAATGTAATATTGTCTTTATTGTTTCTCTAAGAAATGATAGCTCAGTCCAGATAATAAAACAAACAAAATTAATATGACTTAGGGGGATTGCTGTCAAAATGTTCTTAATGTTCAACGAACCTAACTAATTTAAATATATTATCTTAAAGTAGAAAAAAAAAACACTATTTTTAAAAATATCTAAATAAAGAAAGTCTAGTTATTCACCAAGGAACTAATGTCAACAGCTAAAGGAAAAAAGACAAAATACAATGTATTTCAAATGTGTTTGTTGAAAATTTTAAAACATAACTACTAAAATTCTGTTAATGTGTGTGTATTAAGCTGGCCACTAACGGTCCAATTTCTAGCAAAAAAACGTTCGATCGATCAGAAATTTTGATCGGACGAAAAATCGTTCACTACACCATCAACTAACCAATCATTGCTTCCTATCTATCACGACCACCAAGAAAATCCAAATTTTCGTTCGACGAAAATTCATTCGGGCGACATTTTTTTTCACTCGTTCATAATCGGTTGCGTCCACCAATGAAGATTATTTACAATCAATCCGATCAGAATTTCTGATCGCTCGAACGATTTTTCGCTAGAAATTGGACCGTTCGTGGCCAGCTTAAGTTCCATAAAATTGTACATTTCATATGTCAGCCTCCTGATTTTTTAGAAAGCAGAGTAGAACCACAGGCTACACAGAAGTTTGAAACACATCCATGACTTATCATATAATTAATAATAATAATGCTAATAATTTGTATAGCACTTTTTCCCTGTCATGTATTCCCCTGTCATGTATCACCTGGCCTCCTCCTCTCCCCTGGAAACTGCACATTGCATGTTGATATCCTGAGGTTTCTGATCCATGTCGTGGATGGGTGGCAGCATAGAGTACGGGGCTCTGGGGAGGAAGAGGAGACCAGATGCAGTGTGGGCTTGGCAACTATAACAGCACTCCCTGCGTCTACTCAGCACAAGAAGGGGGGGACGGAACAGCTGGCGGCCACTACGGGGGAGAATGGATTGTCTGGCCATGATGGGGGGTAATAATTTTGCACATGGTGGCTGATTTTGTGGTGCCCACTGGTTGCAAAACTGCTGGAAAAGACCTAGAGATTCCTTTTTTATAACAAATATGTTTTGAGATGTATTTTCTAGGTATGACAGTGAAAGATATAAGCACAGGCTCGACTGTATAAACAAGTTATTTCTTTATTTTAGAACACTTCTATTATATCTATAGCAATTAGTGCGGCATATCACAGCATAAGCAGAGAAAAATGTTATGAAGTGTAACTCCTTCCTCTGAAGCCCTAGCTACTCTGCTCATGCTGCAATAAACTGAACTCATTGCTATGGATATCATATATACGTTATCAAAATAAAGAAATAAGTAAAATAAAATAAATATATATATCAATAAATATATAAACTGAAGAGATAATTTATAACGTGTTTATACAGTAGGGTCTGTGCACATATCTTTTACTTTCATCAGATTTTAGAGGTGAATGGCAAACAGCTAGGCAACACAGTGAGCTCCTGTGGATATTTGTATGACTATAAAAATTAAAGGCAGGGGCCACACTTATTAAAATACTAGATGATGGCCCGGCATTGCCTGGGTATGTATTTGGCTGGTGTGGGCTCCGCCCACTTTTTCTAACCCTAACACACAATTACTCAATTACCTAGTTTGTGAGGTTTGCGGTCTTTGGCATGAATAATTTGCGTTGAAATGAAACAAATCTGATTGGATTTGGCTCCACCCTCTTTTCTGAATTTGAACTCTAGTCACCCAATGACCAACTGTACCAGGTTTGAGGTTTGTGCCATTAACATTGCAAGAGTGGTAGCAATTAAATATTCCCCTTGAAAATCAATAGGTGAATTTTAATTGGCTTTTGTAGGCTCCATCCACTTTTCTGAATATGAATCCCAGTCACCCAGTGACCAACTGTGCAAAGTTAAAGAACCCTACCATTAACAGTGTAAGAATGGCTGCAGTCTACATTTTCCCAGTGAAATTTGTATTTGTCTCTGCCCACTTTTTGGTTATGGGGACAAAAAGTATCCTATACGTTGTTCCAGGTAATGTGCTATGTGTGTGCCAAATTTCATTCAAATCCATTCAGCCATTATTGCGTAATTGAGTAACAAACATCCAAACTTTCTCATTTATAATATTAGTGAGATGTGGGCAATTTGTGAATTGCAAAAACTAGGTTGCTACAGATGTATGTCATTGGCATTGCATTGTAGCCATAAAGAAAAAACAATGTGACATGCGCAGCATGAAATTGGGCAGCCAGTCATCAAGAGGTGCAAGTTCTACGAAATCCACAAAAGTTTTTCAACAATATAAAAATAACACCGTACAGCATGTGATCTATTCCTCCTAATGTCTATTGGCCATGTCTGCAGTTTCTCGTACACCTATTCTTTAAAACATGCAGCCTTAGCTTCTTACCACTCTGGGCACAGTGATGAAGACAGTAGCTGATAATATAGCCTTGAGTGTGGCTTCAATACAGTCAAAGTTCCATGGCTGTAAAACAAAAATCCAGGATCCGTCTGTCTCTGTCCATTCCTCCCTTCTACTTCCTGTTCCGCATTCCCTCACTAGTCTATGGTAAGAAAAATAGTCCAGACTGCACATGGCATTGTACTTCTGATTTTGTGCTAATTGGCGTTTGCAAATTTTCTGCATTTACAATACAATGGCAGATCTGCAACGTGCAATTTGTATTTCAATGCAAGTCAAAGGTAATGTAGAAAATTTGCATTAAAATGTGCAAATTACACAAAGCTGTACATGCAATTTTTTTGTTAAAGTGGATCCGAGGTGAACTTTTACTCATTGCATAATTGTGTTACTTTCCTATTGTTTATAGGGCATTCTTTAAGCCAAATACTTTTTTGTTTTTGTTTTAATACTCTAATTCCCTAAAAACTAAATAAACCACGTCCACAGGTTTTCAGAGAGCCTTGGCAGTAGCAAGGGCTCATGGGAGCTCAGTCTGGGCAGGGGGAGCAGGAGGTGTTACTAGTCATTGATTTCAGAGGCAGAGGGGAGGAGGGAGGAGGGGGGATTAGGTTTTTTTCACAGTCTGAGTGCTGATGGTGCAGATAAGCCTGCCTCTGTGTAATGTTTACAAACAACATGGCTGCTGTCATTGTATCACAGGAATAAATAATCATTTTCTATTAAATCTGTTTGCAGCTAGATTTGCTGTGTAAACTATTTATACTTTAGATAAGATATATAGACAAGTTACTTGTTATAGTTCGTTTTTCATCTGGGATCCGCTTTAAGTAATTTACATGCATTTTTTAGTTAAGTAGATGGATTTTCATGTAAATTAACTTCGTTGGCATTCACAGAAAAATTGCAATGCAAAATTTTGTGCACAGACCCATTTAAAAATCACAAAAAAAGGCACATGAAAGTGCATATAAAAAAAGAACACAAACCCCACAAATGCAGAATCAAAATCACACGCATAAACACTAGGACAAGTGTGAATGCCCCCTTAGACATTGGAGTGCTATGCAAGTGATTTGGTATTGATCTAGCATTATAGGTTCCTTCTTTATAGGTTCTTACTTCATACTTGTTGGTATGTTCCAAGATTTAGATACTTGTTAGCAAAGGCTAAACAATGTAATTTTACTATAGACTTCACAGCAAAAGAGAACAAAAAAGAGTTTACATGTCATGCAGAATAGAGAGTAAAGTTCAAGCCAGCTAACAACTACACAAAATAGTTTCATTTTTACAGGCCATATGACCTGGCCATTACTGCATTTAGCATGTCATATCTTGGACTGAGATAGCAGTAGGAAAATCCAAGGGAAAAATATATACCATACGCCTAGCCTTTTAAATTAACAAAGTACATTCTGAAGTACAAAGTTGTAAATTGTTTGATGTGTTGCATAATTACTTTGGACATGCTGCTTCCAGTAAATATTACAGAACAAATTAACATTAGAATTATGCAAAAGGAATAATGAGATCTGCTTTTAAGCTTATAATTAAAATGCTCTTTTGCTACTTCTAATTAAAAATGATGAAGAACTTTCATTGCTTTAAAGTATAATGTGCAGTGGCATTTCCATGTGTTTGGCAAAGGTGACATTTTTATCTTTTTTACTCATCTAAGTAAATGTTTTAATGTTGATTGGTATTTATTGCATGCTTTAAATAAGATGCGTAAACCATACTATTGTAAGTTCAGAGTATACAAAAGGTCCAAAGCAACAATATTAAATCATATTATGAATGTGTTCAAAGTGCAAAATCAAAATACAAATCATACATTGATATTGTGTAAATTAGTAGCAGCTCTGCTGTGATTTCAGGGTGTTCAGTTATACAGTGACTAGGTGGACTTCAAGGGTTTTTATCCTTGATAGCAATGGCTCTTTCCTTTGAAATGTAGCATCTCATGCTGTCAGTGAGAATTCTGTAGAGGTAAACTGTGCATGGAATATGCTTGGATGGAACCCTCCCATAACAACATTTAGACAGAGTCCCCAACCCACTCACAGTGGTCAATACGATCCCCATCATAATAAGGGGTTCTCATACCCTTCCACCCCCCCAGTGGTAGCATTTGCAAACCCCTACTTCTTAACAGGTGCCACAAAGCAATCGAAACAGCATTTTTTGACATTTAGATGAAATGGAAGATTTTAACACCAATGTGCTTTTGGTTTCATGCCCCCCACCCCTTACCCCCACCCCAGGAGATCTTGCAAATTGTTAAAAGTGTTTAGCACTCTATGGAACCCTGCTATAGCAACATTTGTTTTAGGTGGGGTCTGAGGAATTCACCCTAGTGGTGTGAATAGCAGCTACTTTCCTGTTATGGGGTATTTTCCATGGCCACCACCCCATATAATGTAGTGTTACTCAACCACTTAAGGACCACAGGCTTACACCCCCCTAGTGACCAGGTTATTTTTTACAATTTAGTGTTCTGCAGCTTTAATAGCTTGCTGCAGAACCATATAAAGTGAACCCCCTTTTCTGCCCACCAACAGAGGTTTCTGTTGGTGGGCTCTGATTACTGGTGCCATGTTTATTTTTATTTATTTTTTTATTAATTTATTTGTATTTTTTTTTATAAAGTTTTCTATTTTTGTATTTATTTTTATTTCCCCCCGATCCACCAATCAGGACAATCATCTCTCATAGGCATCAGCCTATGAGAGGGGATATTGATCGGAGCCTTTCCAGGGGACAGCTGAATGACACAGCTGTCCCCAGTACAGCGCTACAGTAGATAGCAGCGCTGTATAATATAAAAAGATGGCGATCGCCACTGGCAGACTTTTGACGGAGCGGAGCACCGTCACTCAAGCAGGGATGAGCACGCATCGGAGTGCGCAATCCCAGCTAATCTCAGCCCACTGCTCTTGACGCCTTTCAGCGTTAGGCATTCCTGGGGCTGCCACCTTCCCAACGCCTGTCGGCGAGAGACGGTCGGGAAGAGGTTAGACCCCAATGGGGGAATACTTCATTAGTTCACTGGAAACCACCATCCAACTTTTGGTGGCTAGTAGGTCCGATCAACACTAGATCTTGCTTGGAACTGGTGCTCGGTGAGGGGGGAATGTAAAACTGAACTTACCATAAATAAGTTTCATATTTTCAGATGTTAGTTTCAGCTACTGCCCACACTAATCACAGAGGTTACCTTTGCAGTGCAACAGGAGACCTGTTAGTGGTGAAAGCACTATAAAGGCCCAAATGGTAGTCTACCAATCTATTGCAAAAGGCTTGCTATCTCATGTTTTTAAACTACCTAGGTTAAGTCAGTGAGAAGAAAATATAAAATCTCACGCCACACTAATTACACACTAATATACAGTAACACATTATAACTAATGTTTTTTTCTTCCTAGGTCCATGCTGAGGATTTCACCCAAAAACAATTGTACAGGGTGGTGCATGAAAAACCGGCCCACTCATTTTGTGCATTCCTGTGTTGCCGGCGTTTGCTTCCAAATGAGAGTGTTAGCTGTACGGCAACAAATGCAAATGACACAAGGTTAAGTAAATCCGGAGATCACACACAGCACAGATTGCCATTGCAAATTGCATAACAGGCACATAAGGTTGGGATGTCAGAAATATTATTGTGTAATCGCGCTTATAGCCGGTAGACAAGCTATTGTTTTGTGCTACCCTGTATTTGTGTGGGTAAATGGATGCAAACTTGTGACAAAAAAATAAAATCTTCTATGAACTCACCATATCTCTCACAGAATACCTTGGGGTGTATTCTTTTTAAAATGGTCACTAGTGGGGTTCCTATACTGCCCTGGCATTTTAGGGGCCTTAAACCATGAGATGTAGTCTGGAAACCAAATAATTAAAATTGACCTGTGAAATCCTAAAGGTACTCATTGGACTTTGGGCCCCTTTGCACCGCTAGGCTGCAAAAAAGTGTCACACATGTGGTATCATATAATGTATAATATAATGTATTTTATGGTGTCTTTCCACACTTACCCATGCTGGGTAGGAGAAATATCTCTGTAAAGGACAATTTTTTTTACACAAAGTTGTCATTTACAGAGATATTTCTCCCACCCAGCATGGGTATGTGTCGAAAGACACCATAAAATACATTATACTAATTCTCCTGAAAATGGCGATACCACATATGTGACAGTTTTTTGCAGCCTAGCTGTGCAAAGGGGCCAAAAGTCCAATGAGCACCTTTAGGCTTTACAGGGGTGCTCAAAATTTAGCCCCCCCCCCAAACAATGCCAGGACAGCAAACACTCCCCACAAATGACCCCATTTTGGAAAGAAGAAACCCCAAGGTATTCCACGAGGGGCATAGTGAGTTCATAGAAATGTTTTTTGTTTCACGAGTTAGCTAAGAATGACACTCTGAGAAAAAAATAAAAAAATCAGTTTCTGCTAAATAAAATCTTCTATGAACTCACCATGCCCCTCAGCAAATACCTTGGGGTGTCTTCTTTCCAAAATGGGGTCATTTGTGGGGTCTGTCCTGTCATTTTAGGGTCTCCGCAATCATTACATGTATGGCGAGTATTAGGAGTTTCTGCTATACTCCTTATATTGGGCTTACTGGTGATGTACTTTTTTTTCATAAAACGAAAAGTGAACAGCAAAGATTCGCATTGATCAATGTGGATGAAAAAATATCTGCCGAAAAATGTGAAAAAAGAGGGCCATGGCGTTTGCCAGGACATAGGCGCACCGTCCACAAAATTCTTCAAACACACTTTGCTCCTATACCCTGGCAAACCCGATTAATCCATTCACATCAATCGATGTGGATGAAAAAACCTTTGCCAGTTTTGATACAAAGTGCTTGCCAAAGCATAGGAGCTCCAACATCGCCCTTCAGCTCATATGCCTTGGCAAACGTATCTTACTGCGGAGAAATATCGTCCTGCAGCGCTGCATGCACCGACTTGTGTGTAATCTGACAGACTCGCAATGCTTCTGTCATGATGCACCATCAGTGCTGCAGCTGGTTGGTCGGTCCACCTGGAAGGGTAAAGGATGGAAAAAGAGAGAGAGAGAAAAAGAAAACACACACAAAAAAAAACCAAGCAAGCAGCAATGCAATAAATTCATTAACATTAACTTTGATAAACTTTATTGAAACTTTTAACCAAACATTAACAATTTGAACTTTTAACTTTTTTGCTTACCTGTGGTTCAATGACATGGGGTCGGGTACGCCTGGCGCTAGCAGGGACCACAACCTCATCATCAGAACTATTGGATAGAGAGCCACTGCTGTCTACAGGTTCATATTCTGACCCGGATGATTCGTCGGATGAGAAGTAGTGTTGGGCGAACACCTAGATGTTCGGGTTCGCGAACGTTCGCCGAACAGCGCCGCGATGTTCGGGTGTTCGCGCCGAACTCCGAACATAATGGAAGTCAATGGGGACCCGAACTTTCGTGCTTTGTAAAGCTTCCTTACATGCTACATACCCCAAATTTGCAGGGTATGTGCACCTTGGGAGTGGGTACAAGAGGAAAAAAATATTTGAAAAAGAGCTTATAGTTTTTGAGAAAATTGATTGTAAAGTTTCAAAGGAAAAACTGTCTTTTAAATTTGGAAAATGTCATGTTTCTTTGCACAGGTAACATGCTTTTTGTCGCCATGCAGTCATAAATGTAATACAGAGAAGAGGTTCCAAGGAAAAGGGACCGGTAACGCTAACCCAGCACAAGCAGCAGAACACGTGATGGAACAGGAGGAGGCGCAGGAGGAGAAGGCCACGCTTTTTGAGACACAACATCCCAGGCCTTGCATGAGGACAAATAGCGTGCGGATATAGCAATGCTTTTTGCTGCCATGCAGTCATAAATGTAATACAGATGAGAGGTTCAATAAACAGGGACCGGAAACGCTAACCCAGCAGCAGCAGCACACGTGATGGAACAGGAGGAGGTGCAGGAGGAGAAGGCCACGCTTTTTGAGACGCAACCCAGGCCTTGCATGAGGACAAGAAGCGTGCGGATAGCATGCTTTTTGCCGCCATGCAGTCATAAATGTAATAAAGATAAGAGGTTCCATAAACAGGGACCGGAAACGTTAACCCAGCAGCAGCACACGTGATGGAACAGGAGGAGGCGCAGGAGGAGAAGGCCACGCTTTTTGAGACACAACAACCCAGGCCTTGCATGAGGACAAGAAGCGTGCGGATAGCATGCATTTTGCCGCCATGCAGTCATAAATGTGCGGTATTGAGTGGGTTTTCTTGGGTGCTCCCCTGTGGCCTGTACGTGAACCGTCAGGGGAAACACCTCTTCCCTTGCCCCTCCCTCTTTCACCGGATTTCTTCCTCATTTCACTTATCCTTAAAGTACACGCTGACTGGCAGCAGTACAGTGGCAGTACAGAAATGCTATACAGTGGTGGGTGAGTGGTGTACCACTATTCCCAGCAGCGACACAGAGCACAATGCTATACAGTGGTGGGTGAGCGGTGTACCACTATTCCCAGCAGCGACACAGAGCACAATGCTATACAGTGGCGGGTGAGCGGTGTACTACTGTTCCCAGCAGACACAGAGTGGCAGTAAACACAATGCTATATAGTGTGGCTGAGTGAGCAGTGTACTACTGTTCCCAGCAGACACAGAGTGGCAGTAAACACAATGCTATATAGTGTGGATGAGTGAGGTACACAGAGTGGCAGTAAACACAATGCTATATAGTGTGGCTGAACGAGCGGTGTACTACTGTTCCCAGCAGACACAGAGTGGCAGTAAACACAATGCTATATAGTGTGGCTGAGCGAGGTACACAGAGTGGCAGTAAACACAATGCTATATAGTGTGGCTGAGCAAGCAGTGTACTACTGTTCCCAGCAGACACAGAGTGGCAGTAAACACAATGCTATATAGTGTGGCTGAGCGAGGTACACAGAGTGGCAGTAAACACAATGCTATATAGTGTGGCTGAGCGAGCAGTGTACTACTGTTCCCAGCAGACACAGAGTGGCAGTAAACACAATGCTAAATAGTGTGGCTGAGCGAAGTACACAGAGTGGCAGTAAACACAATGCTATATAGTGTGGCTGAGCGAGCAGTGTACTACTGTTCCCAGCAGCGACACACAATGACTGGGGGGACCCTGGCTAGCGTGGCTGGAGCGTGAACTGCCCTGCCTGCCTACCCAAAGCTAAACCCACAGACAAATGGCGGAGATATGACGTGGTTCGGGTATTTATTTACCCAAACCACGTGACAGTTCGGCCAATCAGAGTGCGTTCGGAACGTTCGGGGAACGTTCGGCCATGCACTCTTAGTTCGGCCATGTGGCCGAACGGTTTGGCTGAACACCATCAGGTGTTCGGCCGAACTCGAACATCACCCAAACAGGGTGATGTTCTGCAGAACCCGAACAGTGGCGAACACTGTTCGCCCAACACTAAATTGAGAAGTACCAATCGCTCTCATCCGACTCGGCCAGAATCCTGTAGACCTCTTCCAGGGAATACCCCTTTCTTGCCATTTTGGGATGCTAAATTTAGGGGGTATTCCACTGAGACTACCCAGGAAAAAGAGCACCTGTCTAGCAAACGGGAGTACTGGTGAAGTGAAAAAGCTGCGGTTGCTCAGTTTTGATCAAAAAATATCAAAACTGATCTTTAGAGCACCGCAGCTATTGGGTTGTGTTTTTGCAATGATCAGAAAAAAAAATTCTGTCACTGCGGTGTGGTGGGCTGAACGCAAGTGCGGCTGAATGATCAGGCCAGATCGGGCAAACACTGCGTTTTTAGTGGAGCCTACTCTAAGGTGACCCTAACGTACTTATATAGATCTGACTGTGATCAGTACTGACTGTGATCAGTACTGATTACTAAACGACAGTGATGGCACTAATCAATGACTAATTAGTGACTGGGGTGTAGTGGGCTGGGCGCTAACTGACTAACTACCTAACAAAGGGGCCTAGATACAGTCAGAGGCAATCAGATAGCAATCAAAAACAATCAAAGGCAATCAAATGCAATTAAATACAGAGCCAATCACAGGGCAATCAAGAGGCCAATCAGAGTGAAAACAGGAGGCCAATCAGAGTGAAAACAGGCAATCGGATGTCAATCAACAGTGCACAGACGGTAAGATGTCACTCAGACCTCAATCAATGTCACTCAGACCTCAATCAGAGCTAGTGACAGGTGACCAGATGTCAATCACAGTGCAGCAGTTAGATGCCAAGCAATGTAAACAGAGATCAATCACAGGGCAGAGATGATCAAATGCAAATCAGAGCTAGTGAAAGATGATCAAATGTCAAATGTCAATCCACAGTGAACAAACACATAGATGTCACTCAGATGTCACTAAATGTCACTCAGACCTCAAACAGGCGACCAGATGTATATCAGACCTCAGTCAGATTCATAAACAAGGGGGTAGGGACCAGTGAGGGGTGGTCTGCGGGCAATCGCGGGGGGCAATGTTGTGCAGGGCTCACATGCGGGCTGCCGTCCTCTCTGGTGGTCGTTCCGGGACACTGTGACCACCAAAGGAGGAGGCAGCACGTATAATACACGTTGTTTCCAAAACAACGTGTATTATACACTTTGATTGACTGGTTTGATCGATCGCCACCCGCCAGCGCTGCTAATTGGCCGGCGGGCAAAAGACACAGGGGGGCGAAGTAAAATGCCGGGGATGCGCGCGCATCGGTGCGCGCGATTCCCAGCTAGAGCCCGCTCAGGCCATTCACGCCAATGGGCGTGGAGTGGTCCTGGGGCTGCCGCACTGCTCACGCCACTTTGGCTGAGGTCACATTGCAGTGCTGCTCGGATACCCCTTTTAAAAATCCAAATCCGATTCGGAACCGGATACCCAGATATCCGATTCGGATTGGATATCTGAATCTGAACTTTCAGATATCCGCGTTCATGCGGATATCCGAACATATTATCCGTGCTATCCGGGCGTATTCGGATATCCGAATAGAAAAAACGGAAGTGGCCTTTAAATTGTGTTTAAAATGTTTTTTAGGGTACATGAGGCATTTAGCATTATGTTTTTTTTTAAAGGGAAAAACTAATTTATGATGTGGAGACTTAAAATCCCCCCCCCCCAAAAAAAATGGCTGCCAATTAACATCAGGACTAGGTTCCAGACTGCGGTCGTGCAGCCCACATTGTGTCCAAAGTCCAACCGCACATCTGGGACATGACAGTTTTCAGCCCAGACACCTCCAAAAAATTATGCAGCAATTGTGTTTTGGGTTAAATATAGGTAGTATCAGCACAGCAGCAGTGGCCTATGGCGCCCTGGCGGTGGAAGCAGCAAAGGCAGCAGGAGCAGAGCAATGCTGCAGCAGCAGGTGTAACGTCTGCCAGGAGCATGCCGGACGTGGCACTTGGCAGTGGCATGTGGCACTTGGCACGTGGTACTTGGTATGTGGCACTTGGCACTTGGCATGTGGCACTAGGCACTTGGCATGTGGCACTTGGCATGTGGCAGGTGGCACTTGGAACGTGGCACATTTTACATGGCACGTGCCAAGTGCCAAGTTCCACGTGCCACATGCCACCTGCCCCATGCCACGTGCCACGTGCCAAGTGCAAAGTGCCACGTGCCATGTGCCAAGTGCCACGTGCCGAGTGACAGTCAGACAGCAGAGGAGAAGACACTAGTGCACACTAACTGTCACACTGGCACTGCTCACAGCACAGCAGTTCTGTAGTAAGCTAACACAGTAGTAGTACTACTACTCTAACAACTGCAGTACTACTAACAACACAATAACACAGTAATCCTATTCCCTAACTATACTGTAGCTAAAGTTAATATCAGGCCAGCAGCTGGCCTGGTCTGTGCACAGCACACACACACACACACACACACACATAGCAGCTGCCTGCAGCAGCCCTGCAGCACACACTCTGACTGTCACTGAATGAAATCAAGCTAGCTACCTAATTAACAATATATTAATAGTGTAGTGATAGTGAAGGGGTTTATCACTGAACAGCTTTAGGTTTATCACTACTTACAGCACTTGCTAGGCCAGCAGCACTGGAGCATGTCTCTCAGTGAGCATTCACAAGCAAGGATGAGATTTCTCATCAGGGCAGCACTCCTTATTATACAGGGGGTCCTGGCCAGGGTTCCTTTCTGTGATTGGGTGCCGGGGTTTAGGCTGGGAGCCCTCTGATTGGCTCAATGAGGTCAGGTGGGGCTAGACAGGGTTGCCTTCTGTTATTGGTTGCTAGGGCTTCTGCTGGGAGCCCTCTTATTGGCTCAATGACGTCAGGGACGTCACCTCCTTAGTTACAGTATCCGGATTTGGATATCCAACGGATATACGCGGATATCCGGGTATGCAACCAAATATCCGCATAGTGCAATGCGGATTTGGGCCCAGGTATCCAGAATCCAAATCCGGTCGGATAGCGTAAAAAAGTTTGGATATCCGGGTAACGTGGATATCCAGAATCTGGATGAGCAGCACTGTTTGCGTGTCCCTGGCGCGCACCTGGCTAGTCATCATGCTGGTTGGCCTTGCGGGCTACGGGGGCTGGAGGAAGCCACAGGTAAATACAGATTTTTTTTTTTTCCCACTGCTCAGGGTCCCTTTAAGAAAGAGGGCACAATGTATTTTGGGTGGAGAAATGCGCATCTTCAGGCTCATATGAATGAACCAAACCATAGCCAGCAGTGGATTTTTTAGTGTAACATTATTTTTATTCAACAAATCTGCATACAAAAATGGTAAAACATACAAGTATGCCAGTAAAATGTGCATTCGACATTTGCATTAAGTGGCTTTATACTTCTATACTATGTGAAGCAGCACACATTCCAAACAGACATTTAGACATGTTCATAGAAATGACTGGACTCGTACTTAGTCATTGTAATGTAATGTATTTTGGTGCATGTGAAACTGTGATAAGATTATAGTCTAATAACCTGCTTGCACCTTGACCTGTAGAACTGAAACTGACAGTAAATTATACTTATACTGCTATGCCTGCATTTATAGTAGTGTGGCTGAAACTCTAGATTCTTTGACAGGCTGTCTTAATTTAGTTCATTCAGTACTACAAACCATCTACATAATTCACCCTAGAGGGCTGCACAAGAGAACTTAATGGTTTTCTTCTTTTACTGTACTGTATAGAATTTAGGACAGAGATTTTCCTCTAAACTTGGTAATCTTATGAGTGATCTAATCAAGGACAGCTGCAACATCAAAGTCCTACAGCTATAAAATGTCAACTTGTATAAATGTTAACGGATTTCATGCACTTTTTGGTAAACCTTTTCAAGTGCAGTGGACTTTGCCTAAAAAACTTAAGATTTAGTTCATTGATTACATAGTTACATAGTTATTTTGGTTGAAAAAAGACATACGTCCATCGAGTTCAACCAGTACAAAGTACAACTCCAGCCCGTCCCCCACATACCCCTGTTGATCCAGAGGAAGGCGAATCAAAACAAATTCATTAGATTGGAATAACAATGCAGGGTTATTGAAAGGACAAAACCCAATGGTGTGACATACATTTTATTATGGCAAAGCTTTTCAAATGATAATATAAGGATATAATTTCACTTTGGTGTATATTTATTTACTGTTACAGAGTTACACATGTTTTGGAAAGTGTACAAAGAGATTAACCTACCCAGCGTTCAATTTCCCCAGGATTTCTGTGCAAACAGTGATAACATTTATTTTGAAAACTTTTTTTTTCCTGTAACTTGCCAAAATGTGTCAAGCAAGGGTCTAGTATACAGTGCATGAGAGTATTGATGTGTATGCATGTTTATACTGTTCATAGCATGTTTTTTGAACGGACATTTCTGTCCATACCGCTAGGGAGGTTAAAGAGAACCTGTAACTGGAAAAAAAAAAAACCTCTGGGGATACTTACACTGGGTGGGGGGGGGGGGAGGTAAGCCTCTGGATCCTAATGCGGCTTCCATCCCCTCCATCCCATGGTGTCAGCTCTAGAAGCCCCAGAACAGTGGACATGTAAATATTTACATTCTCCGGCTCCAGCACAGGTGCAGTAGCATCTCTCTGCTGGTGCTTAGGCTGAAATAATTCACCTGCCCAGTAGAGTGGACCCAATTGGGCTCAGCTATTTACACCTGAGCCCATCAGGAAGCTGCTACTGTGCTTGTGCTGGAGTCGGGGGAAGGTAAATATTGCATACATGCCTTGTCGGCTGAGGTTTCGGGGGAGCCAGCACTGCTACCGTGGGACAGAGGAGGACAGGGAAGCCTCATTATGATTATGATCCAGAGGCTTATAACCTCCCGAACTAAGCACCCCTTAGGAGAACTTTTTTTTCATTACAGATACTCTTTAGAAAAGCCTTTGGCTTTTTTGCAGTCTGTGGCTCCACCTGAGAGCTTCTTGTTATTAAAGCAATGCAGAGTGTTCTAGCTCTTCATAAGAATTATTGATGCACAAAGTAGTGTAGTAAGTCAAGCAGTATAAATGGATGCTAATAGCACAACATCTCTGTACTCATAAGTAAGGGTTGTCAACTGGGAAACCACTGAATGGGCTAGTGGCAAACATTAGCCTGTCCCCACTCAGGTCAAGGAGCAACCAGGCTTGGCGGACTCCCAAGGCTTAAACTTTAGGTAAAAACCCAACCTCTTCACTCAAGATTGGCAAGTTAAAATAACTACAGTAAGTAAGAAGGTGCCAAAAATATAAAATAATTAAATTGTAAATTCATTGTAAAATGACAAAAAGCGTGGACTTACCTCCAAAGAACCACAACAGCCATAATACAGCAAAATGTTTATTGATCTCACCACAGTGTGTTTCATGGGCCAACATTCACACTTCATACTAAGTGCCTCCATCCACTTTCATAATGAGTCATCAGATACCTGGGATCACCATTATTATTCATAATAATTGGTTATAAGCTTGGATAGCCATATTTATTAAGTGATAATCAGTGTGATCACTTTTTTTTTTATAGATTTACCATATAGTAGCAATCCATGGCAGGAATAACAATTCTTGAAGGTCCTTAGTTTACCAAACAGTCATTCACAACTTGGGATCTGAAACTTTTTTTAAATAAAGACGCACAAATTGCCATGGGTCATAACTGAAATAACACAATAGTCCAAATAATCTGCTTTGTTTAATTTACGGTTTATTTCCTGAAAAAACATATATAACATAAACTCTTCAGCAACAAATAAATACAATAGAGTTCCTTAATATATACAAAATTTGATATTTATGTGTACTTCCATGAACATAAATGTCACGTGGTCTGAGAACTTCCTGGAATAATGTTTCTTTCCCTTCAACCTCAAAGTCCCGGTTCACGTTTCCATATTTTGTTAATAAATAAATAGGAAAAAATGGGACAATACAATTGCTCACATAATGTTCATATTTTCATATCTGATGCAGTTGTTCTAGAGAAATTCACTTTGAAAGGTCAGTCATGTGGCTGACTTTCTAGATAGCCTCTAGGAAAAAAAACTGATAGTGAAGGGAGCATTTCACAGCTAGAACAGCTCTCACTATCCATATAGTCCCTGTGATGCTGAGGAATCAACTCTTTTTGTCCAGCACTGCAGCTCAGCAGATTCTTATCATTATGAGACTAAAAAAGTTTGTGAATAAAGATGGACTAGTTCAGGAAATGTATGCTCACAGGGGGAGACTAGCTGCTGCCCTCTCCTAGCTCCTCCATGACTATATCATGTTAAGATGATTAAGAAAGAAGACTCTTGTGTAAATAGGAGTAGCGATCAGAGTAGCTGTAGTCAGTGTCAAACTTGTTGCCCTTTATAAGGTAAACAAGATTACTTGAAGAGCAGCAGTATAGTCCTTTGTTGTTAAAGATACCTATAGTATGTCTATAGGCTTGTACACGCATCCAACAAAGTGCACGTCCAACCCCACGACATCTCAACACAACAACAAACCATTTACTTTTTTCCACTCACCAACCAACTAGGCGACCAACTCATTAGCACACTGTGTGCACAAGCAAAACGATGGACCGCACAATATGGTCGCATTAAAAAAAAAGCAAGTTGTAATGTTCACACAACTTTGTACACATGTGACCAACTGCATGATATCTGCCTAATATTTGCATGTGTTTATTCGCCGGATGGATCGGGCTAACTGCCTGTTATCAATCACTCATCTAGTCGTTTGCCAAGAGTACACATGGATGATTGTCGACCAACAGACCAAACTCAGACAACAATCAGGCAGTTTTGTTGGACCAGTGTATGAGCCTTAACACTTCATCACTTGTTAATGTGATTGTACTGTTCGCAGTACTTACTTTTGTGTGTTTTTCATTATGGGGCACTCCAATGAAGATCTCAATGTCATGGATCTGAAGGAGAAAATCCCTTGAATTCAGAATAATATTCTTGGTTACTGCACCAAAAAGTGGACTAAATTTCAACCTGAGATTTCTGTCTTTAACTGCTAGAGGACGCAGGGCCGGATTTGTACTTTTACCGCCAAAGGCCACTGTCACCAGCCTCCCCCTTCAGTAAAGGTAGTGAGATGATTCCTCCCCCTTCCCTCTAGTATAGGTAGCCTGATGACCCCTCCCCTTCCCTCTAGTATAGGTAGCCTGATGACCCCTCCCCCTTCCCTCTATTATAGGTAGCCTGATAACCCTCCTCATGCTCCTGTATAGGTAGCCACCGCTGTACATCTATCCCTCCAACCATTGCCTCTCATGTCAATTCACTCACTGGTAACATGTCAGCAAGTCACAAGTGAAGGGCAGATGCACAGCGTCAGCTGATGGAGACAGAGGGTAAGAGGAAACTTCTACACTGCAGACGAGTGGAGATGTGACTGGTGGCTGCTATTACATTTTCTCCACTTGCAACTCTACAATTCTGCCCAGGTTCGTAGCTGCCAGCCACAATGCCAACGTACACAGAGAGCAGTGCAGGGGCATAGCAATAGGGGGTGCAGAGGTTACGACCGCATCGGGGTCCTTGGGCCAGAGGGGCCCTGGAGAGCCATCCCACAACTGCAGTATCAACTTTCTATTGGTCCTGTGCTCATAATAATCACTTTTATAGATACTTTGAATAGTGGTAATCATTAACAAAAAGCTCCCCATCCCCTTCTTGCACCTCTGACACTGTAGTTCCCATTGGCAGGTTTTGGTGCGTCATATCAATTGTTATGTATAGAGTGCATGGGGCCCCAACGTAAAACTTGCATTGGGGCCCATAACATCTTAGCTACACCACTGGGGCAACCATTGCACAGAAGGCTGGCATGAGAGTACTGCAGTCAGGTGCTTGCCTGACCTTACAAATGCTACACCAGTTTAGCCTGCTGCTTTGGTGCCCTTGCTCCTGTGGTGCCTTGGCCTAAATCCAGCCGCGAGAGGACAGCAGGCTTACCCCTCCCCCACCCCCTTCCCCTAGTGACCAGGCCATAGGCATTAGCCTATGAGAGCAATCTGTTTGTGAGGCTCTCCTGTAACTCAGCGGGGAAGCGAGTGCATCCGGGCACACAATCTCTGCTAATCTCCGCCCCCAGGACTTGACGCTGATCAGTGTTAAGTGGTCCTGGGGGAGCCACCTTCCCGACGACTATCGGCGTTAGGCGGTCGGGAAGGGTTTAAATCACTGTCAAACTTATTTATTATCACTTTTATATTTCCCAATTCTTCCCCCCTTCTTCCCCCCTTCTATTCCTCTCTACATTTTTTTTACAGATTCACTATCTAGTTAGACCTAATCTTTGTCTGTTTGTATTAGCACCCTCACATCAAGGAAAAAAATATGTCTCAGAATTGTTTATTTTGCCAATGCCAAGCATGATTGAGTCCTGCCTGGAATTGAGTTTGGCATGATACATAGCTCAATGTAGATATAAATAGATAGATAGATAGATAGATAGATAGATAGATAGATAGATAGATAGATAGATTGGCTTACAACGTGTAGTTGACAGAAGCTAGAAGACAACATGAAAAAAAACAGTATACATCACACATCATACAAACACTTCTACAAATGTTGCTGAGAGTCAAAACAGTTAGTCAGTGGGGCCAGTTGGCTGGTTGCCTGAAAGAGAAACAATGCCCTGGTCGCATCTTAGGGGGCGGTTGGCACTGATGGGGGGTGGAAGAATGTGGAGGGAGTTCAGGAGGCTGACAGCCAAGGAGTTTCTGTGTCTAGTGGTCCTGGTGGAGCCGGTCCGATGGGAGCGGGCTGATCATTGGTTATCCTCAGTGCCCTAGAGCACAGTCTGGTGGTGTTGTACAGGAGGGCAAGTAAGGGGAGGCGTCTACCAATTATTCTTTCTACCAACCTGATGACCCTCTGAAGTTTATGCCTGTCACTTGTGGTGGCGCCAGCATACCAGACTAAAATGGAAGCGCAGTGGATCAATACAGTGGTGGCGAAACAGAAACTTATTAGAATCTGTCAGAATTTCTAAGACCATGATGAACTTCCTTAGTTGGCCAAGGAAAAACAGGCTTTACACTGGGTGGCAGTGATGTCTATATATTCTATCAAAGTTTATAAGCTAAAATAGTATGATCATGATTTAACAAAAGAAAGTTGCACTCCTAAAAGCAAAGTCTTTTAAAAAAAAAAATTGACTGTAGTACCACACACACTGAACCTTTTATTGGCAGGTTTTGGATTGAACCTCTGTTGTTCAGGAAGTGGTTTTAAAAATAAAGAACACCTTAACCACTTCCCGACCGCCTAACGCACAGAGGCGGCCGGGAAGTGGAGCCCTGAAGGACCGGCTCACCCACAGAGGCGGCGGTCCTTCTAAGGGCATGGGCGGAGCGATCGCGTCATCCGTGACGCGATCCTCCACCGGCGCCTGTCACCGCTCGCCCGCCGCAACATCCCGCCAGCTATACGGAAGCGCCGGCGGGATGTTAACCCCGCGATCGCCGCATACAAAGTGTATAATACACTTTGTAATGTTTACAAAGTGTATTATACTGGCTGCCTCCTGCCCTGGTAGTCCCAATGTCCGAGGGACCACCAGGGCAGGCTGCAGCCACCCTAGTCTGCACCCAAGCACACTGATTTCCCCCCCCCTGCCCCAGATCGCCCACAGCACCCCTCAGACCCCCCCCTGCCCACCCCCCAGACCCCTGTTTGCACCCAATCACCCCTCTAATCACCCATCAATCACTCCCTGTCACTATCTGTCAACGCTATTTTTTTTTATCTCCCCCCTGCCCACTGCCCCCTCCTGATCACCCCCCACCCCTTAGGTTCTCCCCAGACCCCCCCCCCAGACCCCCCCCCCCCCCCTGTGTACTGTATGCATCTATCCCCCCTGATCACCTGTCAATTACCTGTCAATCACCTGTCAATCACCCATCAATCACCCCCTGTCACTGCCACCCATCAATCAGCCCCTAACCTGCCCCTTGCGGGCAATCTGATCACCCACCCACACCAATAGATCGCCCGCAGATGCGACATCAGATCACCACCCAAACGCAGTGTTTACATCTATTCTCTCCTCTAAACACCCACTAATTACCCATCAATCACCCATCAATCACCCCCTATCACCACCTGTCACTGTTACCCATCAGATCAGACCCTAATCTGCCCCTTGCGGGCACCCAATCACCCGCCTATACGCTCAGATTGCCCTCAGACCCCCCCTTATCAATTCGCCAGTGCAATATTTACATCTGTTCTTCCCTGTAATAACCCACTGATCACCTGTCAATCACCTGTCAATCACCCATCAATCACCCCCTGTCACTGCCACCCATCAATCACCCCCTGTCACTGCCACCCATCAATCAGCCCCTAACCTGCCCCTTGCGGGCAATCTGATCACCCACCCACACCAATAGATCGCCCGCAGATCCGACATCAGATCACCACCCAAACGCAGTGTTTACATCTATTCTCTCCTCTAAACACCCACTAATTACCCATCAATCACCCCCTATCACCACCTGTCACTGTTACCCATCAGATCAGACCCTAATCTGCCCCTTGCGGGCACCCAATCACCCGCCTACACGCTCAGATTGCCCTCAGACCCCCCCTTATCAATTCGCCAGTGCATTAGTTACATCTGTTCTTCCCTGTAATAACCCACTGATCACCTGTCAATCACCTGTCACTGCCACCCATCAATCACCCCCTGTCACTGCCACCCATCAATCACCCCCTGGCACTGCCACCCATCAATCACCCCCTGTCACTGCCACTCATCAATCAGCCCCTAACCTGCCCCTTGCGGGCAATCTGATCACCCACCCACACCAATAGTTCGCCCGCAGATCCGACGTCAGATCACCTCCCAAGGGCAGTGTTTATATCTGTTCTCTACCCTAAACACCCACTAATTACCCATCAATCACCCCCTGTCACTGCTACCTATCAGATTAGACCCCTATCTGCCCCTAGGGCACTCAATCACCCACCCACACCCTCAGAATGCCCTCAGGCCCCAGCCCTGATCACCTCGCCAGTGCATTGCTTGCATCTATTCCCCCCTCTAATCACACCTTGAGACACCCATCAATCACCTCCTGTCACCCCCTAGCACACCTACCCATCAGATCAGGCCCTAATTTGCCCCGTGTGGGCTCCTGATCACTCGGCCAAACCCTCAGATCCCCCTCAGACCCCCTTCCGATCACCTCCCCAGTGCATTGATTGCATCTATTTTCCCCTCTAACCACCCCCTGAGACACCCATCAATCACCTCCTGTCACCCCCCTAGCACTCCTATCCATCAGATCAGGCCCAATACAACCTGTCATCTAAAAGGCCACCCTGCATATGACCGGTTCCACAAAATTCGCCCCCTCATAGACCACCTGTCATCAAAATTTGCAGATGCTTATACCCCTGAACAGTCATTTTGAGACATTTGGTTTCCAGACTACTCACGGTTTTGGGCCCGTAAAATGCCAGGGCGGTATAGGAACCCCAGAAACGGACCCCATTTTAGAAAAAAGACACCCCAATGTATTCTGTTAGGTGTATGGCGAGTTCATAGAAGATTTTATTTTTTGTCAAAAGTTAGCGGAAATTGATTTTTGGTTTTTTTTCACAAAGTGTCATTTTTCATTTTTCATTTACAGAGGTGTTTCTCCCACCCAGCATGGGTATGTGTAAAAATACACCCCAAAACACATTGTACTACTTCTCTCGAGTACGGCGATACCACATGTGTGGCACTTTTTTGCACCCTAACTGCGCTAAAGGGCCCAAAGTCCAATGAGTACCTTTAGGATTTCACAGGTCATTTTGAGAAATTTCGTTTCAAGACTACTCCTCACGGTTTAGGGCCCCTAAAATGCCAGGGCAGTATAGGAACCCCACAAATGACCCCATTTTAGAAAGAAGACACCCCAAGGTATTCCGTTAGTAGTATGGCGAGTTCATAGAAGATTTTATTTTTTGTCACAAGTTAGCGGAAATTGATTTTAATTGTGTTTTTTCACAAAGTGTCATTTTCCGCTAACTTGTGACAAAAAATAAAATCTTCTATGAACTCACCATACTCCTAACGGAATACTTTTTTTTTTGGTCACAAAGTGTCATTTTCCGCTTACTTGTGACAAAAAATAATATCTTCTATGAACTCACTATGCCTCTCAGTGAATACTTTGGGATGTCTTCTTTCCAAAATGGGGTCATTTGGGGGGTATTTATACTATCCTGGAATTCTAGCCCCTCATGAAACATGACAGGGGGTCAGAAAAGTCATAGATGCTTGAAAATGGGAAAATTCACTTTTTGCACCATAGTTTGTAAACGCTATAACTTTTACCCAAACCAATAAATATACACTGAATGGGGTTTTTTTTTAATCAAAAACATGTTTGTCCACATTTTTTGCGCTGCATGTATACAGAAATTTTACTTTATTTGAAAACTGTCAGCACAGAAAGTAAAAAAAATTATTTTTTTGCCAAAATTCATGTCTTTTTTGATGAATATAATAAAAAGTAAAAATTGCAGGAGCAATCAAATAGCACCAAAAGAAAGCTTTATTAGTGACAAGAAAAGGAGCCAAAATTCATTTAGGTGGTAGGTTGTATGAGCGAGCAATAAACCGTGAAAGCTGCAGTGGTCTGAATGGAAAAAAAGTGGCCGGTCCTTAAGGGTAGAAAGCCCTAGGTCCTCAAGTGGTTAACAATTCCCCATGATTAGATGGACTAGACCAAAACCTCTTAGTCTGGGGTTCAGGGCACAAATTAATATTAGCTACTGTAAGTGACAGAAGCATAGGAAAAAAAAGTTATTTATGGTGCATTTTACTCTGGGACAAATGCACCTCGTGTATGTGCTCACATATATTTTAAATGTTTTTTCATGATAGTGGTTGTTTAAATGTGAAAAACCATGATGGAGCTTCTGTAGAAGTTCCTCAACGTATTAGGACATCAATAATATTTTTGACAATGAATTATGGTCGGTAAATGATCAGGTTTTTCAAAGTCAGTAAGGTCAGCCATTAAAAAAGCCCTTCACTGTGATAGTTCTTGCTAAACCGTTGTTTTTGTATAATTTTGTATGTACAGAGAGAGAACATAGAAACATAAAGTACGTAATGGCGTATATAACAAAATAAAACGAAAGAACTCAATACAGTAGCTGAGTAAGCTAGTTAAGTAAGCTAATTGCCTCATACAATATAACATATTCTCTAAATGACCTAGATTCCTCTGTTAACGTATTTTTATGCACATAAAATACATGCTACAACTGGCAATTACCATACAAATAGAAACATTTTCAATGAAAACCCAGTACTTCCCTTATAAAATAAACCAGCTATATTTAAGTGAATAAATATAAAATCAGGTTTTTAAATGGAGTGCAGTAAAAAGAGGAAAAGCTAATTAGTAATATTTATAACAAGTACGGTAAACCTTTTTCCAACTTTAATGGTTTAATTTTATTTTAGGCTATATAAAAAGTCAATTTGAAACAGATAATGACCCTGAACACTTTGGTTGATACATAAAATTACAAGAAACTACTTTTTGTTCTACATATATAGCTCTATTATACAGTATGTGGCATTAATAACGCTGTTAAAATGTGTGAATACAATTAAAGCTGATTTAAAAAAAAAATAATTTAAGGAAAACGAAAATATTACGAGATAAAACCTTATACTCAACTCCAGTGGAGAGCTCAAAACTGGTAAACATTTTTTCTATTTTCATGAGTTTAAAGTATGGGAATCACAGAACTATAATCAGAACTTCTTTACTATTTTCTCTCTGCTCTAATTGATGAGATATACTATTACGTTTTTTATGTTTTAAGTACAAATTCTCCATTTTAAGTGCCTTAATAGGTTTAGTTTCATTCTGTCATGCATGGGTTAATAGATTGCATTTCATTTTGTTCTAGAAGCCTTGTTAGTGTAAGTATGCAGCCATCTTTTTTCTCTCCAAGCTGCAAGAATAATTTTGTTTTATTTAAATTGCTGCTTCCATGAGAATTGGAATAATCAGGGAGGGATTGTGATTCCACAAAAATGACATTATTTTAGGGCAAATGAAGTGAGGATTACTACATACAAAATTTAAGTTTTTTTTTTTAATTGTATGCTTATGCCACGTAAGTACCACTTTAAAATTTTGCCAGATAATTGTAGACAGTGCTTGGTCCTTAAAAACTATTAAAAAGTCAGCGCAGGGCGTAAGTGAATCCACTGTTTCACAATCAATCGTATTTCACCAAAGTGGTCATTCAGTTCTTATATCCAAGTGGTAGACTGTCACCCAAAGGACTAGAGGGACCTTACCAACTGCTGACAACCCACGTTATAAGGTTGTATGTCTCGCATTCAGGGGTAAAAGGGACCAGGAAACACCCAGGATCCAAGACTTCCAAAAATCCTTATGTTGGTTCAGGCACACCATCCGGAAGATCAAGGCCAATAAAAAAAAGCAAATAAACGGTAGATCTAAGTGTAACCCGTTTATTAAAAAAACATGGCAAACATACACTTGGCAAACATACAGTTTATAATTAAAATGTGGAATGGGTGACACAATAAGACCATTCCCAGGTCAGAATACCTTTTCAAATTTTACACTTTATAGAGAATTTATGTGTGCATCAAACCAAGTAACACCTGACAAATCTGGCTTTGCAAATTTGGCCTAATTGGCTATTCACAAGACATAGCTATGTCTTGTGAATAGCCAATTAGACCAAATTTGCAAAGCCAGATTACATCAGGCCACACCTGATTGGGTAGTGATGTAATGTAACACCAGATCTGAAAGTCGAATCTGTTGCAATGCTAGAGTCCCATTTTGTTATCTCAGCAAGAAAAAAATTTACATGGAATTTGTGTGTTCATCCCATTTTCTCTGTAGGTTTGCTTACAAAAAACATACTGGTAGGAAACAAACTGGTAGGTTAACTGTCTTCCCCCACACTGGAATGATACTGTGGCAAGGATGTGCCCTTGACCTACTGAAAACAGTTAGTGACAGGAATAGATGAGTGCGGTAGTGGCTACAATGTATCAGTGCTGGTGCAGTCTTCCTAGAGACACTCTATACATACAAATTGGATGGAGTAAGCTGGCACTCAGTATAAACTGTATTGTGAAGTTGATTGAGCTGCTGTGTGCTGCTGCTCAAGGTGTAGACCCCAGTACCACACAATGTGCTCAGGACTGGATAGGCAACCAAATAATTACATAGAAATGTAGAAGTCCAGCACTAGTGTGCTGTGTTTATTGCCAGAGAAGTAAAACAAATGCATATGCATAGAGAGAAACTTCAACATTGATGCAGAACAACAATTTGGTATGGTGTACTTATCATGTATGTCAGCACTCGTGTTGTTCTGCATCAATGTTGGAGTTTATCTCGATGCATGTGCAACTCTTTGTACTTCTCTGGCAATAAACACAGCACAATAGTTCTGGACTTCTACATTTCTATGTGATGATCACATGCTATATATTTAACCCAGTTATGGGTTTCACAAGGGCTTCTGTTTCTCCCCCAACTTTTTCAGTAATCCTGATGAAAATGCTTGCTTTCCTATGAGAAGCAGCACCAGCATTTCCAGGATTGAGTCATATTTTACCTTATATTTTACAGCTTGCCTAGATTTTGGTCAAAATATGCGGTGTTCGCAAGCAATGAAGTTGCTTGTGCCAGCTGCCAAGCTGCATGCTCCTGTAATTTTATTTATTTCCACATTGGTTGTACAGCAAAGAGTCAGAGGAGCACCAGAGGCTTCAAGGAACTAAACTTAGCTCTGGCTTAGTATTACATTATGTACTCCAATGTTAGTCAAGGTTGATTGGTTTTGCATATAAAGCTTATTTTAGAACCATTTTTATTTATTTAGATCTGCTCTCAGAATCATAAATAATTTTCATAAAAGCATAATGTTCATCCACATTTATGTATTCTCATGTCGTATGTGAACTCCAAGTTAATAAACAGGCATATCAGTGTCTTGAAAGAACATAAGTTATGTTAATCTCATGCTACAGAGCAGTTTGCAATCACTTCATTTACAGCACACTTGACTTTTGTTTGTTTAAAATAAAGAGACTGCTTTTAAAAAGTTGAGTTAAAGTACACCTCCAGTCTTAGAACTGAATGTGCTATCTAAAAGCGTAGTAAGCATATTGACTAAATGTTAGTATGTTGTATGAAATGAGGTTTTGACATGTAAAATTCTTGTTCTAAACATTTGTCTAATGACACTAAAGATTTGCACCTGAAGTGATTAAACAACACCTGCGATTTAAAATTACATCAGAATCAGAATCAATTTATTTTTCCAAGTAAGTTTGCAACTACAAGGAATTTGTCTTGGCAGTTGCTTAACACATGCAAACACAAAAAAAAAAAAAAAAAATACAAGGGCAGACAGCCCCCAGGAGCATTTTGTACATGCACAGTTAGATAAGGCTTGTAACTGCACAGGCGTAGAATGCTTCTGGCCACAGGAGTGCGACCAACATGGCACACGGGCAGCGCCATGCATACGCAGGGGAGCGAGATTTGCCCAGTGGAAACTTTACTGGATTGGACAGTGGAGGGTCAGAGCAGCCCAGGAGGATGGCAAGGAAGTCCACAGCCAACAGGGGACTGGTGGAGGCACCAGGTAAGTATAAATCCAAGTCCAGAAAAAAAAGCCGCTATCACAATCCTCATATCCTGCTTGCTCCCAAGTAAAAGATATAAGATCACCCTGTAAAATAAACTTTATATAGCACAGTACTGCATGATCTGAACCACTGATTCACTCAAAAGAAGGGTGCAATGAGAGGCCTCCACCGGAAACACTATACTTGGGGGAAGGATGCGCCCCCTTAGTGGATCACACTCACCGAATCCTCTCTTGTGTTTCAGCATATCAGCCCTCCATTCTGGGCACAGCACCTTAAAACCTACCTTTACAGAGAACCAGAGACAAAGCACCCTCATGTATTTTATTACATTTATCAGTGGGAACATGACAGTAAACACCTACCCTGCTTTTAGTTTTATTCTTCTCAGTCTAATCTATCTGTTATCAACTGTGATAAGAATCCACCGACTATTCAATCGAGGTTTGACCTGGAATCATTATAGCTGAGTCACTCTTCTGTGGAGTCTTTTCAAGCCCAAGCCTTCCCCCTCCTGGCTCAGATTTCATACTCAGAGCTGTTGACATGGGAGGGGCTGCTGCTGCCGAGAATGAAGCACTGAAACAGACAGTGTATCTCTGTGCAGTGTGCAGCCAGTCATTATCTACTGTATGCAGTTTCATTTCTATGAGAGACACTTCCTACAGGCAGCCACACAGCATACCAGAATAATAAAGTTGAAAGCAGACAGATGAAAGCCTGCTGCAGCCCTGCTTGTCTATAGTCTATAGACAGCACATCCAGAACAGTTTATAACCTGGAAGCAGAAGAGATATGAGCCGGTGGCCATATTGGATATTTCCTGGAGCAATAATGGATAAAAAACACTCAAAAAGGCACTCCAGAGTGACGAAATTATCAGGTAGAGTATTTATTCTTTACAAGCTATCAACTGATATGTTTATTTTGTGTGAATCATTCATCTCTGGTTCCCTTTAAAAATACAAGAGTGGGACTCGCATAGCATAAAAACCTTCACAAATGTATTGCCAGAAAAAGCATAAAATATGCGTACCAAATGTAAAAACAATAAGCGCTTAACTGTTGGTGCCAGCCACCGCCGCGGACGGATCCCTCTGCACACGCACAGTCCCCGCTAGCTTCACTTCCTTGATGCATACCACGTAACTTCCAGGCTCCGCCCTACGCGTTTCGTCAAATGACTCATCAGGGGCCCTTGAGCCCCTTATAAAAGGCAGTGCCTGCCTTTTATAAGGGGAGCTGTGGCTCCAGGAGGGAGTGTAGCCTGATTGGCTACAATGGGCCTGCTGACTGTGATGTAGAGGGTCAAAGTTGACCCTAATGGTGCATTATGGGGGCGAACCGAACTTCCGTAAAAGTTCCCGGTTCTCATCGACCACGAACCACGGAAGTTCGCCGGGAACTGTTCGCCGGCGAACCGTTCGGGCCATCTCTATTCTTAGCAAGCAAGGAGCTCGTTAATACATTTGTGCTCACTGTTTAGTACTTTTAAAATTGCTAGATGCCAAAAAGTTATTTTGTAGGAAAGATGAAAAAGCATCTCCTGGAAGAAAAGTGAAGAAACATTACTGGAATAAGAGTCAAGGGCCCATATGCAATTACATTTTTCTACTTGAGTTTTCTCCTAGTAGTAGATCACTTTTCATTTTGTACTTAAAATAACCTTTACACTTTGCAATTGAAAAAGGTACCAAAGAAAAAGGATAAAACTCTAAATAGCTATACTGAACTGAATGAACACTTTAGGCCTGATGAAGTAATGCATAGAAAATTGCTCAGATTAATATATCTGTAGAGGCATTCCTTTCCACTCCAAACTATCCACACTTCCCTGTATCTAAGCAACAACTATATGCTTTGGCATAAAAAAGTACAGCCACGCAAAGTGGAGATTTCCTGTTTAATAAATCTGTGTTTATTTCATTATGTGTGAGAAATTTTACTTTAATTCTTTTCAGCAATACTATAAAACTACTCTCATGCAATGTATTACTTTTTTAATTAATAATAAATGGTTCATGCAGTTATCTCAGAAGATGAACAATGATTAATTACATTATTACTGGTTTTGGTGAAATTTATTGCTGTTACAGTGATAAATTAAATCTTCACCTTCTTACCCTTGGAGACAATATCTGTCTACAAACATTATATGGAAAAATGAAGCATTTACCTACTTTCAGCTCTGTCTTTGCTCTTAAAGAAAAAATGCATACACTCTGTGTTTTTCCCTTGGGCAATGGCACAGGAAGAAATTAATTTTCCTCTGTTCACCTAACAGAAGCTGACTGGCAATATTTGACTGCATGTCCTTGAAGGTAAAAGTCACTAAAACATTGCAGTCATGCAGGGATCTAATTTAGCTGTTACAAAATAAAGGAAGAAAGTACCTAGTCTCAGCTCAATTTTAACTCCCCCTCAAGAAGTATTTGTAATACAAATGTGACAACAAGCAGATGAATATTCCGTGCTGGATTACCGGGCAGCTGTTTGTTTATGTAAATGTATGGTTAAATTACTTTGCAGCAGAGGAGGTGTAAATTAGTATTTCCTGGAGTGTGTATTGCTATGGGTTCAAAGAAAAATTATAGACCTTCACCTGAGCATCTTTTTGTGTTCCAGAAGATGTTTCATCACTTCTCCAGAGTAACTTCTTCAGTTTTAATGAGTAAACAAAGATTTGTTGTCATTTTATGGATACAGATAATCTGCTTACTTGAGTCAACTTACATCTTGGTAGTAATACAAATTCTACTTAGGATCACTCTGGATCTGTTGAGATTTCAACATTGGTGTCTCGTCCCAATACTTAGTACTTCTTCACCAGTCAATTGGTCACAGGCCTAATGGACCTGATGCACCATAGAGCTAATGTGACTATGTGAATGGGACCATTGCAGAGCATTGAGGGACACTCATATCTTACATTATAATACACCTCCATGTGTGTATTGTGAGCACTCCCAGACCTATACTTATAGAAAATGAAAAAAAAAATGTCCACTCACTAGAAATGATTAAGCAGGAAGGTTAAGGATCTGTAATATTGTACATTTGTTATTTGCAAATCTCATTGATAAAGAACTGTTAATTGGGGTCCTAGATTTTACACCATCAATAAATAGGATTGCATATTGATTATGAGTACAGATGCACCATATATTTATTTGTTTTATGTTGAGAAAGACTGACTGCCAAAACCAGTTGGCTGACGAAACCAGTTGGCTTTATTGACTGGATACACTCTTAGGGGCCCCTGCTGGTTGGAAGTGAACATTCATCTGATATAGTGAGACTGTTCCACATTGAAATTGCATAATGGCTTGCCCAATATTCTACAGCAACATACGGTATGCTGATAGTTAGTTGTGAGTTTGCTTGACATAATGCTGCTGGTGGCTGCCTGAGGCTTCAATAAATTGTGGCTATTGCTTTGCCAATTGTTGGAATATACAATAGAGAAAGTCTATACCATCTCTTGGTGTCTCCTATTTGAATTTTAACTGTGGCTATGTCCCATATATGGTGCCAGATGTTTTAGCACATGAATGTGCATAGACTGTGGACAAACAATCTGCATGACAGGGAACTGCTATCACCAATACTGAATACCAATAATAGAAAACATTCTTCTGAAAGTAAATTGCACAAAATGATATATGCATATCTATTACAAGTAAAAAATATTTTCTACATCCATGACATGTCTCTCAATTCTCCTTGCTGGCAAGTGTTAGCATAGATGAATGAAATATCCAAATATACTGCTAGACATCCAAATGTATATGGAGTAACCCTCTGTGAATTATTGTATGTGCAAATGTTTTAGCATGTATGGTGCAACAATGGTTTGATAAATGTTGTGTTTTATAAGAATGGAGCTTGATGCACTGTTTTGATCACTTTAAGAATAACCCTGCATTTTTTTTCTTATTACATTAGTAAGGGTCTTGAAGTTAGCATTTTGTAGGTTTTTTTTTATATATATAGTACAACATATTTAATACATGCTTGTAGGTCCTCAGTATGGCTTTGGATTTATGAATGGATGTTTCAACCTTTATAAAATAATTGTGATTTTGTTTTTGTGAATATATTACAGATGGACTTGCAAGAGACATTTCCATATATTTAGATTTTTGGATCAGGATGATACCATTTATTGGCTAACTTAGAAGAATAAAAGTAAGCTTTTTTCTATTCTGCCTTCATCAGACTCAAATCCTGTATGCGGACAAGTTGTCAGAGCACACAGCTCGACACTTGCAACGTCAAAAGGTGCTATGTAAATTTTTTGGGGGAAACATAAATACATGCCATTCAGATGCCTTAATTGAAACAAAATGTCCAAATAATGATGATGTTAGCTGATTGATGTCAAATAGATAAGACTCTCTTTTTACTCAATCCTCACATACCTTAGACTCTGCCTGGCACAGAGACATCATAATTTCAAAGTTCAAGAGTTAGCTTCAAGCCGAATGGATGCAGTTTGTCTAGGCTGAAAAATAATTATGACATTAAATCTCATCAACTTCATACCAATGTAAGAAATTAATATCCTTGTTCAATATTTTATCTATCAATTTGAGCCAATGTATACATTTTGTCTTTGCTGTCTGTGATGTAAAGTCCCCCTTCCAGTGTAGTAACCCGTAAAAAATAATTTAAGCTGTGTCCATGAGAACAAAAGTGTGTAGGGACTGGGAGATCAGATCCAGATGTTTTGTTTCATTTAAAGGACAACTGTAGGGAGAGGTATAAGGAGGCTGCCATATTTATTCCTAATACCAGTTTCCTGGCAGCACTGCTAATGTCTTTGGATGCAATAGTGTCTAAATAACACCAGAAACAAGCATGCAGTTAATCTTGTCAGTTATTATAGACATTATTGTCGGAAACACCTGATATGCTTCATGCCTGTTCAGGGTCTATGGCTAAAAGTATTAGAGACAGAGGCTCAGCAGGACAGCCAGGCAACTGGTATTGCACAAAAGGAAAAAAAACATGGCAGCTTCCCTACAGTTGTCCTTTAACCACTTGCCGACCTGCGCGTGGGCAAAGTGGCAGCTGCAGGACCAGCGACGCAGCTCTGCGTCACCGGCTGCAGGCTAATTAATCAGGAAGCAGCCACTCGCGCGAGCGGCTGCTTCCTGTCAATTCACGGCGGGGGGCTCCGTGAATAGCCTGCGGGCCGCCGATCACGGCTCGCAGGCTAAGTGTAAACACAAGCGGAAATAATCCGCTTTGTTTACATTTGTACAACGCTGCTAACAGTAGCAGCGTTGTACCAGATCAGCGATCCCTGGCCAATCAGCGGCCAGGGATTGCTGTCACATGAAAGGCAGAAGCCTGTTAGAGGCTGCACAGGACAGATCCGTTCCTGTGCAGCCTCGGATCTCCGGGGAAGGGAGGGAGGAGAGGGAGGGGGGGAATTTCGCAGCGGAGGGGGGCTTTGAGGTGCCCCCCCCGCAACACCCAGGCAGGCAGGAGCGATCAGACCCCCCCAGCACATCATCCCCCTAGTGGGGAAAAAAGGGGGTCGATCTGGTCGCTCTGCCTGGTGTTTGATCTGTGCTGGGGGCTGCACAGCCCACCCAGAACAGATCAGCTAAAACAGTGCTGGTCCTTAAGGCATAAGGAGGCTTTTGACACAGGGTTAATCTCAAATTCACTTAAGGCAGCTCTGATAAAGGAACACTTTAGAGTCCCTGTACTCTACACCTTACCCAAAATCCATAAAGACCCTATTCACCCCCCTGGCCGTCCAATAGTTTCAGCATCAAATTCATTACTGGAGCCGCTAGGAATTTATATAGACAGTGTCCTTCAACCCATCGTAAAAAATAGCCCTTGCTGCTTACAAGATACTACTGCTTTCTTAAAGTGTTTAGAAGAAATGGAAACAGATGGAATTTGTTATCTTGTCAGCTTAGACATTGTCAGTCTATATACTAATATACCACATATTGAGGCATTAGACTCTGTTTCAGGGGCTTTGGTGCAATATAGTGATTCTAGTGTGAACAAATCCTATGTAAAGGAACTCTTGTCATTATGTCTACAATCTAATTATTTTAGGGTTCAGAGTGACTTCTTTTTACAAGTAAGAGGAGTGCCAATGGGGGCTCCTTATGCACCTACCCTTGCAAACATTTTTATGACGGATTTTGAGTCAAAATATATTGTCAGCAATGAACTTTTTTGCAGATTTGGAGTTGGTTACTGTCGTTACATTGACGATTTGTTTTTTTGCTGGAAGGGGAGCGAGGAAAGTCTTAGAACATTTGTTTCGGAAATTAATCTTTGTCATGACTCGATTGGTTTCACTCTTGAGTTTCACCCCACCAATTTACATTTTTTGGACGTGGATGTTCAGTTTGATGGCAAAATTTTTCATACTGATTTATTTAAGAAAAGTACTGATCGTAATAACGCTTTATTAGCGACAAGCTGCCATCCACGTTCCCTGATACGGGGACTTCCCAAGAGCCAATTTATTCGAGCAAGACGTATCACGTCTAATGATACTGCGTATTTTAAGCAAGCAAAAAAACTGGTGGAAAACTTTTCTGCAAGAGGTTATGGAAGAGAGGAGGTTGAAACTACAGCACAGCTAGTTGCGCAACTAGATAGGAAAGATCTTAGAAAGAAGACAGTTAAAATACAAAATTTTAGAGAAGTACAGTTCATCTCGACTTATGACAATCATGCAGGCCTGGTGAAAAAAAATATTTTGGATAATTGGTCATTGATTGAAGCAAACCCTTTATTATCCAAGGTATTCTCCTCCCCTCCATCCTTTGTTCACCGGAAAGGAAAAAGCTTACGAGATAAGTTAGTGAGAGCTGACATTAAAAAGCACACTGTGCAACAAAACACTTTCCTGCCAAAAAAGATGGGGACTTTTGCTTGCTTAAACTGCCAAAATTGCTCCAGCATTATAAAGGGCGACCACATTAGACATCCCACTAAGGGCAATAAAATTAATATTAATGGACATTTTTCTTGCGTGACATCTAATGTAGTCTATTTTCTCAAATGCCCTTGCGGGATGGGCTATGTGGGCCAAACATCTTGTGAGGTCAGAGTGAGGATTAACGAACATCGAAGCAATATTCGCTTATACAGGAAATACCATGATGATCCTAATAGGAAATTTGATTCCCCTATAGGAAAGCATTTTTACGATTGTGAACACATGGTTGGCGAATTACGTTGGTGTGTATTAGAACAAGTCGTTACTACTGAAGGAATGGACGGACAGACATCCTTGCTCAGACGTGAACATAGATGGATTGATAAGCTAAGCACTTTAGCACCTAATGGACTGAACGATGAATTTAACTTAAAATGCTTTTTATAAATATCCTTTGTTCTATTGTACTGTCTCTTTAAACTTGGCCATTCGTTCTCTAAGCATGTGCCCGCCCCTTGGGGGCGTGTTTTTTACTCATGGTGTGTAATTTATTTGTGAGCACTAGCTCGGTTATGTAACACTTGATAAAGGCCTGCTGGCCGAAACGTCGTGTTGTTTTGTCACTATGGTGCAATAAAATAGTGCTACAATTGCATTTATCCAGGTGGAGACCCAGTCTTTTTCTTCTATTGCTCATCAAGTGGTTAAGGCATCATAACCTCTTCAGGACCAAAGGCTTACACCCCTAGAGCTTTTTGTTGGTGGGCTCTGATCGCTGCTGGGTTGTGTATTTGGGGTCATAGGCACTGCGCTTGGCTGTCATAGGCAGGGGTGTAGCAATAGGGGGTGCAGCGGTAGCGACCGCATCGGGGCCCTTGGGCCAGAGGGACCCCGAATGGCCCTCCCTCATCTACAGTATTAGCTCTATATTGGTCCTGTGCTCATAATAATCATTTATATATATACTTTGAATAGTGGTAATCATTAACAAACTATTCCCCATCCCCTTCTTGCACCTCTGACACTGTAGTTGCCATTGGCAGCTTTTGGTGCGCCGTTTCAATTGCTATGTATAGAGTGCATGGGGGGCCCCATTGTAAAACTTGCATCGGGGCCCACAGCTCCTTAGCTACGCCACTGGTTATAGGCATCAGCCTATGACAGCTGATCACTACTGTGCCTCCAGAGGGGACAGCCGAGTGACACGGCTGTCCCCAGTACAGCAGCACTGCCTTAGATCACAGCGCTGTACATTGTAAATAGACGGTGGTTTAGCCGTCTAACAATCTCCTAGCGGTGATCGCCACTGGGAGACTTCAAGCGAAGATGCGGGTGCATAGGCGTGCGCGATCTCATGCAAAACATGCTGCCAGGACTTGATGTCAATCAGTGTTAGGTGGTCCCGGGGGAGCCACCGCGTTCCCGCCAATTGGCGTGATGGGGTCGTATAGAGGTTAATGGCATGTATTTATGTTTCTAAAAAAAATCTATGTATCTCTTTTTGATGTGAGCTCTACCAACTTGTCAGCATACAGAATTCGAGCCTGATGAAGACGGAATAGCCGAAGGCTTACTCTTATTTTTTAAGTTAGCCAATAAATGCTATCATCCAGATTCAAAACGTCTTGCTTTTATTGATGGCTAACACAGTAAAATACTCTACTACTTACATGTTGAGGAAACTCGTGACGTCACGACTCTACGACGGCGTGACGTCACGACTCTAGCCTCCGCTAGCGGAGTATGCAGATTTCCCTCATCTGATCTGACTCTAGCGGAGGCTAGAGTCGTGACGTCACGCCGCACAGGGGAAGGAGGTGTGTCGGAGCTCCGTGCGGAGAGGCTGCTGCAGCTGTACGGAAGTCTGCCGAGTTGGAGGCTTGTAACATCCGCGCTACCCACGCCACCTATACTATCCGGACCCTCAGGAAGCCGGGCACGCTTGCCCGATACTGCCACGCAGATCAAGTCTCTCTCATCTAGCCGCCGGCCGGGGCTGATGAGATAGAGCGGCTTCCTAGAAGACTTCATCCGCCATAGGACAAACCACTAAAGGAGACTACTTCCAAGGAGGGTGAGATCGCTTCCAGGTTCACCTTATTTAGTACTGATATAGCAACTAACAACCTTTGTTTGTCTGCCAGCACTGAACAAGCATAACACTGGCTACTACCCTGCTTCACGTGCATATACATCTGCATGTCTAATATCTTGTTTGCTACTACGCATGAAAATATTAGCAACTAACAGCAACTAACAACCTTTGTTTGTCTGCCAGCACTGAACAAGCATAACGCTGGCTACTATCCTGCTTTACTTGCTTATACATCTGCAAGCCTAAAACCTTGTTTGCTACTACGCATGAAAATATCAGCAATTGCTTCCTCTACAATCATCAAAAATACGTTTGGATTAATTACTATTGCAATTACCCATTATACCATCGTGTAGGAGACATCTACTCCTACAGTAGGGATTCATTGCACATTACTGAGTGCCAAATTCAATTCAGTACTGAAACACTGTTTTATTGTCTTTTTTTTCTAATTCCTCCTCTAAAAACTTTGGAGCAGTTTGATGTTTTTTTTGGGTTAAATTTCAGTATCTACAATAGGATATTATGTATGCTTTCAATACACTGTTTGTGAACCTGGGATTGCGTTTTTTCCATTTCTGTATGCAATCTAGAGACTGTTTCTGGGTGCATGTTAAACTAATTTATGTAGGTTATGATCTTTATGTTTACAGGAGCCGAGATTAAAGCATTGCTTCTTGCAGAAATGTAGCATTACCTTTATTATTATTTTTTCTTAAATCAGTGCATCCTATGATAGCAACTTACCAAGTAAACAAAATTCACATGTAAATCAGATGAGGGAAATCTGCATACTTTGGTGAAATACAAAACCAAAATAGCTACATAATACATATAAATAAGAAACAGTATGTTTGTCATCAAGTTCCTGGCAGTATGAGAATAGTTGTTGTTTTTTTTGTTTTTTGCATAGAGGATTTAAAAAAGAAGAATAACTTGCTTAGTAACATTTCATTTTTGACTATAGCTGACTACAATAAACCCCAGATCTGCCCATAGCTGAAAAAAGTCTTTTTAATATTATAAAAAAGGACAGAATGCATCAGTCAGTAAAAGCTGTAAACTACACCAAGAATTGGTTGTAGGTTGCTGCCTGGCATGATGATGAACGGAGCCACTGGTGGGACCAGGAGAGGATCCAGGAGGAAGCCGGGGGACCTCTCGGACTACGGGTGGCTGGAGGAAGCCCCAGGGAAGTCCAAATTCCGTTTTGAGCCTGAGCTCAGGGTCCCTTTAACTGTCCCTCAGAAGGGGTCACAATCTAATGCCTACCATAATCATATTTCTATAAAGTAGTTTATGGAGAATGTGGGAGAAAACCAAAGTGCCCAGAGGAACCCCACGCAGACATGGGAAGAACATACAAACTTTGTGTCCTGGCTGGGATTTGAACCTGGGACCCAGCGCTGCAAGGTGAGAGTGCTAACCACTATGCCACTATGCCACCATGCTGGGCATTTTGCTTAAAGTGCAATGAAAGTGCAAATTGAAAATGTTTGTACCTAATGCTAGGTACAAGCATACGAGTTAGTGTAGCATAGTTCTCTCCCAACTTTTGTTTTCTAAATAGATACATGTATACATTACCTGTGTTCTTCCTGTGTCTTTGTGTTTGACATCCCTGATGTAATGGAATGCAAAGTTGGCTGGATACACTCTTAGGGGCCCCTAAGAATGGTAATGTTACATTTTTGCAAGAAGCAATGCTTTAATCTTGGCTCCTGTAAATATAAAGATCATAACCTACATATATTAGTTTTACAGACACTAAGAAACAGTGTCTAGATTGCATACAGAAATGGTAAAAAGCAATCCCAGGTTCACAAACAGTGTATTGAAAGCGTACATAATAGCCTATTGTAGATACTGCAATTTAAAAAAAAACAATCTGCTCCAAAGTTTTTAAAGGAGGAATTTAAAAAAAATGAAAAAAAAAAATTCCCCAAAATATAAGTAATAGAGCATTTTACTGGGCTAGCAATCAGTAAAAGCAAGACGTTTTGAATCAGGATGATGACATTTATTGGCTAACTTAAAAAATAAGAGTAAGCCTTCGGTTATTCCATTTTCATCAGACTCGAATCCTGTATGCTGACAAGTTGGTAGAGCTCACATCAAAAGGAGATACATAGAATTTTTGGAAATATAAATACACGCCATTAACCTCTATACGACCCCATCACGCCAATTGGAGGGAATGCGGTGGCTCCCCCGGGACCACCTAACACCGATTGGCATCAAGTCCTGGTGGCATGTTGTGCAGGAGATCGCGCATGCCTATGCACCTGCATCTTCGCTTGAATGACGCAGCTCTGCTCCGTCATCAGTCTCCCAGCGGTGATCACTGCTAGGAGATTGTTAGATGGCTAAACCACCGTCTATTTACAATGTACAGCACTGTAATCTAAGGCAGTGCTGTAATAGGGACAGCCGTGTCACTTGGCTGTCTCCTCTGAAAGCACAGGAGTGATCAGCTGTCATAGGCTGATGCCTATGACAGCCAATCGCAGTGCCTATGACCCCAAACAAACAACCCAGCAGCGATCAGAGCCCACCAACAGAAAGCTCTAGGGGTGTAAGCTTATGGTCCTGAAGAGGTTATGATGCCTTAAATGAAACAAAACATCTGAATCTGATCTCCCAGTCCCTACACACTTTTGTTCTCTTGGACACAGCATTAATTATTTGTTTCAGGTTACTACCCTGGAAGGGGGACTTTACATCACAGACAGCAAAGACAAAATGTATACATTGGCTCAAATTGGTAGATAAAATATTGAACAAGGGGCCCCTGCTGGTTGGACACAGATGAAGTAAACATTTATCTGTGGCTGGAGAAAGGAATTAGGTAGGCAACATACTATGCGTTTGGAGGTAATTTAAGATAATTTGCAGGTCAACATGCTATGTTTTGTAGGTTTATGAAAAAAGTGTTGTTTTCTGCTCTCCCATGTCCCTATCCATCTCCACTGGAATCTGCAAATAAAGGAATGTAAGAACACCACACACATGGACAAGTAACCTGGAAAATGTCACCTTCCGGATGTTTGCAGTTCATAATGTCCCCATGACAGTCATTTGCACAGAGATTTAGCCAATGTTTATGAAGTTAATAAAGAAACTTGCATAATACATTTAGATAAACAAGATGCTTAAATAAGATGATAAAAGATTACAATGCATATTTCTTTATCTGACAATTTTTCCTTTCAAGCATTCCCCCAGAATAGTATTATTTATACTGTAAAAACATCTGAAGCAATCACAGGAGAACTGGATCATTTATAAAATGTTATCACTTCAAGGTCACAAAGGGTGGTGTTCTGTCTTCCTTCTCCCAATTTGTTCCACAGATGTCAATCTAATCTTTTGCTCAGTAAGTTTCCATCTAAAATATAGAGCCATGCTGCACACTGCACTCTGTAGCTTTGCTTCAGTAGTTTTAAAACAGCTACTTTTGTCTGTTGCCATTTCATACGGTCAGTCTTCACTAGATTATTTTATCCTTCATTACCTTCAAACTGAACTTTGGCTGAAGTATTGCTATTATGGAACCTTTGTCAAAGCTACAAATTTTCCTATCATTTTAAAGTATGGAGCGCTCATCTCTCTCATTTGGCCTTGCAAGTTTAAATGACCTATAGGCTTTTACAATCCATAAAGGTAGTGCCGTCAAAATGGGAAACCATTATTTCAAATTGCATTCATTCGGATTGCCATGATCGAGGTTAATGGCTTGACCTGGCAATTTTTATGTATTTATTTTATTATTTCCCTTATTTATTTATTTTAAGAAAAGTAATTTGGCTAAAATTGTTTAAAGTATCTTGGCATGATTTTAGAGACGGTGTCTTAGGCTTCTGTGTCTTTGGATTTAGAACTCTGAAACCTAATTTTGTTAACTGAAGGATTTTAAGATAAATCATGTAATGGCTATGCATAAAATGGCAGCTGAAAGGATGACTGGCAGATAATTCATTTTATAATACAAAAGGTTAAATATTGCAGCTTTTTTTAATGTAATTATACTATTGAGATTACACTAGAGCCTTACATGTAAAATCATAAATGTAGTGGCTCAGTACATTGAATAAGTCTTCAAAGGAATACATGCCTATGCCAATGACCTGAATATGGAAATACACATTTCATTCACCTCTTTAATATAGCACTGTAATAGCAACTCATTTTGAAGAATCCTTTGAGAAATGAGGACAGTTCAAAGCCGGGAGCATTTTGAACAGAATTATTATAGAAGAGTTTGCGGTCCTTAAGCTACAGATTAGTCCAGCCAGATTGCTACGTGACTAACTTATGTGGTTCAGAGGGATCATTTAGTTATTAACGCTGCAATTTGTGAGCTAAAGCTGAGCCCAAACACCAAGTTGCTGAGGCTAACTAATGTGGCTCAGAGAGTCAAATATAACTTGACTTTCTTGATGCTAGGCATTTCCTGAAAGATTTTTACTTCATAGGGGGAATGTTGACTACATTCTTATTATCCTTTTTGGTTACATTATACTTAAGCAGAAAACTTTCCCTTGTTAATCAGACTATTAGTAGGAACTTTAACAAAACAATTGACTATAACTGAACGAGCACATACCTGATCTTCATTTTTTCCCAAACATTTGGAAGCGTCACAGTCAGTTGAGACACTGTGTGTCACAAATAAAGACTAGTGCTGTGAAATGATACTGAACACAGACTAAGAATACTTTGCTTTTTTTACCTGAGCATCCTTAAAGGGCTAATGGAGAATATGTGAGATGTCCTTCAGGTGATAGATAACTGGACTTCCCTGCTAGTGCCAGATGATAATCAGAAGAGAAGCAAAGTTTAGCATAAAGATGTTTAACAATATTATAGTGAAGAATGGAAGGTTGGTTCAGGCTGCAAATAGGGCATGTACAGCAAAGAGGAGGCCCCGAATTACTAATCAGAACATGAAGCTCTCACCAGGCTTTCTCAAGGATGTTATAATATACACATACTGTATATACTTATAGCCTTGAGAAAGCCCAGAGAGAACCAGGCTAAACATGTAGGCAGATTCCCATGTGCAGCTGACCCGTGGTTCTAGTGAAGGCAAGTGATTTGAGTGCTCCAACTTTGATCTTAGCCATTTCCACAGATCTCCATATGAGAGCCATCCTGGGACACCAGTAGATTCATGCTTCAGGAGAAGCCGAGACATTGGCCTCACATCATCTATACCCAAGGGACTGTCCTGTTGCTACATACTTTAATATAAAGCAGAGAGCTCCTGCCAAAATGCACCTTAGTATTGGTTTGTTGTTTTTAGTAGGGTGGGATGGCTGAGGGTTTTTAGGGGGGAATTGATGTGGTGTTGTTAAGCGGCACTTTGTAACTCAATAAAGTTTTGCATTTATTGCTGAAAGAGCACCAGTATTTTTATATTGTGATTTAATTGTGTGATTTGTCTGCATCCCTTAAGTTGAGCAAACTTTTAGTCTGAGATACTTGCACAAAAGCTGTTTGCTAGAAATGAAGCCAAACATATTTCCAATTATGTTTGACCAAAGAGAAAGGAAAAGCTTTGTCTGGGATGGCAAACCAGTTTGGGCTGGTTTTATACCTTTAGAACAAAAAAAAAAGTCATCCAGACCTTAGACTTGCTAGTGCTTCTGGGGGGGGGGGGGGGGGTCTTGGTGACCGCTCATTACTACAGCACTATGCAGAACAGGAACTAGGCTACATGACCCAGTCTGTATCAATTCATAGTATATTCTTTTTCTCGCAGCTACAGACTGCTGCCACCTGCCAGTGATTACTGTGAGGTTAGCTCAACTGAAGAACAAGGGTAGCAGGCAAATGATAATGATGTCCTTGATCTGACATGGGGCGAACAAAGAGGTAATCATCACCATAGGCAGGAAGGGGATTAGGTGGAAGCAGGGATGGTCATAGTCAGCCAACTTCGCTACGCTGGAACTACGCGTATTTTTACACAAATACGCTCCGCAATCTATGGATATGTAATCAGAAACTTCACTACGTTTGCATTCCGTAGACTACGCGTTAAAATACGCAAGCTTCGCGTAGTGCGAAGTGTAGTTGATGCGACCGCTTATACCCTTGTGCGGAAAAATTTCCGCAATAATCTGCTACCTATGTGCATATACAAACTAATATAAGCGTACATTCCACCTTCCAATGCGGAATTGTATGCGTATAAAAGGGCAATAATATTTCTGCGCATGCACAATGATCCATATAGATGCAGTTACCGCACGCGTAGTTGACTTCGCAATACATACGTCAACTACGCGTAGCAGGCGAAGCTTCGCATAGCGGGACTATGACTACGCGGAAATGCGTACGTGTAGTTCTTAAACTTCGCCTACGAACTATGATGCGTAGTTGCGTACTACGACGTGTAGATTTGCGCTGGCGTAGTTTATGAGCAACTCTGGGTGGAAGAAGCGGAGGAGGAGGAAGAAAGAAGGAGATTGAATAACGCCATCAAAGTGGGAGTGATGGAGAAAGAGGGGACAGCCTGGCAAAACTCAAATGTCTTTACTTACCAGCCATACTAGTCAGACATCAACAGCAGCTGTCACCACAGGTGTGCTTCAAGAATCAGGGACCACCAACAGCTGTAGAGCTCCTTGCAGCTCAGGTTTATGTTTACCCATTTTGTCATTCTTTACAGTACACAGTGCTGACTTCCCAATGGTCATATGCAATCTTTGCATTCAGCAATTGAAAAAAGGCAAAAACCCCAAAAACCTGGGAGCTAATCTTATGAGCATACATTTGGAAAGCCAATACTTGGTATTTTGACGGAACTCTTGAGCAAAGCACAGAGCTCTCTTAGGTGATCTCTGCCCTCACAGCAAGGTTCAGCTGCTGCTTCTTCCCCTACCACCTTTCCTCATTGTGTCACAGAAGGTTCCAGAGTAGCTGCCTGCAATTTGAGTAGTGGAAGTAGTTGAGTATTACCATTTACTGGCTTCACCAGCAGTGGTGAGGAGCACCACCTCAGAGTGACTGGTGAGTGCTGCATTGCTATTCATCAAAACCTAGTTTCATTGCCATCACTCTCGGGCATCTTCTACCCCATTTTCCCATTAATCTGTGGTTAGCAGCATCCAGCCTCCTATCATTGAGATGCTGCAGCACAAGAGAAAATATGGCCCATATGACACCAAAGCACAGCTCATTAATTTGGTCATTGCACAGCTGCTGGCATTGGAGATCCTCTCTTAAAGGCTGGTGGACTTAAAATTGTTCTACTTTTACTGTGCCAACCCACAGTACATCATCAGAATTTTACACAAAAATGTGTTCCTGCTTTGCACAAGCGCATACAAACCAATATGACCATGACACTGCGGCACTCTGTTTGTGGCTAGGGTGTAAACTGACACTATGTATAGCAAGCATGCTTGTATAAGATGCCCGGTTACATACATTGCCTTAGGCTACGTTTCCACTGTAGCGTTACATTTTCGCCTGCAAAAAAATCGTATAAGATTTTTCTGATTGGTGAAAATTCGCATGTAAATTTGTAAGCATTTTTATGCAAATTTTCGTATGCGAAAATTCGCATTAGTTACATATGCATAATCTGCCTAGTAACAGCTTAGTCATGACTGCTGACAACTTCCTGTAACCATGGATCTAATGCGAATTTTCGGGCAAGTAACGCGAAAATTCGCATTGCCTATACAAAGTATTGTACGCAAATCGTACGCGATGTCCGAAAAAATGATACAGGACCTCAGATTTTTTTCACGCATACGAACGCGTACGAAAATTCGCATAGAGTGGAAACGGCTGCATTGACTAACATTAGTTTTAAAATCTATGCGAATTTTCTGAGCAGAAAAACTGACACAAAACGCACAAGTGGAAACCTAGCCTTATTTCAACTGAGTGGCTGCAAATGCACAGTATTGGCACCTTTTGAAGAAGCGGCCAGAACTGTATTATCAAGAGATGCGGCAGTTTGCACGTTGGATTGCACTGTGCCTCTATTGGCTGAGCACGATCTAATGTCCCCTCACTTGGCGACACGCCTCCTTTCCTCTCTGCATACGGCGGGCAGCAAGTTAAGAGAGTCTATTGACTGGTCCTTGCCGATAGCAATCTTTTGCATCTGGGACATGGGAATGATCTTCCTCTTCTACTCTTTAGCGATACAGGTTAGATCCTGTTGATTGATGGCTGCATTTACCTGTCATTTTGTATGTCAACATTGTGGGTGTTCATGCATTACTAATGTAATGCCTTTTTGATTGATCCTCCACCCAGGGGCGGAGTTTAGGTCATCTGGATGGCTATTTAGTTTGTATTTTGCACTATGTTGGTGTACATGTCTTTCTGCCCTATGCCTTGATAAAGGGGACCCTTAGAGGCCCCGAAACAATTGTCGGCCTTGTAGGTCAGATACATTTGTATGTTTATGTGATGGGACAATAAAACTTTGCACGTTTTTCCTGCAAGACTGTGTGCCAACTCCTCCTTTGAATTACAGGCCTGTAATATTGACACCATCACATCCTGTGCCTGCAGAAATAGATGCTGGTGGGGCTCAGTGACAAATACACAGGGCTGCAGCTGCAGGAAGAGATGATGTATGCCATCATCGTGGACATGCATTTCTAGGTGTGCTGTGCCAGAGGTGGAAGAGGATGAGGAGGAGATTGCAGGACCAGGAGTAAGGGAGAAAGGGAAAGAGGATAGAGCTGCTACATCACTGGCGCACCGAAGGGGGTATTCCGGGTGTCTGGAACACCCCCCGCGACCAGAAGGTTATGTGTGCGGCGCTGCGGGGGGCCTCGGGTCGGTTGCTGCTGGCGGCGGGCAGAGCTGCGGAGAGAGAAGACACTTACGGTGCCTGGATCCTGCGCGGCTTCCATGTACTTCCTGTCCCGGCGTCTGTCGCTATGGTAACAGCGCCCCCTGTGATGACGTACCGCATGTCATCACAGGGGGAGCTCTTACCGATGCGTCGCGCGCTGGGACAAGCAGAAGATAAAAGCTGCGTGCAGGATGAAGGCAGGTAAGTGGAAACTCCTCTCTCCCAACTCCCCCCCCCCCCCGCCTACCTATCCAACATTTTCCGGGGCATAGACCTATCTAACCTATACTGGGGCATGTTCCTATCTAAGCTATACTGAGGGGCATATACCTATCTAATCTATACTGGGGGGCATATACCTATCTAATCTATTCTGGGGGGTATATACCTATCTAATCTATACTGGGGCATATACCTATCTAACCTATATTGGGGCATGTACCTATCTAAGCTATACTGAGGGGCATATACCTATCTAATCTATACTGGGGGGCATATACCTATCTAATCTATACTGGGGGGCATATACCTATCTAATCTATACTGGGGGGCATATACCTATCTAATCCCTACTGGGGCATATACCTATCTAAGCTATACTGGGGGCATATACCTATCTAAGCTATACTGAGGGGCATATACCTATCTAACCTATACTGGGGCATATACCTATCTAACCTATACTGGGGAATATACCTATCTAACCTATACTGGGGCATATACCTATCTAAGCTATACTGAGGGGCATATACCTATCTAATCTATACTGGGGGCATATACCTATCTAATCTATACTGGGGGCATATACCTATCTAATCTATACTGGGGGGCATGTACCTGTCTAATCTATACTGGGGGACATATACCTATCTAACCTATACTGGAGCCATATACCTATCTAACCTATACTGGAGCCATATACCTATCTAACCTATACTGGAGCCATATACCTATCTAACCTATACTGGAGCCATATACCTATCTAACCTATACTGGAGCCATATACCTATCTAACCTATACTGGAGCCATATACCTATCTAACCTATACTGGAGCCATATACCTATCTAACCTATACTGGAGCCATATACCTATCTAACCTATACTGGAGCCATATACCTATCTAACCTATACTGGAGCCATATACCTATCTAACCTATACTGGGGCATATACCTATCTAATCTATACTGGGGGCATATACCTATCTAATCTATACTGGAGCCATATACCTATCTAACCTATACTGGGGCAACTATATGGGCTACCTATACTCGGCTGGCTACCTATACTGTGGGCACCTATACCTGTCTCCACATTGGGGCACATTTTACGCCCTCGCCCTGGGTGCAATTTAGCCTAGAAACTGCTAGTATTTGGCTCCACGCACATCATGTTTTGGCCACGCCCACATGCCGCTTTCAGGAATCCCCCCCTTGAAAATCCTGGATTTGCCCCTGTACATGGCATCCATCCTAAACGCAAATCATTTCCCATGGATTGCAACTAGTACTGTAAGGCCTATTGTATCACTTATAATAGAGCTGTGAAACCAGCTAATTAGTAAAGGAAGTAAAACGAGCACATATGGCATGTAGAGATGTCCGGCGAACACCCTACCTTGTACTACTTCCGGGTCGCTATGACCCGGTGTAGTACGGCTGCGCTCGGCTGGCGATGCGCGTCCATGATTGCCATGTCATGAGTGACGTCACGCTCATGCTCAGAGAGATGAGCTGGCAACAGCTCTTGCTGTACTACGCCGGGTCATAGCAACCCGGAAGTAGTAGCGGCCCATAGAGGTTCGCCGTTGAATGGTTCGCCTACATCCCTAATGGCATGTGGTTAAAAAAGGCGCAGCATAGAGCACAATGTTATTAGCGTTTTTTCAGCGCCCACAGTATAATAAGGGTGCAGTTTATTTTTTTGCAGCAATAGGAAGTCTCAATATGATAATCATACAATGGATGTATCAATACAAAAAGGGAAAAATTCATATAACGTAACATATAAATACAAAAATCATATGGAAATTCATATACTGGCAATAGGAAGTCTCATTACAAAAATCACATAGTGGAACCCTCTGCTAATTACGGCTTTGGGTGGTTAAGGACTAGACACCACAAGGGGAGGATGAAGGTTTAGGCCCCTGTGGGTATGTATCAGCAGAAGGTGGGTTAAGGGTTAGGCATCAGTAGAGGGAATGTTAAGGGTTAGGCATTGGTAGAGGGAGGGTTCTGTTTGAGAGTAGGGTTAGGTCATAGTAAAATATTGGTGAAGATTACCAATATTTCACTATCGGAATTAAGCGGCAGAATATCGGTAATTTTACTGATATTCTTCTATCAGCAATATCCAGCAGCCTTTTTTTGTAAACCCCTTAATTACCGCTGCCTCTATTCTGAGGCCTATTCTGAGTTTCATCTAGCGTGTGTACAGGGCTTAAAGGACTTACGAGGCCAAAATGGCTAAAAAATACCAAGTACCTGCAAGATGTTCAAATGCACGGAGGACGCCGTCCACGCCCTCCGTGCAGTTCCGCCGGGTCCCCTTCCTGAAATCGCCCCCCCCCCCCCCCCCCCCCCCCGTGCCGATCGCGACCACACAGGCCGGGTCGGGCTCTCATGATGCTCCTAATATGGTCGCCGGAGCTGGCCGTGGCTGCGCAGTCCGCATTGCCGCGAGTGCGGCTGCGCAGCTCTAGGGCCAACCTCCCAAAAGACGCACTGTAGCGTGGATCAGAGGGGTTGGCCCTAGAGCTGTGCAGCCGTACTTGCGGCAATGCGGACTGCGCAGCCACGGCCAGCTCCGGCGGCCATATTAGGAGCAGCATGAGGCCTGTAAGGGTCGTGATTGGCATGGGGGGGGGGGGGGCGATTTCAGTTATTTCACTTCCTATAGGTCCTTGAAATTGTCTGTTCTTTTAGGAAGAGAAATTGCAGGTACACCCACCTGATGGCATGCTTTGCCTCCACTTCAATAACATATAATAAATAAAATAAAATAATAATGTCAACATAATAAAACCCAATAATTACATTTTCAGCTCAACTAGTTAACAACTGAGGTTTTTTTTTTCCTTTAGGACCAGATCAATTTTCATATTTCCATGCTCCTCCCTTTCATTCGCCAATAACTTAATAACTTTATCACTACTAATTGCAACAAAATGATCTATACCTTGTTTGTTTCACCACCAATTAGGCTTTCTTTGGGTGGTAGAACTATTTTTAAATGAATTTTAATGTGAAAAAAATCATTTTTTTCACAGGTTTCAGACATTATAGTCTTCAAACAATACATGCTACCATAATAAAAACTTATATATTTTATTTGCTCATTTGTCCCAGCTATTACAGCATTTAAATCATGTCTCTATCACAATGTACGGCGACAATATTTTATTTGGAAATAAAGGTGTATTTTTTCACTTTTGTGTCCGACACTAATTATAAGACCTATTTGCAACAACAACAAAAAAACTAAAAAAAAAGAAAGAAATATACACGCTTGACGTACATATTAAAAAAAAGTTTAGTCACTAAGTTAACTATTTATGTTTTTTATGTTACTTTTTTTAATTAATGTTTTTATTTTGGTAACTATGGGAGGGGAGGTAAGGGCTTAATTACTGATATATTTAGTGTATTTTTCTTTATTGGGAAGTCTTAAGTTGTAATTTTAAATATTTTGTCAATGAACACCGACATCTTATTGGTGCCGGTATTCATTGATTTTGGGGATTTCGATCAGTGAATGGGAACTGGGTTCCCATTCACTAATCTGTACACTATCGGATCCAAACGAGAGCCATGTGCAGCAGCACATGGGAACACACACAGCGGCGATCGCAGAGATAGACTATTGTCTACATTCCTGGGACTTCATATGAAGTCCTGCAGGAAATAGATATACCGCCTGTGGGGTGGTAACTAGTTAAAATGTACCCGAGGCACCCCTAAGGACAAAACAATACATGTTTACTTGTTTACTTAAGAAGAGGGAAGCCTCTAGATCCATTCTTAGGTATTTTTTTCTTTATGTTAGCATCGAGTTTCCTTTAAGAAACCTAGGTAAAGGTGGCCACTAACCATCCAACTTCTAGAGAAAAATCATTTACGCAATCAGATAATTCTAATTGGAAGTAAAATCGCTCACTACACCATCAACAAACCAATCTTTGCTTCCTATCTATCACAACAAACAAGAAAATCCAAATTTTGGTTCGACGGAAATCCAATTTTTTTATGATCATTCGTAATCGATTGTGCCCATCAACAGAGATTATTTACAACCAATCCGATCAGAATTTCTGATCACTGGAATGATTTTTTTGCTAGAAATTGGACAGTTATTGGCCACCTTTAGAGAGAGGTGAACTTTCCTTGTATGATGTGATTTACTGAGTATTTCACCTAGTTCTCTACTTTGCTAAATAAGCATATATGATTGAAATTCTGTGGCAATATTTTTGCTGTTATAGAGAAACATAGTTGACTATGTATGGTTATAACATAAGGTTTTATGAAGCACATTCAGTCATATTTTTTTGTGTGGTAAACATTGTTTGTAAATATCATTTCTATTTTTATTTAGACAAACATGTTTATCTTGCAGTTCTCATCCACTTTTGCCATTTGAAAAAAACACAACTGGCTAAACCTGTAGTCATCATTCATTATTTATAATATTTCTCTAAAAAGCAATTTCCTCGCATTTAATATATTCCAATATATGTCCAAAGGCTCCTCTGTTCTCAAACACATTCAGTATTTCACTGCAAGCAAGATCAATTAACTTTATGGTTCACCTCTTGAAAAGTTTAACTTGAAAATGCATATTGCCAAAAGTATCTTATTGACTGGATTCTTAATATTTTATTGTGTTATCTGAAGACATGAGCTTTGGAAGCCTAATCCTGAATGCGCTTGATCAAATGGATTTGGAATTAGTTTGTGAGAGGTTGTTATCTAGGGAACAATCTCATTGCTAATGGAAATATTCCAACATAAGCCAAATAATTATCACTACTGCAAGCTATTAATGCTATTGATTTTCTGTCATATGAAAACAACAAAACTCTGCTTAAAACACAGCTCTGTCTTAAAGTGTTAATCTACATTTGTTGAGAAAAAGAGCAATTCTCTCAAGGACAACTCTGTGCATTGCAAGGACTGCAATAATGTGTCTGTTGTAGAAATTCTGCGACAGGTGATTGCTATAAGCTGCTGAGAGGAAATAGCAACTACACATAATTAGTCTAGGCCTGTGAATTCACACTCCCCATATCAGTTTCATTCTTGCTGCAGAAAATGTAAAAACTTTGAGAGGTAATGCAGAACATTTACTTCCTGCTTTGTGCGGCCAGTTGCATATGCAGTTTAGCGCTCACTGTTATTATAATGACAACAGAATGAAATTTGATGTGCTTGAAAATGTCATTGGAATTGGAATTTGCTGTAGGCCAAAATGGAAAGGCAAAAATGGATAAGGTCTCAGTGATTTCTTTTATTTTTTATTTATTTATAAAAGAAAACCTGTAAGGAATAAAAACAAAGCAAAAAGTTACATACCTAAGTAGTAGGAAGCATCTGGATGCTGCCCAGTAGCACAAAGCCACTCATGAATAGAGGAAAAACCCATGCGTGAGAGGTTTCATGCTATTGCACAGGTGCAGACCATACTTGCACATGCACAGTACGGTCAGACTTGTACATGGACGGTAGCATGGCCATGAAAGCATATCCAACAAGCTTTTGTTGGATTTGTTCAGAGGGACCCTGTGTGAGAATGCTGGGGTTGAGGATGAGGACTGAGGTAAGTACCTATTTTTTTGTTTGTTTGGTTGTTTCAATTCAAGTAAATTTTAAGGAAAATTGTTGAGTTCAACCGCGTGCAGGTTCATTGCAATCAAACATAGGCCGCATGTGCTCCACAAATCATAGTATGAGAATTTACCCACACAATCTGCTCATAGTATTCAAAATCTGTTAACCACCATAATACCTCATACTACTTTGAAGTGGTTAACCTTCCTGGTGGTAACCCCGAACGTAGTTCGGGGTAAGCCGTGCAGGAGGCTTTCTCAGGCCCTGCTGGGCCGATTTGCATAATTTTTTTTTTTGCAACACGCAGCTAGCACTTTGCTAGCTGCGTGTGCACTCTGATCGCCGACGCTCCGCGCCGATTACCCGACGCTCCCCCCTCAGACCCCGTGCGCTGCCTGGCCAAACAGTGCCAGGCAGCGCTGAGGGGTGGATCGGGAGTCCCAATGACGTCACTACGTATCCCGCCCGTCACCATGGCGATGGGGGAAGCCCTCCAGGAAATCCCGTTCTTTGAATGGGAATTCCTGATCGGAGATCGCCAGAGGCGATTGAAGCAGGCAGGGGGATGCCGCTGCACAGCGGCTATCATGTAGCGAGCCCTGAGCTCGCTACATGATTTAAAAAAAAAATTGAAAAAAAGCTGCTGCGCTGCCCCCTGGCGGTTTTTAATAGACCGCCAGGAGGGTTAAATTGATAAAACATTGGGCAATTAAAATTGAAGGTGTGTAACAAACTTAAGGATGAGTATTCACATCCAATTTTGATTGGTCAAGGATTTGCCAGTTTTATTACCTACTGTAACGATTGGTGTTAGCAAGAACAAAGTTTCTGATTATCAGGTGATCTGCAGTATCACCTATAATACAGATATATACCTGATTATATGATGAGCTGCAGAATCACCAATAATACAGATATATAGATACATATGTGTTAGCTAAGCAATGCTAATATGCCACTAAGAAGTGGCGTAACCTAATCACACTTTAATGCACTAAGTGTAGTGATTGGTGTAACAGTAGTACTGGCAGTATTTGCACTACCTCACCAGAAGAGCTGGTGAGCACTACCCGTACTGAACCTCTCACCAGAGACAGGGAGTCCCTGGTGAGAGTAGAATGGTCAGACAGATCAGATCGGCAACAGACAGACAGGTCAGGTACAGAATCGACAGACAGAGACAGAACAAGTATCAGGCAAGGTTGACAACAAGGTCAGATGGGCAGAGGTACAAAATCAGGAGACAGAGACAGAACGGTAATCAGGCTAGGTTTGGCAACAGGATCAGATAGGCAAAGATACAGAATCACTGAGAGTAAGATTGGTCAGAACTAGCCAGAGTCATACACAGATAATCAAACAACAATAATAACAGTAGTAATAATAATTCCTAGTCTTGTGTGAAATCCCTGGTTTCCTCCCAGATCAAAGCACACCGGAACTATCTAAGGTCTGAGCGCTAACACGAAGTATTCACGACAGTAGACAACTAGCAAGTGAAGCCAAGAGGCTTAAGAAGCGGAGGAGACCCCAAGGCACGCCCACCAGCCTCGGCCAATCAGGAGCGGCGACCGTGCCCTCTGACGTTAGCCGACCAGCTGGTCAGCTGACGCGCCTCCTCCTGGCATAAAGATCCTGACGGAGAACGCGCGCACGTGCTAATGTACCCCTGAGCCCAGCAGAGACACGCGCCCTCGACGTACTAGACGCCTGGGAAAAATCAGCAGGCAGGGACCCAGCAATGACCGCGGTGGACCCACCGTCCACCGTAGCCGACATGTGATTACTGCCCACACCCGTCCTCGGCGTGCTAGACGCCCGAGGCACAGGGAGACTGGCAGGCAGAGAACCAGAAGCAGCTGCGGTGGTACTGCTATCCACCGCAGCTGACATGTCACTATTCATTACACCTACATGTAGTGTGAGGGCCAATAGATTTTAAATACTGTAGACAAATTATGGAGGTAAGCTCTTATACTACATGGTAGTGGTAAAATTGGCCAATGATTGGCCAATCAAAATCGAATGCATGTATGCACCCTTAAAGTGATCCCAAAACGAAGCTCAGGATCAAAATCAGATGCTCACCCTTCCTCCATCACTGTGAGCAGCCCTTTTCCATATCAGGGCCACGCAGCTACTCTTCTTGCAGCTTGATTATGCACTAGACATTAGAGCATGGCCACGCATGCACAGTAGCACAGAGCCTGTGGATCTGGCTTCTTGCACATGCATGGGCAGGCTCGCGTGGCTACTGCGTGGACACGTTGCAAGAAGAGGAGCTGCGCGACCTCGATATGATTAGCAACAATGCCTTGTTGCTAATCTTCTGAGGGGGGCACATTTAGCAGGGACATCAGAATACAGAGGAAAGCCTCAATAGGATCATGAGGCTTCCCTCTCTTTAGGTAAACATCTAATTTTCTACCCAAACTTCAGTTAGGATACTCTTTAATCCTGGTGCACAACTTGATTTCTGATTGGCCAATTTTAACCACTTCCATGTAGTATGCAGGTCAACATATTTTAAATACTATGACCAGATTGTGTAGGCAAATTCTCATACTATGTGAAGGTGGTAAAATTGGTCTGTGATTTGGCCAAACAAAATTGAAGGTGTGTACCAGGCTGGAAGTCACTTTAAATCATGAATGCCCAATCACTGTCAAACTTTATCACCTCCATGTAGGTTGAGGATTTAAATACACAATCTGCTCATAGTATTCAAAATCTGTTGACCATTATACTACATGGAGGTGTAGAAATTGGTCAGTGATTGATCAATCATAATTGAAAGTGTGTACCAGGCTTTAGACTTCTCCACTAGTATACAATCCGCAAGCCACATCTAAAGTTTTCTTTAACACCTAGTAAAAATGTCCATGATCATTTTGGGTACACAACCCTAATAAAATGTCTCTCAAAAATGATTTAAATACATATTCATAAATAACTTATACCCAGTATAACTGAAACATTTATATGGCATTCCATTTCATTTAGCTACTCTTTAATTTTAACATAATGATTTTGTACCCAGTCAGAGCCCTCCTTTGTGGAGATTTAATCCCTTACTTTTTAATCTCAAGCAAACATACAGAAAATTACTGAAGCACTTAAAAAAAATATTTTCAAATTATTGAACTAGAAAATACCACAATTAGTGCTGTGTGGGAGGCACATAAAGCAATGTTTCAAGTTTTTTTTTTATTTTACTTAAATAGTGAGGCAAAGAAAGATATCAAAGCGCAGAAGTCATGCTTAAACCAAGCTATAGCAAATGATTAGTCAAAGAATGCAGATCACATGTCTCGTTCTATTTTTTTTATCCTATAAAAAATGAGATATACAAAAATTCTATCTTCTATTACAGTGGCTTGGACAAAAATGACAAAAAAAAGTTTTCACCTGGCTCAATTTTGCATTGAGTATTGAAAGACTGTCTGTGTGTTATCTGAAGACCTGTCATTATGATCTAAGACATAATCTTCATGCTATCAATAGGATATTTTTTTTGTGTGTGAAAACATTTACATTGACTCATCTCTAATTGGTTTAATTATTTCAATATTTAAAAAAAAAATTCACCAAAGTTAACTAAAAATCTAAATTACATATTAAAAAAAATAAACTACAGTAGCCGAAGAAGGTACAAGAAGTAATAAAACAGATTAAGCCACTCAAGAGGCCCAAAATTCCAAGTGATATAATATATGTGCCATGAAAGTAGCTTATTACCATGCAAGGCAGGTAAATCATTTGCTAGATCAACTTTAACCTTTTGGGGACCGCCTCTATTATATCCTACACCGCACTTGTGGCTGTTCTAGCCTGATGTGGAACTGAGCGGTAGTAGGAGAGATGCTGAGCGGAGGGGTCCACAGAGGCTCATCACTGGAGCCTGGGAGGTGAGTAAATGCTGCTGCATACAGGGGGGCCACCTGGCCACACAGGGGACACACAACCCAGCTAGCCATAGAGGGGATCTGGCTGCCTAGACCCCCCCCCCCTCCAAGGCGCCCCCTTGCATGGATATTCGCCTGGTCCTTAGGGGGGGTTAGGTGGCTGGTCCCCAAAAGGTTAAAATGAATATTTTTAATTTATGTACAAACTGTGGCTGTCCTGGCACATTAAGCTAATTTAGTTAAAGAAAGGTGACTTAAGGCATTTTGCTGGACACTTGGCATGCTCTTGCTAAGCTCCCCTTATTAACATGCATCTTAACATCTAAGTGCTTCACTGTTTTATTTTTACTTTTATTTTTTTACATGTAGTTTATTAAGCATTAAAAAAGCATAGTCCCCCAACCTAATTAAACCCTTTGTCTCTCATGCATGCATTGCTGGTATTCAGGGCCGCCATCAGAAATCTTAGGGTCCCTCACACATCATCAGGCCTGGGCCCCCCCCTCCCTGGGCCCACCCACTGGCTGCTGTGCCCGCTCACTAGCCACCCCACCCCCGTGTCCATGCGCGAGATGCGTTGTGGCAAAAAATGTGCATGGGTATGACACTGAAGAAAGCGGCATGCACAGCGTGATGTGGCAAAAAGTGGGCGTGACCATGGCATGTTGTAGTCCCCGGTTAACAAATGAGATAGGTCCGTTCTTATCCTTTAGCCGTTCTCTTTTCTCCCCTCTTTTCTTCCTGTGCCACTTTTGTCCCCCTCTGTCTCACCTCAGTTTGTGCCTCTTTTGTGTCCCTCTGTGTGACCTCATGTCCCCGCCTCATCTCTTTTCTCCTTGTGCCTCTTTTGTCCACCTCTGTTCCCCCTGTGCCTCTTTTATACCCCTGTGTTACCTCTTGTCCCCTTCTGTCTCAGCTCGTCCCCCTGCTCTAGCCCTAGCCAGGTATAGGTGCCCCCAGTATAGGTATCCAGGCATAGGTTCCCCTAGTATAAGTAGCCTGGTATAGCTGGTGCCCCAGTATAGGCCAGCAAGATGCAGGTGTCACAGTATAGGTATTCAACTATAGGTGGTGCCCCAGTATAGGTAGCCTGGTATAGTTGCTCCCAGTATAGGTAGCCTGGTATGGGTGGTGCACCAGTATAGATTAGCCCGGTACAGGTGCCCCCAGTATAGGTGCCCCCAGTATAGGCCAAGCTATAGGCACCCCAGTATAAGTAGCCAAGTATAGGTGGTGCCCTAGTATAGGTAGCCAGGTACAGGTGGTGCCCTCAGTAAAGGTATCCAAGTATAGGTAGTGCCCCAGTACAGGTAGACAGTTATAGGTGGTTCCCCAGTATAGGTAGCTAGGTATAGGAGGTTCCAGCCCCAGTATAGGTAGCCAGGTATAGGTGGTGGACCAGTATAGGTAGTCTGTAGCCAGATATAGGTGGTGCCCCAGTATAGAAAGTCCGCTGTAGCGAGCTCACTCATCTGCTCCCCACGTTCAAGCGTTGATGTCCCTCTTCTCTCAGTGCTGGCCTGCAGCCAGCACATGCGGCCCTTCCAGCACTTTGCAGGGGGCAGGGCCCCCAGAAGACCTGGGCCCCTCACTGCAGTGTCAGTTGCCCCCCCCTGATGGCTGCCCTGCTGGTATTGCTAGAACAATTGAACTGGCCAGCACAGGCCTCTGCCTGTACAACAGCAGCCTTCATGGGCCATGGCATGGAGAGACTCAGTAAAAGGAATAAAGAAATCTCATCTGTTTGCTGGAAAGCCCTTTCCTATATAGATATAGGACACTTCTTGGCTTTTACACAGCTTGCCTTTTCACAAATCAGAATGTTCTGTTCTATAGGGAGGATACAGGGGAATATGGAAAGAAAGAGCATGCCTGTTGTAGTAGTTAACAACAGTAGTTTTACAGCACGCCTCATTGCTATTGCTTGTGAGAAGTCATAGAACCACAGTGGAATGCTATTACATTTCAAACACACATAGGTTTCACCTAATTAGTGAATAATTCAAATTTTTATAGCAAACTAATGTATCAATCACACAATAGGTTCCAGCTAACCCCCCCCCCCCCCCCCTCCAAAATGTCCCCCAAAAAACCTTAAGCACACTGTAAAAACCTACTCCGCCATTCCTGCAATGCACTTGGTTCTTCCAAAAGCTGGCTTAAGCAGGGGCTTCCTTTTCTGATTAGTTAATTGGGGTGGATAACTGACAGCAATGTATCCCCGGAGTCCCTGCACACATGCATGCATACACGAGCAGGCATCCTAGATGATGATCATAGGCGAAATGCCACTAGCGGCCAGGCATGGGCTAATTAGTGTGTAGTGATCAGTCTACCACTCTGTTACTGTTGCAACCAATGAAGTGCTGGGATTTGTATTCCTAACTGCTCCCCAATAAAGTTCTGTCTATTTCCAGTGCTCCCTTTCCCATGAGAACATTTAGTTTTTGTGTGCTACTCTGCGGGCTATTATTATTATTATTATTATTATTATTATTATTATTATTATTATTAGACTGCTCTTGTCTGACCTTTAGTCTCTTCTTTGATTGTTGCCTGGAATGACCCTGATTATGTACCTTGACCTGCTCTTGTCTAGCCCATTGTATACGCTGAACCCCTGACCTCCCATATAACCTTAGCCTGTTTTGCTACACTCTTGCTTCTTAGATTTTTACTGCGCTTTTCTCTGACATTTCCTGTTGATAACTTGGACCCCATGATTACTATAGCCTAGTGGGTTGCTGCTGGTACTTCTGCCCGCACTCCTTCTTCAGTCCATATAGCCTGCATACTTAAAACATGAGTGTAACCAAGGGCTGGAACAGTGCATAAAGTCTTCTGAGGGAGACACCCCCACATATGGTGAAGGTTGCAGTGGAGATAGTGCCTCCATTGCTCTTTTACATGACACTCTAGATCCACATAGCAAAGCTCATGTTAGTGCAAGCACATAACAAAAAAAACTTGCTCAGAGCAATGGATCCACCCACAGATGCAATTGCTCTAGCCTCCTACAGGCTTTCTCAGTGGGAGATTGCTGGGTGGTACAAGCTCATATGGTATCTCTCTTGACATCCACCCACCAGCGTTTCCCTACATCTTGGAATGTGTCATGTGGTAGACGTGAGTGATTATGTGCCTACAATAAATTATTCACTAGTTTGGCAAGTTGAAATAGTGCTTGGATTTTTCTTCTTTGCTTTTTTCTTTCTTTTTTTTTCCCCCACTAATCTGTACAACTTTGGAATTGAGAAGGTGTACTTTGTTTTAGTCAAGATTATATGTAAGTAATTGGATTTGGAAAGTCTGGCTCCTATTTCCTTTTTTCTTGGCACTTGCATCAATATAATTTACTATAAAAAAGGTAACAAACTAATGCAGTATGAAATAAAAGAGGAGGTTAAAAATCTGCATGCAGTGCTTTAATCTTCCAGATTGAGTGTTTTTCCTTGTAGTGTGTTTATGATGAAAAACCAATATAATATGAACTTGCAGCTGCTGTAGCGAAGAAGAGTATAAAACAAGGGCCATGCAGGTTGTGGTGATGATCATGCCAAAAAAATGTACGACATGGGCTTAAGGTTCTTGCCAAGTACATTGTCTACCCATTATTTTGTGTTTTATGGTGGTGAGAGATTATGCGTTGTAAATGTATTTGGGTTGCCTCTAATAAAACACACAGTTTTCCAAATTTCTCATATGTTCGCTTGGTGTTTTGAAACTTCAGTACAATATACAGTATGTATATTTTTTGTATCTATTTGTGGTTCTTGTTTCAGTAATTTACAACTGCTTCTACGTTCCCTTCTATTAATGCCAACTCCAAGAAGTCAGCTTAATTCAAAGCTAAAATACAGCATAACTATAATATCTTCAAAAAAACAGATCAGCAGCCAGCAAAAAGTCAGATAGTTCAATTATACAACACATCTATTATAAGCAGATATGTGCCTTCTGCATCTACAAACTTAGCAAAACATCTTCATCTTCTCTGTGAGATCAGGAGCAGCACAATTATGACTTATGCTGTCGGCCCTTTAGTTAGAGCTTATTGACACTATGTGCATTTGCATGATTTCTATCCAATGCACAAAACATGATAAAGTCTAGGTCAGTGGAAAGTAATTTAAAGAGAAACTCCAAATTACTGAGCTTATATATTTACTGTTACGAGTATATGGACTGTGCAGGACTACCAGCAGCACCATCATAACTGTCATAAATGACTAATTCTTCCTTTATGGGCCCTTTGAACCACCCTATGACCGCCTAATGACGATCGGTGGCCACAAGGTGGCTCCCCTGGTACCACGTAACACTGATTGGCGTCAAGTCCTGGGGGAGGTGATTGAAGGGGATCGTGCATGCCGCTGATTGACAGAACGGAGCTTCGTGATCAGCCTGCCAAGAGCCACTATCGCGGCTTGCAGGCTGTTAACTGTTAAAAAAATGGTATGTTTACATTTGTACAGCACTGCGATCTAGCGCAGCACTGTACAGGGGACCCTTAGCTGTCCCTCCGAGCGGCTTACTACGAAATCCCTCTCATAGACTGATGCCTATGAGAGGAGCGGAAATCATCCTATCACCTAGGGCTAATTATGGGGAGAGGGGAGGAGGAAGGTTGACTATAGTAATTGTTTTTTTAAAAGGGTTTTTTTTTAAACTAAAAAAACGAATGACCGCAGCAGCGAGATTTCTGTTGGTGGGCAGAAAGGTGGGGAGATTAATTTGGGTCCGAAGTTGTCTGGCTCTGCAGCGAGCTGGTAAAGCTGCAGAGCACTGTATTGTAAAAAAATTTGCTGGTCACTAGGGGGGTGTAAGCCTGTGGTCCTAACATGGTTAAGAAGCAGTGGAAATGGCTTTTCTGTCAAACCATTTAACTAAAATGTTACGTGCTAGCAGCTCACACCACTATCACCACTGTCTATACCAATGATGTTGGTTTTTTTTTCTGCTGTTCAGTTTGCTTTAAAGGGCACCTTAGCAGTGGTGTATCTGGGTAAAATGGCACCTATGGCAAACACTAAAATTGCACACACACACCCCCCACCCTCCCGAGTCACCTGCGCAGTAGAGCAGACACAATTGGGCTCGGCTATTTCGGTCTGAGCACATTGGAAAGCCGCTACTGCACCTGCACTGGAGCAGGGGAAGGAAAATATTGCAGGCGCTACTGCGTCTGCGCCACAGCCGACGCAGGCTGTCTGCTCAGGTTTCAGGGGAGCCAGTGCTGGAACAGAGGGAGAGAGGAGGGTGGAGGAAGCCTTAATAGGATCCAGAGGCTTTCCCCTTCTGAGGTAAGTATACCCCAGAGAGATTTGTGTGTTTTTTCCAGAGTTAAATGAGCTATATATCATCTGACAGAAGCGACAGGTTTCAGACTAGTCCAACCACATATGATGAAGGTTGCAGTGGAGATAGTGCCTCCATTGCTCTTTTACATGACACTGGAGATCCACAAAGCAAAGCTCATGGGGGGATTCTCTGGGATTGATTTCTTTTCAAAAGCACTTAGTGAATGGCAGTTGCTCTGTCCAACTGCCAAAAAACTGTGTAGCAAGCAGGGAAGCTGGTTAGCATTGTTTTAAATCCTTTTTAGGGAATATCTTCATAAAGAATAAAAGCCTTGCTGAGAACCCCTATGAAGAGATGGACTAGTCCAAAATCTGTCGCTTCTGTCAGATTTCTACTACCTACTGTAAGTGACAGCAACATAGGAGAAAAGTAATTTATGGCTCATTTTTACTCTGGAAAAAAACATAGTCCTTTGTCTGTTTGCACATATTTTAAATTTTACAATATTTCGCCATAGCGTCCCTTTAACCACTTGAGGACCACAGTGGTAACCCCCCCCCCCCCCCCCCTAAAGACAATATAACCATTCAAAAACGGGTCAAAAGGCCACCTTAAGTGTCAATCAATCAATTTTATTAAGGATACTATAAAACCCAAAGCACATACCACCAGATATAACCCTCAATATAATATTCCCACCCTCTAGTTAAAAACAAAAATGGCAAAATAAAGAACCATAATATTGCACAGCCACTTCAAAAAATGCTAGGTGATAATTTGTCTCTGGCCAGAGAATAATACCATCATATATAGCATTTGCCCGCGCATGCATCCATCAATCACACTACCACAGTGTCTCTGTTTTCTCGGAGGCCCCGCTTAAATTTCATCTGGGTGTTTTATTTGGGTAACTATAGGGTAGGAATTTAATGAGTTAAAATGTAATCAAATGTATGTAGAAACTATATATAAAGTGTATGTGGGTGTATGTGTGTGTATGTTTGAGTGCATTTTACTTTTTGGCCACAAGATGGCACTGCACTTAACTTCAGAGTACTTAAACAGTACTCGGAAGTAGTTCGTGTATCTGTTTACGTGAATGAAATGCCAGTGTCAGCGTGATGCCGGCTTTTCATTCATCGCGGGGACAGCGATCGGGACGAGAACAAGCTGTTCCCAGTCCCTGATCAACTTAGCGTCGGAACTGCGGCAGAAATGAGCGGCGGAAGTGCGGCGATTCTGAGCGGTGAGGTAAACAATGCGGGTACGTGTATACCTCCCAGGGGGCTGATGCGCCCCCTGGGAGGTGATCACAAGGGGCGCCTATAGCAGGAGCCCTATGTGCACAGCTCCAGATACACATTTGCACCTTAGTCCTAAAAATATTGCAAAGATGATGCACTGTGTGTATGAGGAGTAGTGCAGAGGCTTACCGCACTTCCCTTGCCACGGCATCAGCCGCAGTTTCTCTGCAAAGTGGCCAGTTCTGAAGTCCTGGTCAGTGCAGTTGGCGCATGCCCAGTATGTCGAAGATGTGCCAAACGCATGCACACACTGGACTTGAGGGCAGCACGGTGGGGTAGTGGTTAGCACTCTCGCCTTGCAGCGCTGGGTCCCCGGTTCGTATCCCAGCCAGGGCAACATCTGCAAAGAGTTTGTATGTTCTCTCCGAGTCTGCGTGGGTTTCCTCCGGGCACTCCGGTTTCCTCCCACATTCCAAAAACATACTGATAAGTTAATTGGCTTCCTCCTAAAATTGGCCCTAGACTACAGTACTTACACTACATAATATAGACATATGGCAATGGTAGGGATTAGATTGTGAGCTCCTTTGAGGGACAGTTAGTGAGTGACAAGATATATATATATATACACTGTACAGCGCTGCGTAATATGTCGGCGCTATATAAATAATACTAATAATAATTGAGGTCGGCGGGGAGCGCTTTCACAAGGTGCCCAAGTGGACATACTGCACATGCACAGCGTAGTATGTCCGGGTACATACTACTCCCCATATAAACACAGGGTGTCATTTTTGCCATATTTTTAGGACTAAGGTATATGATGAAGCAGCTTAAAGTTCCTGAGGTGACAAAATAAATGTAGTTTTACTTATTTGGGGCTTCTTCCAGCCCTAAGAAATCATTTGTGTCCCCCACTGCAGTCCGGTCTTCTCCTGGGTCCTGCTGGCAGCCTCTAAGGATTGCTGACCACCAATGGGTCTGCGACTTCTGAGCATGCGCACAAATGTGCCCATGTCATTGGAAGCATACTGTGGTGGCACAGTACTATTTTGTAGGTGCAGCTTGCTCCCGGTGATGTGGGTTTGTTGTCATGTGGGGCTGGTGCATGCCTGCACATGTGCAGAAGACGCTGACCCATCGGGGGTCGCCGATACTTAGAGGCTGCCAGTGGGACGCAGAAGAAAACCAGAGCTGTGGTGAGGTAACATATTCAAAAACTAAATTTTTAGCTTGTTTCACAAAACTAAGTTTTATTTTACTGCTGTGGCATGTTTGTTCAATAAAGGCAGATTATTAAAAAAAAAAAAAAATTGTTTTTTACGACATTCTGTCTGAAAAGCATCCAATGAACTACTTCCACATAATAATGTTTTGGATTTATTTAACAGCTCTATTATATTTTATCAGAAAAGCAAGTTGAAGGAAACTTATTTAAAAAAATTAGTTGTTATGGTTATATTTTGTCAGAGAAGCACAACAAGCTAATTAAAAAAAGAAAAAAACTTTAATGGTTTTTACATTTTATTTTATCAAAGAAGTAAACGTAAATGGGCTGCTTGATGAACATAATTTTTGGATGTTATTTTTTTCCACTTCTCTGGCTGAGATACTTGGTCAGAATACCCAACAACAAGCCTATGTTTCTATTCTAAAATATAAACCTTAACATTTTTGATGAAAAATGTAATTCCATATTGAGCAGGGTACAATGATGCTCTAATGTTTTAAGACCATCTAGGTGAGACAAGATGCCTTGCCAAAATCTATGACTTTATTTTTTTATGAAAACATTCTTGGAAAACAATTTAGCTCTTGTTTGTCCCTTTACTATAATCAGCATAACAATGTATTATTCCTTATTGTGTGATGAGACAGAACAGTTCATAATATGGTAATTTTAAATATTTTACATAATTTCTCCAGTGAAAGATGTTCAACCCAAAGCTTCATTTTTCAAGGACATAACATTTTCATGTATAACACAGAGGTTCTAAACGCAATGACTACCATTCTGAACTATCCTGTCATCACTCCAACTCAAGTACATAATTTACTACACTGACTTAAATTTGTGATGCCCTTTTAGCTACGTATTTTATGTTATAAGAATATACAGCATATTATTTTCTTTACAGGGAACCTTTACTCTAATAGTCATTGAATTTCTCTCTGTGTATTGTTTATTAAGCATAAATCATGGATTTCTTAGAGAACATTACACAGGAAACATTTTCACCTTCCCTTCTTCATGGTATTTGTATTCCCCTTGTGGGTTCCCATTTCTCTGACCTCATATAGTCATTTTTGTGTAGGCGTCATGCTCATAAAATCAATCAAAGTATCACAAATGTTTAATAACCTCAAAATAAGATAAAACTAATATCAGTTTGATGGAATGGTGCTTATGGCTGACGGTTTTCTAAATCAATCACTTTTTTTAAACATTATTTTCTGTCTTCCTTGAGGGCATAAGAGGACTCGGGGAAAAGACTGACAGATGCTGTGAGCATATTAAAAGTTTATTCCATTGGAATAGGTGACAGTATATATGATATTCATAGAACAGTAAATAAAATTTGCTTTCTTATTGAAGTGACATGCAAATATTATTCAGTGCCTTACTTATAAGGTTTTTTTTTAGATATTGCAATCTAAATCTGCATACATTATACTGATAAAAATGTCAGGTTTTATAGTTTAGTATCAGCCAGTGTAGTGTCAGCCATACATCCAGAGAGTAACAACCTGTAATGGATTGCGGAGACACCGCTGCGCGGTCTGACAGTGAGGCAGTTGTTTCCGCGTTCAGACCGGCGGTTTCTCCGCAGCAGCATGCGTCTGGTTTGTCTGAACCTAGTAGTGCACACAGATGGAGAGCTATGCGCCCGCGCGCTGCAAGACAGGCTCTTTATGCCAATAGGAGAGGGGTCAGCTGATCGGGACGATCAGCTGATCCCGCCGTGGCAGGGGATTGGCTGAAGGGAACTGGGCGGCGCTGAGGAGCGCTTTGCTATATATACTCCTTGCCTGTCAGTTGCTAGTTGTCTGGCGTTGCGAATGCTTATGTGTTAGCACTTAGACCATAGTCAGATCTTTCAGTGTGGTTGAACCAGGAGGACCTGGGAATCCACACTTAGCCAGATTACTGTGTTACTATTGTGTTATACTTCAGACTAGTTCCAGGGTGTTGAGACCACGGACCTCACACCCAAGACTTGGGATACTGTGTTATTATTGTGTTATACTTCAGACTAGTTCCAGGGTGTTGAGACCACGGGCCTCACACCCAAGACTAGGGATACTGTGTTATTATTGTGTTATACTTCAGACTAGTTCCAGGGTGTTGAGACCACGGACCTCACACCCAAGACTAGGGATACTGTGTTATACTTCAGACTAGTTCCAGGGTGTTGAGATCACGGACCTCACACCCAAGACTAGGCCTTGTTTGATATCTGTTATGACCTATTGCTTTCCTGACTCTCCTTCTGCTTTCTGATTTGGTACCTACGCATATCTGATCACCTGTTGCCAACCTTGCCTGTCCCTGGTTACCGAATCAGCCTTCTGTCTCTGTACCTTATCTGCTCGTGTGTTGCCGACCCGATCTGGCCGACCCTTCTGGCTGTCACCCGCCCCCATGGTGTTCAGTCCATCTGCAGGGACCCCCTGTCTCTCAGAGGGACCTCTCTGCAAACCAGTCAGGGACTCATCCTCTAGGAGTCCTTTGACTGCAGTAGAGTCTGACTCTTCTGGCTAGAGTCATCTGCTCCTCAGGTGATTCTACTCATTACTGTTGCACCAAACACTTACATGTTTTCAGGTCTCCAGAGGTTAGTTATACTTGTATTATTGGTGATTCTGCAGATCATTAATAATCAGGTATAAATCTGTATTCTTGGTGATACTGCAGATCACCAATAATCAGATTCTCTCTGTGTGCTGACACCGATCGTTACACAACCATTTTCAATTAATGAATTAAGGAAATATAAAATTAATTTTATTTTAGACATAATGATTATGTTTCCACATAATCACCTCTTTTTATTAAAGGACAACTGAATTGATTAGAATAAGGAGACTTTTTCCTTTTAAACAATGCCAGTTGCCTGACAGCCCAACTGCTCTATTTAGCTACAGTAGTGTTTGACCACCAGATACCAGAAACAAGCATGCAGCTAATCTTGTCAGATCACCTTATCTGCTGCAGGCTTGTTTAGGGCCTATGGCTAAAAGTGTTAGAGGTGGAGGGTTAGCAGGGCTGCAAGGCAACTGGGATTGCTTAAAAGCAAATTAATATGGCAGCCTCAATATCCCTCTCCTTACAGTTGTCATTTAAGCATTTATCATAACTTTTTATAAAGTCTTCAATCCCTTTGTTGTAGAAATATCCCACTCCTCACGCATGGGGCAAAGGAATTGAGGGGCAGGGGAGGGTTTCATGTTAATGTTGCTGAACAAATAGTTACCAGTATTCTAAAGTCATGTGACAAGCGGTGCAGAGTGGGAAAAGAGGAATCTGACAAATGCAAGTTAAATTACACTCAAAGGGGTTGATTTACTATAACAAATAGCGTACAAGAGGCTGTCTGTAAAGTTTGAGTTTCCTGTCAAGTGACAGGCAGCCTATTGGGCCAATCAAAGTGCTTGGATAATGTCCTTTAAAGTGAATGAACCGGCAGGGGCTCAGGGCAGGACGAGTGGAGCTCTCATCATTGCCAATTAGCAGGCATAAGTTTGTAGCGCTTCCTATGCTACTCTGATAAGGCATGCTAACTCTGACAAGGCACACAAACTCTGAAAAGGCACATTTACTCTGATAAGGCATGTTAACTCTGATAAGGCACTTTATTTGTTATAGTGAATCAACACCAAAGAATACCTTGTGTGGCAAATAAAAGCAAATGGTATGTTGACCCTCATAATTAGCAGAAGTTTTTAGCTTAATCTGTGTGTTCAGCACAATTACTAAATGGTTAGCACTTTCACTCTAGAATATGGCCCCGTCACAATGTATGCATTTTTCTTTGTTTGTCTGGAGTGCAGAGCCATGTTATCTACAGCCCATGTGAGTCCGTGGTCTCTTTCAGATGTGATGCATTACTCCATTCAAGCCTTCATAATTGGCAGCATACTACTTTTTTCAGATATCATGCACATTTTTTATCAATTGAAGAAGTGTGATTTTAAACGCATAGGATACATCTGAAACTGTGGGAAAATCTGCATGAAAACATGTCTGGGTTTTATACAGACCAATAGGATTCCTTATAATGATCCCTTATAATGGAGAGTTCCCATTGGTCAGTGTAAAAAGCAATAGGAAACCCTCTTCTGCTAAATTGGAGATGCTTTTGGTTTTCTCTGTTGGTGAATTAGCATGTGGCAGCTGGTGGGTGTAGGCAGCACAGGGGACTCTCTTGGCAGTGTGCTGTGGATGCCCTGGTGTGGCAGTTGGTAAGCACTATGTGTGTGGGGGTGGGGCAAAGAGTTGCGGGTGTGGCAGCTGTCCCAGAGGTCAGGGCTTGCTATACTTAAGTATAGCAAGTCCCCAAAATGGCACCAGGGCTCCCCATGGGCCCTTAGACAGACCAATGGGAATCTTACTCTCACGAACCAACCAACACCAACATTACTTGGGATGTAGAATTAGGAGTGAAGCAAGATATAAAGACATAGAGGAATTCTTTCCATATTTCATCTTCTTAAGTTGAAATGAGGAATAAACACCTTTTTTTAGGGATTCTTGGCATGAATGCATTCTGTATTAGGTTATTTGAATTTGGAATTGCATTTCGTTATTTGCATGTATATTTTATTATGTGTTAAATTCAATTTGACGTAAAGATCAATATTAACTTATATCTGAAGAGTGAATTTACTTTCTGTTGTGGTTTTATCAAATGATATGCTCCATGTGCTGAAAAATTCAGGTTAGGATTCCTCAGGTATTTTGATGCATGCTAATGACGAAGCAATTTGCTGTATGTCGAGATACATTTTGCTTGCTGCCATCAATGATTAAGAAGTGCCATGAAGAGGTCATTCCAAATTAATGCTCTGTCTTCATATACATATGATTTAAATAAAAATGACTGATCATTACAAACAAACAAAATGTTTATTGCACATATTAATATTCTAAGATGCTTCTATTTTTGTAATTATATGGATAAATAAAAAGAGATATTTGGCATGCTATTCATAAAAGAAAACTCAGTCTGAATATAGCAGATGGCACATGATAAAAAATCCAGCAAACAGCTCATTATTACTTCTGACAGCAGCATTGTCTTCCAGGCTATTGTTTCACATAGATCCAACACATAGTAACTCTCAGATAGCTTACCCATATGCTACTTGGTTATTACATTAACTAGCAGAAATGCATCCTTGAAGGTCTGAAAAATCACAGAAGGGAAACAAATGTTTTTGTGGGTACAAACTCTACAGTGACTCTTTGTAAAGCTTGGTCAACCTTCAATAATTGCCAATAAAGTTGGCAGGGGCAAACTTATGCTGAGGAAGTAGCATGCAATGTGTAAAAAGCATGGCCTGTGTTACCTAGGTAACATGAGCATCACTAGTGTAACATACCTTATGCTACTTGCATAGTGTGTTTTACCCTAGCAGCTCTTGCATTACTCAGGTAATGGGGATTGTGCTAATTGTACAACATGCTCTACATACTCAACTTAGGTAATGGTAAAATTGCTGTCTACTCCCTGCTCACAGCATACTTGTTAGTGTTGTTTTGTCTTAATAGTTCTAATATTGGGAATGGAAATGTAATTGTGAAAATAATGATTTTGAAGTTTTTTTTTCACTTTACAATTCAAATGCAAATGTTTTCTTGTCTCTTTATAATTTTACTCGCAATGATGTAAACACTGCAAAAAATATCTGTGCTGCAGGTTTATAAAGTATAAAAGGTGCATGAAAAGCAAGGGGGAGAAAAAGTCTAAGTGGCACATAATGGGAGGGTTGAGGGCAGCAGAGAAAGCAACAGAGAGTGCAAAGAGATTTTAAGATGAGATGGAGAAAAAAAGAGAGAGCTTGTAGTGGCAAAGAGCATGCATTATGTCAGATAGAGCACAGAGTGTTGCAGAGACAGAATGTATGGTTTTGTACAGTATGAGAGAGCAAAAGAGGAAAAGTGTACAGTGCCTCAAAATGAAAGAGCAAAATGCCACAAAAAAGAGAGAGAACAAACTTTTACAGACAGAGGGTGCAAAGTGTTGCAGACTGTGAAGAAAAATGCAGCAAAGAATGCAAAGTGTTCAAGAGGGAGTGAAAGAGAAAACAAAGTGCTGCACAAAGTGTTGCAAGTGCAAAAATTAGTAAACAGGGAGCAGCGGGCACAGCAGCGGGGAAGGGGGGCTGTCTCCTCCCATTCCCTCATCTTGGGGCTCCCCCTTTCTCTCTCCCCCTCCAGAATTTAGTATTGTGGGTGGCTAGCAGCAGGCGGGGACTTACCTCTTTTTCTTCCAGGCGTGGGAGGGAGCTCTGCGTGCCGCTAGTCTGGTCTACTTAGTCAATAAGTAGACTGGACTAGCAGCACGCAGAGCTCCCTCTCGCATCGGGAACAAGGGAGAGGTGAGTCTGCTAGGGAGGGGGTACTCATCACAACTGGAGGGTTTTCTTATACTGCTCATACTTGTTATATGGGGTTGGGGAGCTACTGTACTAGCTACATTTGCTTTGGGGGTGCTACTAAATTGGCTACAGTTGCAGTGGAGTGGGGAATGTCATACTGTCCACATTTGGGGTGGTGTGTAAGTTTTATTCTAACTAATAACGTTTTTATTGGTGGGGGTGGTTTGCAGTTAAACCCCTGGATAAAAATGTAATGATGGATCTTTAGCTTTAGCAATAAAGAATTTATCAGACCACATCATAAGAGTTTATCACCCGACTTCTAATGGAACAACACAAACAAACAATGCAAATTTGAGTGACAAGTGACATATTCATCCTTCTTCTTGGTTTGCCAACTGTTAGGCTGGTTTCACAGTAGGACGTTACAGGCGCACGTTAGTGCAGCCTGTAACGCAGCCCACCGCACAGCAATGAAAAATCAATGGGCTGTTCACAGTGCCCACGTTGCGTTACACAGTAACGCTGCGCCATAAGTCAACGTACTGCATGCAGTACTTTGTAAGTGGCAGAGCCGCGTTAGACTGTTTGCACATGCTCAGTAACATTGGGGAGGAGCGGAGAGCGGCCAGGCACATGGCTAATTAATATTCACTGCACTTAGTGACGCGCAGTGTTTACTTCTTGGAACGGCCGCTCTGTGCGGCGATTGGCCGGCGGGACCACGTGATGCCGCATGCGTCCAAGAGTGCGCATCACAGCATCACGGACACCAGAGTGAGCTGCACAACGCGGCTCACTCTGACGTCCAAAGCAGGGAGCACCAGGCGTTGTGTTAGGGGCACGTTATGCGACCATAACGTCCCCTAAAACGCAACGTCCTGGTGTGAAACCAGCCTTAATGTGCATGCACACTGGTATTTTGATCTGATGTCATCAACAAATCACACCGGGATGACAGTTGCACGGTAAAGACAAGAGAACACAAACATTTTCAAACATGCTTAACTACTTACAGCACCAGGTGCAGTATAATCACGTCCTGGTCTTACTGCCGGTTAGCGGGGACTTGCCGCCTGTATTCATTGTATCTTCCTGTTCATACTGTGCACACATTACTTCCGATTCACGTTCTTACGTGCATGAATCGGAAGTAATGACTGAGGACATCTTGTGGCCAAATAGTAAAACTACATAAAAAAACATTTCATTCAATAAAAATACCTACATTTTGTAAAGAAACGCGGAAAAGCCACCGCTTCTACTCAGTGCAAGGCGGCTGTTTCCGCAGATGGCATGGCGGAACGCGGAAAAAGCGCCGCGTCTGACGCGGCGGTTAGCACGCATGGATTTGGCACTGACAATTTGTCCCAGCGCGGGGAGACCGCCGCCGCTTGTGCTGGTATCGGTGCGGCCAACCCCACGCATGGCTCTGCAGAGACATTGCAAGACTTGGCAGGTGTGGCTGGAACCAGTAGTCCACCTAGATTCAGAATGACACACGTGCGCGCGGAGAGGCAGAGCTTATATGGCAGCCAGAAAAGGGTCAGCTGACCAAGGTGGTCAGCTGACAATTCCACCACTCCTGATTGGTCCAGCACTTAGGGGAGGTGCTGGAGAGCGCTGATGTATATATACTGGATGCTGGTCATTCTACCAGTGTCTGGCGTTGCGATCACAACGTGGTAGCACTCAGACCTTGTTTGTATCTATGTTCTAGCATAGTTTCCAAAGGTGTTGACGATCAAGGACCTCACACCTTAGCGTTAGGAATTATTGATCTGTATTATTTGTTATGACCTTTTGCCTGCCTGACTATTCCTCTGAACTCTGATTCTGTACCTTGCTATTTCTGATATCCTGTTGCCAAACTCTGCTCGGTCCTGGACTCTGTATCTGCCTCCTGACTCTGTACCTCGTTATTCTGATACCCCGTTGCCGAACCCTGCCTGTCTTTTGGATTACGTATCTGTCTCCTGAATCTGTACTTTATCTGTCTGTGTATTAACGACCTGGCTTGCCCGACCTCGAGAACTGGCCTCACTGTTAGAGGCAGTTCTTAGACCTGTTAAAGACACCCCCTCTTTGGTGTCACTTTCGCTCTGTCCTTCCTTCACCCAGCTTGGCTCCTCCCCCGGGAGAGTCTAGGCCATTGGAAGGAACATACTTCTGTGCAGTACTCCTTACTGCCCCTGTACCTTTTCCTGAGGTGCAGTACCATTGGTATTATTGTTGCACCTAACACTCACTTGTTATCTCAGGTGTCCAGAGGTTAGTAGATATATCTGATTATCGGTGATACTGCAGATCACCAATAATCGGGTATATTCTGTATTCTCGGTGATACTGCAGTTCACCGGTAATCAGACCCTCTCTGTGTTACACCGATCGTTACACATTTACATCTAAAATTAACTATTTCCCTCCCACACTCACCCATTGTACCCAAACATATTTAACCACTTCAGCCTTCAGTCGATTTCACTTTATGCATCCGAGCAATTATCACCTCCCATTCATTAGCCTATAACTTTATCACTACTTATCACAATGAACTGATCTATATCTTGTTTTTTCCACCACCAATTAGGCTTTCTTTGAGGGGTACATTTTGCTAAGAGCTACTTTACTATAAATGCATTTTAACAGGAAGAATAAGAAAAAAACAGAAAAAATTAATAATTAAAACCCACGTATTGTATTTGCCTAATAGTCCCGGGTATTACACCGTTTAAATTACGTCCCTATCACAATGTATGACAACAATAATTTATTTGGAAGTAAAAGTGCATTTTTTTCTGTTTTGCATCCATCACAATTTACAAGCTTATAATTAAAAATATATATATTTCCTCTTTACACTGATATTTAAAAAGTTTAGACCCTAAGGTAAATATTTACGTGTTTTTTTTATTGTAATGTTTTTTTTTTCTAATCTAACATTTTATTTGGGTATATTTGGGAGAGTGGGATGTAAATTTTTTTATGTAAATATGTGTTTACTTTTTATTTTTTTTTACATGTAGATGTAGTTTTACTTTTTGGCCACAAGATTGCAACCTTAAGTTTGTTTACATGTAACATGTACGCTTAGAGGAACGTAGGGGGACGTAAGAGGCAGAAAAAGCAAGGCTTCCGAGAGAAGCAGCAGCTTTTTCTGCCAGGGAGAGGAATCAATCATTGGGCACCATGTCCCAATTAATTGATTCCTGGGCTAACGATCCGCGACCGGGATATACTAAAAAAATGTGCATTAAAAAAATAAAAAATAGTTGCCTCAGGGAGTGAACTTTTTGTAATTGCTATGTGAAGAGGGTATACAACTGTGATTTTTTTTACTTTGCGGGCTCATAATTAGTGATGGAAGCAGCACTGAAAAAAATGCACCTTTATTTCCAAATAAAATATTGGTGCCATACATTGTACTAGGGAAATACAGTATTTTAAACATTGCAATAACCGGGACAAATGGGCTTTTAACCACAGTAGAATGTTTTGTTTTAACACTATAATGGCTGAAAACTGAGAAATAATGATTTTTTTTTTCATTTTTTTTCTTATTATTCCAATTACAATTTGTTTAGAATAAAATAATTCTTAGCATAATGTACCTCCCAAAGAAAGCCTAATTGGCCTAATTGGCAATGAAAAAAACAAGATATAGATCAGGTCGTTCATCATCAATGAATGGTGGGTACAGCTGCACTTAAAGACATCATTAGACATATGTATGCCAATAGAGGAACGACATCTACTGTGTACGGTGACTTTTACACTTTTGTCTTCCTGACGTCATGCAGTTATAAACATGAATGATGTATGTGAATTGAAATTAGGATTAGATGAAAAATGTTACAGTGATTTATAACAGCTAGATTTTTCACTCACACATATTCGATGCAACAGGACCAGCTGAACAGAGTTTACAGTAATCATGCATCTGAGCTTTTGTAGACATCAGTCTTGCTTATTTATTATTTTACCCTTTTTGTTATTTCTGAGCTTTCCATTCTCAAAATAAATGAATAAATTTCAATTTGTAAAGTGTAAAACAAAAGAAACATGGATTGATTAATTGGAGAAGACAGGCTTATCAAACAGGAAGTGGCAGAATAACAGGTAAGATGGCTTAGTGGCTGTGACAAGCAATTAGATGACAGTCCCGAGTAAACACATGAGAACATCTCAACACTGTCAGCGTGGTATATGAAGGTGCTGGACCTCTGATCTGAACTTCCACCACATCGGGCTTTGCAGACACATATTTATAAAGTATCTTATGATCGTTCATTGCAGTAGAAATATGCACTACTATCATTCCCACAAGGAGACTTAGAGAAGTGCCTTGGACCTGATGGGGTCAATAAGATTTAATTATCATATCCTAACTATACTCATACCTCATTATTGGAGACAATATTACAGTTTCCATTAAAAAAAATTCTGGCACTAACTGTCCCTCAGGAAAAATCAAAATATAACCACAGTCCGAGTCTAATGTTATATTGTAAGCGGGACAGTTAACTTATCGTTATGATTTTGGGATGCGGGACAGTACTGGTGCATGCAGATGGCATCCTTGATAAGGTTCAAACACAAACATGGCGCCATCAGGCTTGATATACCTAACCAAGAATAACAAATTTAGAGTTTTAGAAAATGATTAATCTTTTTTAAACAACACCAAATTAGTGTTTTAGCTAATTAAAATCAATAGTAAATGCTTGTAAATTGTTTAGAACCAATTATAATGCACTATGAATATATATATATTTGTTAAGGGGTACTCAGGATAATGTTTACTATGCTAGGGGGTACTTGGTGAGCACAGGGTTTTAAAAGGGATATATACCAATAAAACGTTGAGAAACACTGTCCTAGAACACCCAAAATCACACAAAAAAAATGGTGACCGTGCATTTACTAAACAAGTAAAAAAAGGCCACACCTATAAATAGGCCAACAGGGATATATGAGAAGTTTTATACTGAACCGTGGCCATAAAGAAGAGTGACGCGGGAGTTCTTCCACTGACTAACCAGAGCTAAATTATTTTTCAAAAATGTTTTCATGAAAAACAAAAGTTTGCAACACTAACAGTGAGTCATTGCTCACACTCTTCAAGGGAACCCAAGGTGAGAGGAATATGGAGGAATCGGATGACATGTTTGTTTCCTTTTAAATAATTCACATTGCCTGGCTGTCCTGCTGATCCTCTGCCTCTAATACTTTAAACTATAGCCCCTAAACAAGCCTGCAGATCACGGCTCTTATTCAATTCTCCTAGGGCATAATTTTTCATCTTCTGTGTAAAATTATTTTTCAGTGCTCTGCAGATGAAAAAGTACCAAAAAATAGGAGAAAATGTACAGTTAAAATTATTCTGAGCATTGTCTTGCTTGCTGGTAGCTTAACCAGTTCACCCCCAAGGGTTTTTATCCTAACGGACCAGAGCAATTTTTTAGTTGTCAGTGCTCCTCCCTTTTATTCCCTAATAACTGTATTACTACTTATCACAAGAAAATGATCTGTACCTCGTTTTTTTCGCCACCAATTAGGCTTTCTGTGGATAGTACATTTTGCTAAGAATTTTTTTATTCTAAATGCGTTTTAATGAGAAAAACTGAAAAAAAAGGAAAAAAAATCATTATTTCTCAGTTTTCAACCATTATAGTTTTAAAATTAAACATTCTCCTGTGGATAAAACAAACACATTTTATTTGCCCAGCTGTCCCGATTATTAAACCGTTTAAATTATGTCCCTATCACAATGTATAGCGACAGTATATAATTTTGAAATATAAGTGTTATTTTTCTGTTGTGTTTTTTTTTATTCTGGCCATAATTACAAGCCCCTATGTAATAAGTTAAAATTAATTTCCCCCCATAAAATATAAATTGACAAAGCTGAGTCCCTAAGGCAACTATTTATTTATTTTTTTAAGCTGATTTTTTTTACAAGTGTTTTTTTTTTTAGGGGGGGGAGGGTTGGAAGTGTAATTTTATTAAGATCTGTATGTACTTGAAAATGAATGTATTTTGTAGGTGTAATATACTTTCACTTTCGTTATAGGAAGTGTTCACTTTTTTTCTTTTTTCTTCACTTTATTTAAGTGTTACATTTCCTGTTATTGTGAATGGACGTAGCCGCTGTTCGCGGTCACGTCCATTCACTCCAGGCACTGCGATTGGGTAGAGGACCGTTCGGTCTTCTTCCCCAATCACCCAGCACGGAAGCCCGATGGAAACAGTGGCGGTAGCAGCGCACACACGGCGGTAGCAGCGGCGGGAACGCGAGACGTATTAAAACGTCATTTTGCTGTTAATAGCGGTAAGCATGACGTTTTAATACGATAGGATGTCAGTAAAGGGTTAAAAGGCGTGTTATTGACAAATATCACATGGATAAAAAGAGAAAAAGTCAATAGAATAAGGGCCACATGTTTATGACAAATCTGACAAGATTAGTTGCATGCCTATTTCTGGTGTGTGATTTAGACCCTACTGACCAGAAAGATCAGCAGCACTTCCAGGCAACTTGTATTACATAAAAATAAATAAATATGGCAGCTTCTATAGGTCTCATCAGGTTCCTTTTAAATCAGAGCTGCTACAATTTTGGTCTGGTGGGGACTCTCATTTTGCCCCAGATTCAGATCCCAGATCAACATAACTGAATATTTTATGTTTTTTGAAACACAAGTTTATTGTAGGAAATTCTGACCCAATTTATTAGTCAAAGGAATGAAAAAGTGAAAAATAATGTATGTTTCTCATGAAACTAACTGATATTAATTGGGACTCAAAGCTAAAAACAGTTATTTTGAAGGATGTTTCTCTGACAAAATGTGCCAGACCTGTACGACTAATAAATTTTTCCTACAATTAAGTTGTTGACAGCATCTCTGACAAGCATGCAGTGAGGGAAAGAAGTATTTGAACCCCTGCTGATTTTGCTTGTTTGCCCTCTGACCAAGAAATGACAGTCTATAATTGTGGTAAGTTTATTGTAGCTGTAAGATACAGAATAACAACAAAACAGTCTGCAAAAAGACAGTGCCCCCAAAGTCAGAGTTTGACATGCATTGTAATGAGTTAAATAAGTATTGAATCCCTTATCAACCAGCAAGATTTCAGGCTCCCAGGTGTCTCCACTGTTTATTCAAGATTTAAGAACTTTATTGTCATTCTGTAACACAACAAAATTACTTTTCATGACAGGTAACCTGGCTGTCATGTATGCAGGTAACGAGATGTGATTAGGAGCACCTTCTGTAAGGGAGTGCTGCTGATCTCAGCTCGTTACAAGACCTGTAAAAAAAGATACCTGTCCACAGAGGCAATTAATCAGATTGCAATCCAAATTAAAAGGCCAAAAAGCATAAGCTAAATGCATTACTATGAGGAAATGACTATATTGTGCTTGTGTGGAACCCCGAACCCCATTAGAGTCATGTGTCGGCGAATGGCATCAGAGAGTGTTCTGCTGTGAAGCAGCGTCTGTAAGCAGGAAACAATTACAGACTTTCCTGCTATTCTGCATGGCGAGAGGAGGAGGCAGGGGTGGTTTTTGTGAGCGAACAGGTAGCTTACTTTGCTAATTGACTGCACTTGCAGTTGGTGAGAGGTAGGAGTAGGGACCCCCAAAGCCTGTGGGTCACAGGGGTGATTGCTAGGCCCATGATATGAAAGGCTAGAACCTGCAGAACTGTGCAAAGGTTTTAGGCAGGTGCAAAACAAAATTCATGACAATTGTTTATTCTTATCAATTTATAAAGTACTAGTTGAGGAACTGCCAAACTCTGCAACCAAGGTGAGGTTGTGAAAGACAGCTTGTATCCTATTTCATACACCAATCATCTCCAATTCAAAAACAAATCTCGCATCTGACCTTTTCTCACTCAGGACACAACTAAAATGTTAATACATGCTCTTATAATACCTCATCTGGACTATTGTAACATACTTCTTTGTGAACTGCCAACTAACAGACTGGCAATGCACCAATCTGTACAGAACTCGGCTGCCCCGACTCATTCATCTTTCTTCTCGCTCTTCCTCTGCTGCTCCTCTCTGTCAAGCTCTTCATTGGCTACCAATTAAAGGACCACTATCGCAAATAATTTCATTTTCAATTACCTCACAGTAGATATAGCAAGTATACAGAAGCCTTACTGTGTCTTTTTTTTTGTCATGGCCCTTTTATTTACCATATATCACTGTAGACTGTGTCCGTTAGCCTCTGATTGGATGGAGAGGGAGAGCGGCTCATTGCACTGACAGCTGCCTCCCTCAACGCCTGCGGGCTGCCTGAGTGCAGGGGTCCTTCTGGGGTAACAGCTGATCATGAGGAAGACGGGCAGCAGGTGAGCCCGCATTGTACAGTTTTGACAGTTATTAGGGAAAGCAGTGCTAAACCAACTGTTTTTTTTTCAATACCTGACAAGGCTCCCCCTACTATTACTTTTTAGTTACAAAAGTCTGTCAGTGTTACTTCAGGGGCTGACAGACACAGGCTACAGGTATATATGGTAAATAAAAGGGCTATGACAAAAAATAAAAAAAACACTCAGTAAGGCTTCTGTATACTTGCTATATCTACTGTGAGGTAATTGAAAATGAAATGATTCGCGATAGTGGTCCTTTAACCAGAGGATCCAGTTCAAACTCTTAATATTAACTTACAAAGCTCTCCACAATCTCTCTCCTTTGTACATATCCTCACTAGTTTCCAGATACCAACACCAATCTCAGTTTTGTATGTGACCTTCTCTTGTCTGCCTCTCCTAGAATTACCTCTTCACGTATTCAGTGGGGTGTGAAGGTTTGGGCAACATTGTTAATCGTCACAATTTTACTGTATAAATCATTGGATGTTACGATAAAAAATATCAGTTAAAAATATCATATAGGAGACACACACAGTGATATTTGAGAAGTGAAATGACGTTTATTGGATTTACAGAAAGCGTGCAATAATTGTTTAAACGAAATTAGGCAGGTGCATACATTTGGGCACCAGAGAAAAGAAATGAAATCAATATTAAGTAGATCCTCCTTTTGCAGAAATTACAGCCTCTAAATGCTTCCTATAGGTTCCAATGAGAGTCTGGATTCTGGTTGAAGGTATTTTGGACCATTCCTCTTTACAAAACATCTCTAGTTCATTCAGGTTTGATGGCTTTGGAACATGGACAGCTCTCTTTAACTCACACCACAGATTTTCAATTATATTCAGGTCTGGAGACTGAGATGGCCGTTCCAGGACATTGTTCTTGTTCCTCTGCATGAATGCCTTAGTGGATTTTGAGCAGAATTTAGGGTCATTGTCATGTTGAAAGATCCAGCCCCGGCAAAGCTTCACCTTTGTCACTGATTCCAGAACATTGGTCTACAGAATCTGCTGATTCTGAGTGGAATCCATGCGTCCATGAACTTTGGCAAGATTTCCAGTCCCTGCACTGGCCACACAGCCCCACAGTATAATGGACACCGCCATATTGTACTGTAGGTAGCAGGTGTTTTTCTTGAAATGCTGTGTTGTTTTTCCTCCATGCATAACGCCTCTTGTTATGCCCAAATAACTCAATTTTAGTTTCATCAGTCCACAGCACCTTATTCCAAAATGAAGCTGGCTTATCCAAATGTGCTTTAGCATACCTCAAGCGGCTCTGTTTGTGCTATGGGGGGTCGGAGAAAAGACTTCCTCTGCATACAGCATCTCCTTCTGTAAAATGTGCCGAATGGTTGAATGATACACAGTGACTCCGTCTGCAGCAAGATGATGTTGTAGGTCTTTGGTGCTGGTCTGTGGGATGACTCTGACTGTTTTCACCATTCGTTGCTTCTGTTCATCCAAAAATGTTCTTGGTCTGCAACTTCGAGCCTTAACTTGAACTGAACCTGTGGTCTTCCATTTCATCAATATGTTCCTAACTGTGGAAACAGACAGCTGAAATATTTGAGACTGCTTTCTGTATCCTTCCCCTAAACCATAATGGTGAAAAATGTTTGTCTTCAGGTCATTTGAGAGTTGTTTTGAGTCCCCCATTGTTGCTACTATTCAGAAAAAATTAAAAGAGAAGAAAAACTTACAATTAACCCCCTTAAATACTCATTCTCATAATTGGATTCACCTGTGTATGTAGGTCAGGGGTCACTGAGCTTACCAAGCCAATTTGAGTTACAATAATTAGTTATAAAGGTTTTGGAACCAATAAAATGACAACTTATGCACCTGCCTAATTTTATTTAACTACTTCGGCCTCCTGGACGTACTAGCTACGCCCAGGAGGCCATGTGCGCATCCGCGCACTCCCGCGGCCGATCGCGCGTGTGCACATGCGCTCCCGGCCCACGGTTCGTTAGCCAGGCAATCAGGGAATCGGGCTATGGTGCCCGATCACTGATTCCTCTCCCCCGCAGAAAAAGCGACAGTTTCTCTCAGAAGCTTCGCTTTTTCTGGCTGTTGCGTCCTCCATGCGTCTCTCTAAGCGTATGTTACGCTTAGAGTGACGTCATGTAAACAAACTCATGGCCGCCATCTTGTGGCCAAAAAGTAAAAAAAAATAAAACTCAACACACATTTACATTAGAAAACTACTGTTTACATCCCACCCTCCCAAAAATACCCAAATAAAATGTTTAATATATAAAAAAAAAACATTACAATTAAAAAAAAACCAGGTAAATATTTAGTTAAGGGTCTAAACTTTTTAAATATCAATGTAAAGATGAAATATTTCTATATATTTTTTTTATTTTAAACTTGTAAATAGTGATAGATGCAAAATGGAAAAAATGCCCCTTTATTTCCAAATAAAATATTGTCGCCATACATTGTGATAGGGACATAATTTTAATGGTGTAATAACCGGGACATATGGGCAAATACAATACGTGAGTTTTAGTTATGGAGGCATGTATTATTTTAAAACTATAATGGCTGAAAACTGTGAAATAATGAATTTTTTCAGTTTTTTCCTTATTCTTCCTGTTAAAATGCATTTACAGTAAAGTGGCTCTTAGCAAAATGTACCACCCAAAGAAAGCCTAATTGGTGGCGGAAAAAACAAGATATAGATCAGTTCATTGTGATAAGTAGTGATAAAATTATAGGCTAATGAATGGGAGGTGAACATTGCCTCGGATGCATAAAGTGAAAACGACTGAAGGCTGAAGTGGTTAAACAATTATTGCGCACTTTCTGTGAATGCATAAACTTCATTTCACTTCTCAAATATCACTGTGTGTGTCTGCTATATGATTTATTTAACTGACATTTTTTATCGTAACAACCAACGATTTATACAGGAAAATCATGACAATTAACAACGTTGCCCAAACTTTTGCATCCCACTGTACATTTAGGTATACAAGATTTTGCACTTGCTTCACCCCTCCTCTGTAATCCCCATTGCCACAAGACATACATCACTCTCCAAATTTTAATGTCTATAAAAGCCCCCTTTAAAACTCACTTTTTCCATCAAGCATACACTCTACCTTAGGCGATTTCCCTTTTGACCTCTGGCCAAGTAATTATTAGAAGATATGTATGCTGTGACAGCGCTCCTCTTTCTTTACAGTACACCCTGCAGGATTAAAACCTCAACATAGTGCATCACTGTTGGATCAAACGTTTTCACACAAACACCCAGTGCAAATCGTGTATCACTCGTGTTTCATTCTTTGTGCAATTAATCATGCGACCCTTTTAAAATACAGGCTCACCAGATATTAGCCACCTCAGTTTCCAGGTGGGTCTTGCGCATAATTCAATGTTAACACTCAGGCAGTTGTAAATTTCCAATGGCTTTAATCTGACTTTTCCACTTAAAAAATCATAATAAAACACACATAGTGTAAAACCGTAAAACAATTGCCAGTGTCCTGCGCTATATTGCACTCACATCGGTAAATGGTTAAAAAGCATATCAGGCTCAGAGAGCCTTGCGGTGTCACCTCCACTGTGGTTCCGGCGTCCCATCTCCACTACGGCGCATCATGCCTGAGCCTGATATGCTTTTTAACCATTTACCGATGTGAGTGCAATATAGCGCAGGACACTGGCAATTGTTTTACGGTTTTACACTATGTGTGTTTTATTATGATTTTTTAAGTGGAAAAGTCGGATTAAAGCCATTGGAAATTTACAACTGCCTGAGTGTTAACATTGAATTATGCGCAAGACCCACCTGGAAACTGAGGTGGCTAATATCTGGTGAGCCTGTATTTTAAAAGGGTCGCATGATTAATTGCACAAAGAATGAAACACGAGTGATACACGATTTGCACTGGGTGTTTGTGTGAAAACGTTTGATCCAACAGTGATGCACTATGTTGAGGTTTTAATCCTGCAGGGTGTACTGTAAAGAAAGAGGAGCGCTGTCACAGCATACATATCTTCTAAAGACAATCTGGTGGATTTTTTGATAGCGAACACTCTGGACTTGGCTGATAAAGGACGTTTAGAAGGGCTTAGTGGTTGTTGTTTTACGGTGGGCGCATTCTGTATCATTATAATTATTAGAACAGTTTTAGTTTGTTTGTTTTTTTGACTTTATGAGACTTTTGTGACTTTACTTAGATTTGTTAGAGGTGGAAAGTGACATGAGGAATCATGGCTTCTAATGGTTGTCCTTACTGCTAGCAATATTAACCACTTTACCCCCCGCGGTACGGATTTCTCCGTCCCTTTTTCCATCCTTATAAAACCAAGGGACGGAGAAATCCGTACCTCCCGCGCTACCACCCCTGTCCGCGCTCCCGCCGCTCATGCGTGCGCTCCCGCTGCTCGTGCACGCCACTGCCCGCTCGCCAGTAGATCAATGAACGGGAAAATCCATTTCCGTTCATTGATCTAAGCCCCCGCAATGATCTGCTGCTTCTATGAGAAACAGCGCGATCATTGTGATTTTCCCAGCCTCATAGTGCTTCCTGTAAGCGTCCTTCCGGACGCTTACAGGTCGCATGAACAAAGACTCACTGTGGCCATCTTGTGGCCAAATAGTAAAACTAAAGTAAAACTACACCCTAAAGCATTTTACATATATAACAATACATTAGTTTTACACAATAAAATTAACTCATTACCTCCCACACTCCCCAATTTATTTATTTTTTTGTAATTAAAAAAAAAATACAATAAAAAAATAAAATAAATAGTTACCTTAGGAACTGAACTTTTTAAATATTTATGTCAAGAGGGTATAACACTGTTACTTTATAAACTATGGGCTTGTAATTAGGGATGGATGCAAAACTGCAAAAAATGCACCTTTATTTCCAAATAAAATATTGGTTCCAAACATTGTGATAGGGACATAATTTAAACGGCTTTATAACCAGGACAAATGGGCAAATACATTTCATGGGTTTTAATTACAGTAGCACGCATTATTTAAAAACTATAATGGCCGAAACTGAAAAATAATGATTTTTTTCCCACATTTTTTCCTATTTTCCCATTAAAACACATTTAGAATAAAATAATTCTTGGCATAATGTCCCACCTAAAGAAAGCCTAATTGGTGGCAAAAAAAACAAGATATAGTTCATTGCATTGCAATAAGTAATAATAAAGTTATAGACGAATGAATGGAAGGAGCGCTTAAATGTGAAAATTGCTCTGGTGTTTCAGGGGTAAATCCCCTCGGTGGGGAAGTGGTTAACCTCCCTGGTGGTATGATTGTTTACAAATTTATTGTCCAAAAGAGTTGCAATTTTTTTCTCAAGCTTTTAGACCCTAAAAAGCATACTGTTAGATTGATCTGCGGCAGTCCCCTGCACATTCCACACCTCCAATGGATCCAATTCAGGATTACCACTCTGAGCTGCGGCTTTCCGTCCCAAGCCTGACTCAGGGTTACCACTAAGCAGGTTAAACATGGCCAAGTTAAGAACTTTTGCACAGCACTTGATTAAAATTCTTTATTCCACAGATAGTTGCTGAAAGTACTCTTGACCTGGTTCACTCCCCCCCCACCATACTTTAAATATTGTTTAATTACTGGTGCTGCAACTAGCGCACAGCACTATCCTCCCCCCCCTCCAGTGCCCCCTGTAGCCTGCATTCTGCTCAGTCGTATTCTTCGACTGAGCAAAACGTTGAATATGAGCAGCGAGGAAGTGGCAGCTCTTCCTCCCCTCTGCTCGTCCATAATTCAGCCCCCTCCACTTGCCACTACAGTTCCCCTTATGATCTGCTGTAAACAGCGGGCCGCAGAGCTGCACACACGCTGTGGGCAGATTAATGGATACATTTCCCATCCTACACTACATATCCTGAGGAGGAGACTCAGCAATTTCATGCCTTTAAAAACGCATATAACACATAACGGTCATTAGGCGAAGCTGCCCCCACCAACGCTGTCCCACAGCCTGAGAGGAAGAGGTATGTTTAATAGCGCTATTTGCACTAACATGTATGTCATCCTGTGATATGATGTCATCCTGTTATTCAAATAAAAAGCATTCCTTTTGCAGCAGTGCCGAGTTCTGACTGTTCCTCCAACCTTTATATCCAAGAGATATTTATCCTAGGTAAGAGGTGTTTTTCGTGTTTGTTTTGCTTTCCTTATACAGGACACTGTATATCTTATATAAACTTTTTCACAATGGATGCATGCAATTGTACAATGTACAATTCAGTGATATTTCAGCAATCTTCTCTGGCTCAGGTGAAAGGTGTACTTATTTCCAGTCCTTGATTCTAAAACACAGACTTATTTTGCATGCATTCTCATAAGTAGGATTTTGTGTTACTTCTATTTGTATTATACTTAAGCCTTGAAGTATTAGGCATGAAATCCAAATAATAATCATTAACTTGAAATGAAATAAATGTTATGCTACTTAGTGAAAATTTACATATGGAGTAGTTTTAATGAATCTTATTTGAATAAATTAGGGGAGCATACATTAGTACAGATAATGTGATTAAACATAATATGCCCCTGTAACCTTCTTATTTCTTCAGGATCTTGTTTAGAATCAATCTTATTTGAATGTTATACTTATAATACACTTTAGGGCCTGATAAATGCAAACAATAAAATAGAAAGTCTAGGCTGCTGCTGCTGTTAACAATCAAGCTAGATGCATCCATATGCTGCCAGATTAAATGCAAAATGTACATTCTGTGCATATTGATCCATAAGCAATTAACTTTTTCTCAATTATGACAGTACTTTTTCACCAACTTTTTATTGCAAAGTGCTGAAAAGTTATTTTAAATAGTAGATGAAAAAAAAATATCTCCTAGGAGAAAACTGCATATGGCCCCTTGACTCTTAGTTTGTTATAGCTCTTATAAATAGCATTATTTTAGGCTAAAATTACTTAGATTTCTCTATGTTTGTCATTATTACTAGCAAAAAAGTAACATAATATCTTCTGAAATCCATCAGCTAGAAATTATTACTCAGTGTAGAGGGAGGTTTATGTCTTTTGAAATAAAGCAAACACTTACGCCTATAGTTCAAAAGGACTTTCAAGTGGTAAGCAATAAAGTTAGATATTTATTATTTCCCTCAGTAGAGGGGTGCCTCTGAATGGTCCAGAGGCTTCCTTGGTCTCCCTACCCCCTCCTTCACTACTCTGGGACCTGTAAACAATCTTCAAGATTGATGTGTACAAGTACGGCCAGGGCCGGCCCGCTCATGAGGCGGGGTGAAACATTTGCCTCAGGCGGCAAACTTCAAAGGACGGCACCCGCCCGGGGGGGCCGGCCGCCGAGCCGGAGGGGTAGCGGGCAGGTCGGGGGTATTGGGCCTAGCGGTGGGGAGGGGGGTCGGACCCCCTCTCCCTCGCCTGGGTCCCCCGATCTGCGCTCCCCTCCAGCCTGTAATTAGTAAGCTGCTGCCAGATCGTAAGAGGCACGGGCGGGGAGGACTCACCTTTTCCGCGTTCCAGCGAGCGCTCCACTGACTTCACTTCCTGCATCGCCGCCCACTGTATTGTAAGTGGACGGCGATGCAGTAAGTGACGTCAATAGAGCGCACGATGGAACGCGGAAAAGGTGAGTCCTCCCCGCCCGTGCCTCTTACGATCTGGCAGCAGCTTACTAATTACAGGCTGGAGGGGAGCGCAGATCGGGGGACCCAGGTGAGGGAGGGGGGGGGGTCCGACCCCCCTCCCCACCGCTAGGCACAATACCCCCGACCTGCCCGCTACCCCTCCGGCTCGGCGGCCGCCCCCCCCGGGGGGGGGGGGCGGCGTTCAGCAGCTCTGCTAAATTTGCCTCAGGCGGCAAAAAGTGACGGGCCGGCCCTGAGTACGGCCACACTGTTCCGGCACATGGAGCCCATGCCTGTTCAGAAAAACAGAGCTGTTCATGCTCTTATATGGAGAGGAGGGCAGCTGCAAAGAAGAAAGTGGAATTATAGCCTTTGACCAGGGTTTGAATCCTGGCTCAAGCCAGTGCATATTTGCGCTTTGAGTCCGTCAGGTGAAAAGGACAATATAAATTGGCTGTGTCTTGTCTAATTAGCAGTACCAATTTAAGTCTTAAAATTACCATCCACAGAACTAGCAATTGTGTTTTAAGAATAGCTCTGTGGCATTTTAAGAATAGCTCAGTGGTGCCCCCTTTTACAGGTATCATCCCAGGCATCTGCCTGGTTTGCCTACAATTGGCACTGGTCCTAAGTGATCACAAAGAATAATTTCAGGATACAGTAATTCTCTAGGTGTATATAAACGTAGAGCTCCAGCAGACAGATTTTTCTGCAGAGTGTGGTGCTAAATTTGCTCTTTACTCACAACATTAAAACAATAAATTATGAATTGCTCGTTGCTTTATTAAGTGAAAGGATGACACTTGGGTGTAATGTCAGCTATGAAGTCAGAGCAAGAGAACTACAAAATAATATTAATAAATAGCAACAGTAGTACAAACTGTACACCTTTATATTCAAAATATTGATACTTATCCAATATACTGTAAATATGTACAATCCAAGTAACAATTATACATAAACCAGCTGGCCAGTATGCTTTGTCAAACATTTGGAGGATGGCTTTTTACTTCACCTTGTACAGTTATCAGTTATGCTTCATTAAGTTTATTAGGAAATAAGAATCTTCCCCACTTGGAAGCTCTAGCATGCGATATTACTGATGGGACTTTAAGTGATTTTTGCCTTTAATGTATTCTTTCCCCTTTCCAGTATTTAATTGACCTCTTCATTGTACAGAGCTTAATGGTAACTAAGTGTGCATTTACCACTGTACTGCAGTCCTTTGTGATCCTTATAATATAGTTGTACACTTTCATGTAATATTTTATTTTAAGTCTTGTCATCCTGTAGTACATTTTCATGTAATATTGTATTCTTGCCATCCAGTGGAGTTGAATCATCAAGACTGGAAAACATCAGTGTCTGATTTAAATGATTATATAGCTCTGAAGATTGATTATTTTGCATCTTATTCTCTGAGTTTTCAGTAGGTAATAGTGTAGGCACTTTCTAGTTTATTGTCAGGCTTTTGACACTGCCTTGGGTGTTGGCCACCCATATACAGGGTTATTGTTATGATCCTAGAAGATCTGGAATAACTTTGTGTGTACCCAATTTGAAATAATTATAGGAAACAGGTACACCCTGGAATGTTCAAACAATAGTGGCTATTGTCTCCATCCATTTGGTACACTGCAACTCCTATGCCATAGTCCATGTTCCCAAGACAAGAACAGTGTGTAAGCTCCACACCAGTAGAAACTCAAAGATAACCTATATAGCTGTCATATGTACCTTTCACCAATTGGATGTTCAACATGTATAGAAAAATCTCAGTGCACATCTAGAGGAAACAATACAATGATCGCAAATGGCTCAATGAGATACCAGTGGTCATTGACAAAGTGAAAGTAAAATATACACACACCACCTCAGGTGCACTGTTCACAGTACTCAGGAGGAATAAAGTGGGGGAACATCTAGTGGCCAAAAAGCAAAGTAACACCTAGATACATCAAATTAAATAAAAATACATAAAATGCCCCATTTATTAACCCCTTACCTCCCCTCTCTCCCATAGTTACCAAAATAAAACATTTATATATAAAAAGTGATATTTAAAAAAATATATAAATAGTTACATTATGGACTCAACTTTTTTATTATGTGTGTTATGAGGGTATATAACTGTTAGTTTTTCAAATAAGGGCTTGTAATTAGTGACGGAAGTAAAGCTGAAAAAATACACCTTTATTTCCAAATAAAATATTGTCACCATACATTGTCCTAGGGGCATATCTTAAATGTTGTAATAACTGGGATAAATGCGCAAATGAGATGTGTGGGTTTTATCTACAGTAGGACATTTTATTTTAAAACTATAATGGCCAAAGACTTAGAAATAATGATTTTTTTTCAGTTTTTTTCTTACTATTCCCCTTAAAATGCAAACAGAATAAAATTATTTTTGCAAACTACCACAGAAAGAAAGCCCAATTGGTGGTGAAAAAAACAAGATATATATCATTTCATTGTGATAAGTAGTGATAAAGTTATTGGCGAATGAAAGGGACGCACACGGAAATGTGAAAATTGCTTTGGTCCATTAGAGGAAAAACCCCTTAGTTGTTAACAAGTTAATCATTATATTCACAATGTATGACAAATGCATTGTATATGGGTTCCTCAGTTGTCTTAGAAATACACACTGAAAACATGCAAAAGCAAAGTGATATTTATTAATTAGTGTAGCTTTCAATGGCTCTCAATTGTTTATGTTTATAAACATGTAGAATGTGGTGTGGTGTCAGCATTAATCTCTGTATTGTGTTGGATGAATTTGACATACCTGAAAAAAATACCTCACTTTCATTTTTATTCACAGTACTAATTTATAGCAAGAACAATTAATTCAAAGCTTTCTACTTCCTCTGTTTAAATGATACAGTATGATAAGGTGCAAGCAGCATTCAGTCAAGGGCAATTAAGCATACCTATTATCTAATGCAGCAGACAGCTTAAGATGTTAGAAGTGGTTCATTTTCCCCATTAGTGGAAACATCATAAGGGTACAAATGTCCTTTAATATGCAGCTTCCATAAATAGGCCATCTGTTTTCCATTAGATAGATCTGACTAAGAGCTGAATTTATGCCAGTCATTTTTAATGTTCAAACAGAAGAAATCCTTTACAATGCAGCATCTGAATTTCTCTATTTATGCTGAAGTATAGAAATGACAGTGTCAGTGATATATTAGCTTTTATGTCAACCCTATTTTCAATAAAACATGATATCCATGTCTACAACTTGTAATTGTTTTCCTGTTTGAAGCTGTCTGATCCTAGGGCATTCAATAAGCATGCCAGACTGCAAAACAGATATATAGATCCATATGTTGATAAATTGTGTACAAAGCTGTAATACCGCTAGGACTAATGCACATATGCTGCATTGCAACAGAGACTTGCAAGGAGTTTTGAATCAGGATGATACCATTTATTGGCTAACTTAGAGATGGATAAACAGTGAGCTTTCGGCTTATAAAAAGCCTTCATCGGACTGGTTCCTGACAAATACTGAAAAACACAGCTTATATACACTGACATACAGAGGAGAAACATTCTTTAGCAAACATAAATGTAATTAGATGCCTCAACTGTTACTGAGGAGGCTTTCCCAGGCATCCTGGCTAAATTGATAAGATCAACAGTTCCCTCAACATGACATGAAGCAGACTCTGGTGATAGGGAGACATCGTAAATTCCGAGATCAAATTGTAACTGGGCTGGTTACATGCACCATTAATTCTAAGCTTAAGATAATTGTGGCATTTAAAACAAACCAGCACATGAAAGCAAATAAAATGAATAGTGACAGTAAACACCATCTTACACAACATATGGCACACAAAATGAATGAAAAGATAGAAAAATAAAAAAATTGTGGCATTTAAAACCCATCGTACCAGCACAAGAAGTTAGAGTCCTTGTTTAAACCATCTTCTACAGTTTTGAACCAATGTATAAACTTTGTTTCTTGTGTTAGTCTCATGTTTTCCGATTTGAAGCCACCCATTAATACAGTGACACAGAAATCGCTTAAACTGTGTCCAGGTAAACAAAAGTGTGTTGGTATTGGTAGATCAGTATATTTTGTAATATCCTTTTTTCTGCTGTTAAGATGGCGGCGATGTTCAGCGGGCGAGTGCGCATGTGTGGGGAGTGAGGCCGTGGTGCTGATGGACAGCACCACAGCGTAAACCTCACTCCCCATCGCTCGGAAAAAGGGAGCATTGCTCAGGTTTTCGTCTGAGTAATGCTCCCTAACGTTCGGCCATCGCGCAAAGGATATGGGCAATAGGATTTGCCGGTAATCCTCGCGCGATGACAAGGTGATAAGTAGCTTGCATCTGCAAGCTACTTATCACCTTGAATGGGATATGGCCCAATGTGTCTTACCGTGGACTGAACAGCAAGGTTTTTGGAAATACTTATATAACCATTTTCAGCTTTATGCAAGTCAACAATTCTTAATTATAGGTCTTCTGAGACACACAAAACTGGTGTGTGTTTTTTTATAGGGCAGGACAGCTGTACCCAACACCTCCAATCTCATTTAATTCTTGGTCTTGGGGCTCACATACTTTTTCCACCTGCACTCTGTGAATGTTTTCATGGTGTGTTCAATAAAAACATGGAAACATTTAATTATTTGTGTGGTATTAGTTTAAACAGACTGTGATTGTCGATTGTTGTGACTTCATTTTGTGCAGAAATCCATAAAATTCCAAAGGACTCTCATATTTTTTACTGCTACTGTGTTGCAGTTTTTGCATCAGATAACATATACCATATGCATGCCCTTCATGCAGAATATGCATTGGAAGCATACCCGAAGTGTACCTGTAACCATAGCTACCTCTAAGGACTCAAGTTGGAGCAAGCAGCGGTAGCTATGGTTACGGGTACGCTTCCAATGCATACTCTGCATGGGAGGGCTCTCATGTAAGCATATCAACTAGAGATAAGCCTACTCCCCAATGCACACAGATTTAACCCAATATTTTTATATAAAAAGATCAGCTCAGTGGTGAAATAGGGTAATGTATCCAATTCTTATACAATAAGTTACAGTAAAGATGTAATAGGGGTATTTATTTAATTGTTACACTTAGAGACTAAGGGCCATATTCTATTCAAGGTGATAAGTAGCTTGCAGATGCGAGCTACTTATCACCTTGCCATTGCGCGAGGATTACCGGCAAATCCTATTCCCCATATCCTTCGCACGATGGACGCTCGCTAGGGAGCATTACACAGGCGAAAGCCTGAGCAATGCTCCCTTTTACCGAGCGATGGGGAGTGAGGTTTACGCTGTGGTGCTGTTGTCCATCAGCACCACAGCCTCACTCCCCACACATGCGCACTCGCCCACCGAACATCGCCGACATCTTCCGCCGCAGCATCTGGGGGTCTCCTTTAATAAGGAGACCCCCAGAGCTCCCCGTTGGGTCGCCGCACAGTTTAGAAGCCCCCGCGCAGCTCTGCAAAGGCTCCCCGTCATACGTACTGCCGCTGATCACCCGCCACCTCTCGCCGCAAAATCTGTCACGTAATTACAGTGTATCTAACACTGTAATTACTATCCGCATAGAAGGAGCCCGGGCAAAGCATCTTTGAATCTGCAGCCGGGCTCCCCATTGGTCTGCTGTCTGAGCCATTTTATTGGTTCAGACAGCAGACCAATGGGGAGCCCGGCTGCAGATTAAAAGATGCTTTGCCCGGGCTCCTTCTATGCGCACAGTAATTACAGTGTTAGATACACTGTAATTACGTGACGGATTTTGTGGCGAGAGGTGGCGGGTGATCAGCGGCGGTACGTATGACGGGGAGCCTTTGCAGAGCTGCACGGGGGCTTCTAAACTGTGCGGCGACCCGACGGGGAGCTCTGGGGGTCTCCTTATTAAAGGAGACCCCCAGATGCTGCGGCGACGACATGCGTTAGCTAGTTCAGACCTGCTTTTTGCAGGTCTAAGCTAACACTCATGTCTGCCGGGAAGCATCGCTTCCCGGAGACATTATAAGGGTAATTGGATTCCGTGGTAAGAACTCGCTGGGCGATTATATCGCCCAAGCGAGTTCTTTTCCGCCTAGGGGGGTCTAAAGTTTAATTAGATTAGGCGATGCCCCCATCGCCTAAGTTAAGAACTCGCCAGTGCTTAGCGCTGGCGAGTTCAGCAATAGAATATGGCCCCAAGTTTCTTTCATAATGAAAATGGTCTTATATTTTGCAACTTTTGGGAACAATAGATGTTCAGAACAATTTGCTTGGTTATTACTTATCCAGCAAATGGGAGCAGTCTTTCAGTCGAATTAGGTGTGCTTTTGTTTGTTTTTCCTTTGTTTGGGCTCACACAGTTTTCAATACATGTAAGGTTATCTAAAATGACATAAAACACTGAATACATAAAACAGCAAAATCAACTAAATGCTTAAAAAAACCCTTTTAAGCGCTTGATAGACCATACACTTTCTGCATCTGCCCATGTTCTCGTTCTCTAGTTTCCATGGATTCTGATTCTGAATGTTATTCATTTTGTTTAATAAATACCATTGCTGGCACTCATCTTTCCCAGAGCTATAGCAATTTTATTCAAGTGAAGCTCAAAATGATTTCAGCAGTCTGACTTAATATGATCCTGGAAATTAATTTTCCACGCAACTCCTGACATTGATGGTGAAGTGGATAGATACTGAATTATATTTAATGTTTGTTGCTGGTGAACCCCAAAGCTGGTCCCACTTATGGGCACAGTAATTGCTGAGAGGTGGAAATGAAATAGCATCCACAGAAATAGAATGCATCCATAGAGATAAATGTAGCCAACTTTAAGGTATAAGAAACTTTAAATACAACGAAGCATTTTAAATTATCATCTCTGCTCCATCAAAGAGACTGCACAAAAGTACTGGCCCTGACCTTCTTCCCTGTAACAGATGGAATATTTTGCTGTGAATTAATATTTGATTTTTTGCATGAATAAAAAGGTCTTTCTAAATACCAGAAAATTAATTGATATTAATATTGCAAAGGAATAATTCCAAAATATTTCAGGATCACAGGCTTTCTCCAAATGAGTACCTTGATGTGCTAATTCTTTTGGGAATACCTCAGGAAAAATTATCTAAAGAGTCTGCAAATATTGCGATAAGAGGCCAAAGTCACAGAATAGCTTTTGATCTGTAAATAGAATATAATTTGATTAATATCTTTGTGAAATTCATAACATTTTTGCTACTGCTTTTGTGGCTTAGAAACTCAATAAAAGATTGTTAAAAATGATTGCTACTGCAGAATTTTCAGCTTGCATGTAAAAAATATATAAAGGTACATGATGTAATACATCACATATGAAAACAGTTAACATCTTTGACGGATGTTGCCCATCGGGGATAAGGACCTAATCCCCTTGGGGGACATCGCTGGTCCAGGCTGTACACACATGTGTCAGCTGTGTAGCTGATGACATGCTGTGTTGCTATGCGGGGGTTGACGGAGGGATTATGAGCAGAGTGTGTGTGACGTCATGAAGAGCGGATGGGGAGGCACAAACAATGAGACCGGTGGGGGATCGTCATCACTGGAGGTGAGTTGATTCACTCAGTGGATCGCTTGTGGGTTGAGGGTCTCCAGCTGCCGAAAACACGCCCATTATGGCCCACTTCGGCCACCAGAGGTAAGGCATGTGTATGGGTCTGTAGGCCTCTTCCATATGAGCAGCTGAAAGTAGTGAATTCCCCGCCTGTCAGCTGCTCTTCTGCTCCAACCAGGCGCTTGTTAGCGCTTGGTACCAGCGCTAGACAGACACCCCCTCCCTAGGTAGTCACATATGACCACATACGCGGCAATATAATAACACCACTGTGTGTCAAGCGTTGACATGCACGGTGTTAAAAAAAATCTACCATTTGGCTGCATTTTACTGTCCAGCAAGTGTGCAGTACAGCCTCCCATCTGAAAGAGGCCTTAAGATATTGGTATTTCTGATTAAAGTGTAACTGTCGGGCATAAAATAAAAAATCAATTTTTTTTTTTTATCTGGTAAACAAGTAATAAGGATGCTAACCAGGCAATCCAACAGTTAAAATAACTATTACTTTTCTTGTTGATAAATGATCATTCTCCAGTTTGCCTGTCTCTTATTTGGTACACACAAAATTTGGTACACAAAAAGGAAGTTGCAGAGCATGCTGGGTTGTCCTTTTTTGCTTCTCCATTTCCCCTCAGACTTTCCCTCCTGTTTTCTCCTCCCACATCTCTCTGATTGGCCAATATTTCTCATGCTGAGACAATGCACTTTCTATAGTGAAGGGCGGGCAAGTCAGGCAGAGGAGAGTAGGGCAGGAAATAAATTCAGGATTGGCTTCAAAATAGCCACACTTAAAATGGTAAATGCTAAGAAAGATTTTCTCTTTTTTTACTGTAGAAAAATCACGAAAATAAAAACATGGACAGTCCAATACATATGTTATGTAAGTAGAGCAAGTATTTATCTACTTATATATGTGGGGGGTTTTTTCTGAGATAGTATGGCTGACAGCTCCTCTTTAACAAACTACAAGGCTTCACCACAGCCCTTACCAACTAATCAGAAATTAAGATTCATTCATTTAATTACATTATAAATTGTGTTTGCCATTTGAAACACAAAGCTATCAGTACTACTGGTAGGCAATGCTTTCATATTACACAATGTCCCACAAAACCCCCACTCCTTCACTCACCTGACTACTGTGATATTGACTTTCTATCTGTACCAACAACTGTTTCACCCTGAAACTTATGAAACAATGGTTGGTAATTTGGGCAGATTTTAATGATTGCACCTTAAAGGGAAAGCTCCAACTGAAACGCCACTTTCAAATTTCTTATTGTTGAAGAAGTTTTGCTTTTTACTTTTATATGCAAAAATGTTGAGTTGGTATCCAAATTAAAGAGTTTATTTTACACATATGTGTAGATATTGATGGATTGTAAGCAGTCAACAATTCGATATCTGAATTTATTTGAAAAAAGGTGTGTGATAAAATACAATTTCAGCCGCTAATAACCAGAACAAGTACATAAAATCAGTTACCCCAACTTAACTTTAGCCTGATATTGCATTTCTTACTTAATTTTTTTGTAGATAAGATGAAAAAAAACATCTGGAGTGATACTGTAGTCTTGTTTAGGAAACTCTCAGTCACACTTATTGCTTTCAGTGTTCCAGAACAGTGTGAGCAGCATGTGTTTTGAGTGCAGAGGTGTAGCTATTGTTTGTATGTAAATTGACCACATTCTGCAGTCACAGTGTTCTGTCTGTAAGTTGTAGCTCTCTTGCCTCTATGCCAGCGCAGCACATTCATTTAGTGGTGTTAGTTAGTGTTGGGCGAACAGTGTTCGCCACTGTTCGGGTTCTGCAGAACATCACCCTGTTCGGGTGATGTTCGAGTTCGACCGAACACCTGATGGTGTTCGGCCAAACCGTTCGGCCATATGGCCGAACTAAGAGCGCATGGCCGAACGTTCCCCGAACGTTCGGCTAGCGCTGTGATTGGCCGAACAGGTCACGTGGTTCGGACCCGAACACGTTCTGATTGGCCGAACGGGTCACGTGGTTCGGGTAAATAAATACCCGATCCACGTCATTTCTCCGCCATTTGTCTGTGGGTTTAGCTTTGGGTAGGCAGGCAGGGTAGTTCTCTCTCCAGCCAGGCTAGCCAGGGTCCCCCCAGTCATTGTGTCGCTGCTGGGAACAGTAGTACACCGCTCACCCACACTATATAGCATTGTGTTTACTGCCACTCTATGTACACCGCTCACCCACCACTGTATAGCATTGTGTTTACTGCCACTCTGTGTCTCTGCTGGGAAAAGTAGTACACCGCTCACCCGCCACTGTATAGCATTGTGCTCTGTGTCGCTGCTGGGAACAGTAGTACACCGCTCACCCACCACTGTATAGCATTGTGCTCTGTGTCGCTGCTGGGAACAGTAGTACACCGCTCACCCACCACTGTATAGCATTGTGCTCTGTGTCGCTGCTGGGAATAGTAGTACACCGCTCACCCACCACTGTATAGCATTGTGCTCTGTGTCGCTGCTGGGAATAGTAGTACACCGCTCACCCACCACTGTATAGCATTGTGCGCTGTGTCGCTGCTGGGAATAGTAGTACACCACTCACCCACCACTGTATAGCATTGTGCTCTGTGTCGCTGCTGGGAATAGTAGTACACCGCTCACCCACCACTGTATAGTATTGTGTTCTGTGTCGCTGCTGGGAATAGTAGTACACCGCTCACCCACCACTGTATAGCATTGTGTTCTGTGTCGCTGCTGGGAACAGTAGTACACCACTCACCCACCACTGTATAGCATTGTGCTCTGTGTCGCTGCTGGGAACAGTAGTACACCGCTCACCCACCACTGTATAGCATTGTGCTCTGTGTCGCTGCTGGGAATAGTAGTACACCGCTCACCCACCACTGTATAGCATTGTGCTCTGTGTCGCTGCTGGGAATAGTAGTACACCACTCACCCACCACTGTATAGCATTGTGCTCTGTGTCGCTGCTGGGAACAGTAGTACACCGCTCACCCACCACTGTATAGCATTGTGCTCTGTGTCGCTGCTGGGAACAGTAGTACACCGCTCACCCACCACTGTATAGCATTGTGCTCTGTGTCGCTGCTGGGAATAGTAGTACACCGCTCACCCTCCACTGTATAGCATTGTGCTCTGTGTCGCTGCTGGGAATAGTAGTACACCGCTCACCCACCACTATATAGCATTTCTGTACTGCCACTGTACTGCTGCCAGTCAGCGTGTACTTTAAGGATAAGTGAAATGAAGAAGAAATCCTGTGAAAGAGGGAGGGGCAAGGGAAGAGGTGTTTCCCCTGACGGGTCACGTACAGGCCACAGTGGAGCACCGAAGAAAACCCACTCAATACCGCCCATGTTGTCCAGGAAATCAACCCTCACAAATCTAAAAGAACAGGACCAGATAATTAATTGGATGACCTCTCAAGCGTCCAGCAGTGGGTTAAGCAGCACCAGCACATCACGCACGAGGTCCGAGTCCTCAGCCAGTTACAAGGAGCCAGTGGGCACAAAGCTGACACAACTGGCAGCGACACCACGCACACAACTGCCAAATAACCAGTCCGAAGAATTTCCTTACGACACAATGGGGTATTCGCAGGAGCTATTCCCAGCCCAATAAACTTCCACCTTTTAAAGGTCAATGGAACAGCCAGAAATGTTGTGCCCGGATTCACAACCATTTACTGTGGGAAATGCACCGCGCACTGAAATGCAAGGCGAGTCCGAGGACTTTGAAACCCAAATCCCAGAGCAAGTTGAACAGGAGGGGTTTCAATTGCAGGAGGTCGGCCGAGAAGATCTGGAAGACGACGTTGGAGTGAGCTGCGCAGAGGTTGTTCTGGGAGCTCTACTCCACGGCGGCGGCCCACAATCACAAAAGACGAGTTTGAGGAGATGGAAGAGGAGGGTTTGGACAATGTGGACACAGACCCAGATTTTGTTTGTGAAGGAGAACATCGCCGTCGTAGCAGCACAGATGAGTCTGTTGAAGAACCCACTGCTGCACGAGTTCACCTTGTGCCACAAGGTAGGCAGCGCGAAATTTCAGGCACCACAAGTGTGGAAGTTCAAGTGAGCCGCAAAAGAGGCGCAAACAGAAATCGCCAGCAAAGTCTGGGCTTTCTTTGAAGACTGCACTGAGGATGGTACCATGGTGATTTGCAAGGTGTGCAAGACCCGCCTGAGCAGGGGGAAAAATATTAACAACCTCTCCACCACCAGCATGACCCGCCACATGGTATCCAAACATCCCACTCTGTGGGCAAACGCGGCAGGACAGGGTACCAGCAACACTGCCTCCCTTGGGGTCACCAGACTCACCACCAGACCCTCCTCAGCAGCAGCAGTAGCCCAGCCATTGCGTGGTTCACAACAACATTCACAAACATTAGACGACGCTGACACTGTCACTTTCCGGAATAGTGCTCTTGAGGTCTCCCAGTCTTCATCAAACACAACAACCAACAGCCGTTTAGTGTGCAGCCCTACGGTTCAGTTGTCTGTCTTGGAGATGCTTGAGCGCAAGAGGAAATTGCCAGCAAATGACCCCCGGGCCGTGGCACTAACAGCCAGCATAGCCAAGCTTCTGGCCTGTGAAATGCTGCCATATCGAGTGGTGGAGACAAACAGATTCAAGGGCATGATGTCAGTGGCCATACCACGTTACGGGGTTCCCCGCCGCTACCACTTTGCGTGCTCTGCAGTGCCTGAGTTGCATGAGCACGTGGTCAGCAAAATAACCCGAAGCTTGAAGAATGCCGTTGCCTGCAAGGTTCACCTCACCACTGACACCTGGACGAGTGCGTTCGGCCAAGGTCGATACATCTCCCTTACCGTGCACTGGGTGAACCTTGTGGAGCCTGGCAGCGATTCCTCGCCTGCTACGGCGCGGGTGTTGCCCACGCCGCAAACAGCTGCACCACCGTCCCTCCCACTGGATAACAACAGCAGCACCTACCTCTCTGACTCCTTCTCCTCCAACGCATCTCAAAGCTGTACCTCATCCGGAAACGCTAACCCAGCAGCAGTAGGATCGTGGAAGCAGTGCAGCACAGCTGTTAGCATGCGTCAGCAAGCGTTGCTGAAGCTGATCTGCCTTGGGGATAAGCAGCACACAGGAGAGGAAATTTGGAGGGGAATAAAGGAACAGACGGATCTGTGGCTGGCACCGCTGAACCTGAAACCGGGCATGGTTGTGTGTGATAATGGGAGTAATCTCATTCGCGCTTTAAGGTTGGCTAAGCTGACACACATCCCTTGCCTGGCGCACGTGATGAACCTAGTAGTTCAGCGGTTCCTGAGGACATACCCAGGCGTGGCCGATCTTCTGTTGAAGGTGCGACGAGTGGCCAAACATTGTAGAAATTCCAGTACTGCTTCGGGGACATTCGCCAAGATGCAGGAGCGCTTCAATCTCCCCCACCATCGCTTGCTGTGTGATGTCCCTACGCGCTGGAATTCTACGCTGCACATGCTAGCCCGCCTTTGCGAGCAGAAGAGTGCAGTGGTCCAGTACATGATGGCGCAGTACCGATGCGCATCCGGAGAGATGCCAAGCTTCTGTGGATCCGATTGGGCCAACATGTTGGACCTCTGCCAAGTCCTCCAAAATTTTGAGCAATCCACGTTGCTTGTGAGCAGTGACAACTATTCAGTCAGCATTACCATACCACTGCTGTGTTTACTGAAGAAGTCAATGTTGAAAATCAAGGAAACAGCTGTCATGATGCAACTGGGGGAATCTGAAGGAGAAAACGATCAGCGTGATGATACCAACATCAGGCCATCTGCTTTAGGAAACGCTGGCCCCAGCAGCTATGACGAAGAAGAGGAGGAGGAACAGCTGGAATTGGAGCAGGAATTTCATGCCACCACTGACGAGGGCCAGAGCGGTGCACGTTGGACTTCCACAATTCAGCGCGAATGGTCAGCAGAAGCAGACCAGGAAGAAGGTGACGACTATGATGCATCACAACAACTATCACAACGCTCACAAGAGGATGATGAGGATTCTGGCAGGAATCTGGCACACATGGCTCAATTCATGCTAGACTGCATTGAACGCGACCCACGCATTGTGCGCATTCTGGACAACACAAACTACTGGGTTTATACCCTTCTGGATCCACGGTACAAACACAATGTTCCAAAACTGCTTGAAGAAAGAGTCAGACAGGTCAAAATGGAAGAATACCAGCAGGCCCTTGTGGAGACTTTAGAGAGGAGATTGGCATCCTCCCCCTCCTCTAGCCAGTTGTACGCCGACAGACTGACTTCCGCAAACCCAGGACGACCAGGAGGGCAGCAAACAACACAAGCCGCAGCTAGTGCCCAAAAGGGAATGGTATCGGCAGTGTCCTTGGAGTGGGAACATTTTCTGACACCCATGCAGCAGCCCACAGAACAGCAAGCGTGCAGATCCACCTCCAACACCGATCGCCTGGAGAAGATGGTCAAGGACTACATGTCAGATGGCGTAGCTGTGTTGAACAATCCATCTGCACCCTTCAACTATTGGGTATCGAAGCTAGACACCTGGCACGAACTGGCAATGTACGCAATAGAGGTGCTGGCTTGCCCGGCAGCCAGCGTTATGTCGGAACGCTGTTTCAGTGCTGCCGGAGGCATCGTCACAGATCGGCGTATCCGCCCCTCCACAGAAAATGCAGACCGTCTGACTCAAATTAAAATGAATCAATCCTGGATTGGAAACGACTACGCAACACTCCCGGATCCCAACCAAGTAACATGAACAATGAACATCTGTGATGGGTTAGCGTTTCCGGTCCCTGTTTATTGAACCTGTCATCTGTATTACATTTATGACTGCATGGCGACAAAATGCATTGCTATCCGCACGCTTCTTGTCCTCATGCAAGGCCTGGGTTGCGCCTGAAAGCGTGGCCTTCTCCTCCTGCGCCTCCTCCTGTTCCATCACGTGTGCTGCTGCTGGGTTAGCGTTACCGGTTCCTTTTCCTGGAACCTCTTATCTGTATTACATTTATGACTGCATGGCGACAAAAAACATGTTACCTGTGCAAAGAAAAATGACATTTTCCGCATTTAAAAGACATTTTTTCCTTTGAAACTTAACAATCAGTTTTCTCAAAAACTATAAGCTCTTTTTCAAATATTTTTTTTCCTCTTGTACCCACACCCAAGGTGCACATACCCTGCAAATTTGGGGTATGTAGCATGTAAGGAAGCTTTACAAAGCACGAAAGTTCGGGTCCCCATTGACTTCCATTATGTTCGGAGTTCGGCGCGAACACCCGAACATCGCGGCCATGTTCGGCGAACGTTCGCGAACCCAAACATCCAGGTGTTCGCCCAACATTAGTGTTAGTGGTACAATTTGTCTTTCCCTGGATAAATATACTGATTTATGCATGGCTGTGTTCACCTTGTTACAACCAAAATTGCCTTTAACTTGAAACTCAGGCTCTAGAGCATAAAGTGTTCATTCTGATTAGCATAGGCAGAGTAGGGATCAGTTCTAAGGAAGGGACCATGAATGAGTAAACAGCAGGCCAAGTACAAGACATATTGCAGTTTTTTTTTAAAACTAGGAACATCCACTTTGATATTTGCTTTTATTGCTGTAAGTTTCCATACTATTGTGATCTGATCATGTGTTTTGCATGCAGAGGGTTAAGCATTGTTTGCATGTAAATTGACCACATCCCTCAGTACATTTTTTATCCTTTTTTAAGTACCTTCTATTTATAAAGCAAACACATACTTTTCAGAAAGCAGACAATAGGGTTGCTGCTACTGATTATCAGAATGGGCCATTTTTGCTGCCTCCTCAAAGGGGCTATAATGGCACACATCCTGGATCTACTCAGCAATAGAGATGGCCCGAATGGTTCGTCGGCGAACTTCCGATTGTTCGCGATCGCGGAGAACCGCAAAATTTTCCGGAAGTTCGGTTTGCATCCATAATGCACCATTAGGGTCAATTTTGACCCTCTACAACATCACAGTCAGCAGGCACATTGTAGCCAATCAGACTACACTCCCTCCTGGAGCCCCCCCCCCTTATAAAAGGCAGGCACCACCAGCCATTATACTCACTCCTCGTGTGCCTTCAGTAAATTGAAAAGGGACAGCTGCTGCAGACTCTCATAGGGAAAGATTAGTTAGGCTCTTGTAGGCTTCTTAGCTTGCTCCTTGCTGATTCTTATTGCTAAAATAGCACCCCACAACAGCTCTTTTGAGAGCTAATCTTGTTCTTGTGATCTATTTTTTTTTCTGTGTGTCCCACTGACACTTGTGTTGCATAGACACCCTTGATAATTCATACTGTGTGTGTGCCACTGCCAGGCCCAGCACATTCAGTGACTACCTGTGTGTGTGACAGGTGCACATTGTAATACCCATTACTGCATATACCTACCTACCTGTTCTTCACAGTGCACCCATCTACCTACTTGAGCTGAGCGCACGCAGTGTCACTGTGCCTGCCTGCTACCTGTCTGTGTGTGACAGGTGCACATTGTAATACCCATTATTGCATATACCTACCTGTTGTGTTCAGTGCACCCATCTACCTACTTGAGCTGAGCGCACGCAGTGTCACTGTGCCTGTCCGCTACCTGACTGTGTGTGACAGGTGCACATTGTAATACCCATCACTGCATAAACCTACCTACCTGTTATTCACAGTGTACCCACCTACCTACATGAGTTGAGCGCATGCAGTGTCACTGTGCCTGTCCGCTACCTGTCTGTGTGTGAAAGGTGCACATTGTAATACCCATCACTGCATATACCTACCTACCTGTTGTTCACAGTGCACCCATCTACCTACATGAGTTGAGCGCACGCAGTGTCATTGTGCCTGCCCGCTACCTTTCTGTGTGTGACAGGTGCACATTGTAATACCCATTACTGCATATACCTACCTGTTGTTCACAGTGCATCCACCTAACTACGTGAGCTGAGCGCACACAGTGTTACTGTACCTGTCTGGTACCTGTCTGTCTGTGTGTGACAGGTGCACATTGTAATACCAATCACTGCATATACCTACTTGTTGTATTCAGTGCACCCACCTCATCACTGCACATACCTACCTGTTCTGTTCAGTGTACCCACCTACCAACGTGAGTGCACACAGTGTGATATACCACTCCGTGCATACCTGTTAACTGCACCTGTGTGACTGCACATTGTATTAGTCAAGTCAGTGCATACCTTTCACTTCATTTCCCCCCCCCCCCCCCGATATGGACAAAACAGACAAAACAGGTAGAGGTAGAGGCAGACCCAGAGGAAGGCCACCCGGCAGGTTTGTGCGAGGTCGTGTTTATGTGATTTCGTGCGGCCCTAGACCAAAGTACAGTGCTCAGAAGAAGGCACGTCCCATCAACTCCCAAGATTGTCAGGACGTGGTTGACTATTTAACACAGAACACCTCATCTTCTGCAGCCACCAGCGCTACTACAAGCACCACATCCGTTGCATTTGACACTTCACAGGAGTTAATTGGTGGGGAATTAACTGATTCACAGCCATTATAGTTACAACCAGATGAAGGCACTAAGCAAGTTACACCACCTCATATGTCTGAGTTAGGCGGCGACACTATGTACGTAACGTGTAAACAGGATGAAGTACCTGCTGTTGGTGCAGTTTTGGAGGTGTCTGAGGCAAGCGAAGCTGGGCAGGATGATTATGATGATGACAATGATACGGATCCCCTGTATGTTCCCAATAGACGAGATGAACAGAGGGACACTTCAGAGGGGGAGTCAGAGAGGAGTAGGAGGAGACGAATTGCTGAAAGAAGCAGGGGGAGCTCGTCATCAGAAACAGCTGGTGGCAGTGCCCGGCGCCATGTATCGCCATCTATGTACAGCCAGCCAACATGCCCTTCAACGTCATGCCACCATAGTGCCACTCAGCAGTTTGGAAATGTTTTAATGTGTCTGCCTCAGATTGGAGCAATGCCATCTGTTGTCTCTGCCTCCAAAAATTGAGCTGTGGAAAGGCCAACACTCACGTAGGGACAAGTGCCTTACGAAGGCAAATGGAGAAAAGGCACAAACTGCAATGGAAAGAGCACCTGAGCAAAAGCAGCGCATAAAAGAAAAGCCACCCTCCTTCTCCTCTTCCTCCTTCAGGTGCAGCATCTTCAGCCGCTTTCTCCCTTGCGCCTTCACAGCCACCCTCCTCCACTCCCCCTCTGCCCTTGAGCGGTTCATGCTCCTCTGCCCACAGCAGCCAGGTGTCCGTGAAGGAAATCTTTGAGCAGAAGAAGCAAATTTCTGCCAGTCACCCCCTTGCCCGGCGTCTGACAGCTGGCGTGGCGGAACTGTTAGCTTGCCAGCTGTAGCCATACAAGCCGGAGCTTGGGAGGATGCACGCTGTATACAGGAACTTAGCCGGGGACGCGCAGGAGGCGACTGGAGCTACGATTTGTAACTATATGTTTTAGGACAAGTGGTTTTTATGTACGTGTATTTTTATTGGGGGGCCATTGGCTTTGTATTAAAAACTTTTTTACGCTATGAGAAGCTGTTCTCATTGCAGTTTATCAGACTCTGCTGCATGGGATGTGATATGCCTATAACAAGACATTGATCTGGTGAGCAGGGGAAAACGGGGGGGGGGAAGTGTGTTATCCCCCTTTTCTATTTGGTGACAGCCTTATCACTTCAGCCACCTTTTGAGCACAGGGGTGAGGTGTTTAAGTGGAACTCACTATGAGGAACCCCCTCCTGTTATCTGCTTGCATTTAGGAGCCAGGATCTGTGCATAGGAGACTCTGCTGGCACTGATATCATTGCTGTAATCCTCCTCCCATGTCCACGCAGGCAAGGACAGGACACTCCAGCAATCTCATGGTGATGTCGGACATGCGGACATCCTTTAGTCCAATGCATGCGACTTAGTCGAGGTGACTTAGCGCTTCCGGATCCACCCTTCACCAACGCCTGGACCGGCAGGTAGCCGACTACATGTCCTTAAGTGTGGATGTAGACAGTGTGAGCAGCAATGAACCCTTGGACTACTGGGTGTGCAGGCTTGACCTGTGGCCAGAGCTGTCCCAATTTGCCATCCAACTTCTGTCTTGCCCTGCCTCAAGTGTCCTGTCAGAAAGGACCTTCAGCACAGCTGGAGGCATTGTCACTGAGAAGAGTAGTCGCCTAAGTCACAAAAGTGTTCAGTACCTGACCCTTATCAAAATGAATGAGGCATGGATCCCGGAGGGCTACTGCCTGCTCGAAGACTAAGTCAGTCCCCACACAAAGCATCTCCGCCTGCACGCCGTGTGACTGCCTGCCTGCCCCATACTAAGTCGCTCCCCACACAGCACCTCTGCCCACAGGCCGCTTGACTGCCTTCTCCGCCACCACCAACAGGGTCCAGGCAGGGCCGGATTTGTACTTCTTACCGCCCAAGGCCGACTATTACCAGCCACCCCAACCGAAACCGTATCCTACCACCTCTCTCTACACACACCCAAAAAACTTTGGGCCGATGGTGTCCACTATTGCGGCTAATGCCGAGGTCTCCATGGCAATGTGAAGTGAATCAATCATGTCGCATGGGGGAACTGGCCAATCAAGCGATCTACAGGTGATGGGCGTGGTGGGAGCCATCCACCACACACACATAGTCAAAAGTGGCTCACAATTGGACATTGGGTGGGGTCAGCAACACGTAAAAGTGAGTCCTGTACCCACTGCTGTCTCCAGGATAACAGCGCTGGCCATCAATAATTAAGAAATGGGTACTGTGAGAGGCTGCTTTCTGTATTCTGTACTATTTGCTGGTACTGCCCCTGGTCCTTTCATCCCCCACACCAAGTGCGTGGGACCCGGCCTTCTGTAACTGCCTGCAGCTGCTAGTCATTGGACAAGGTCTGGCTTTTTGCTGTCACACACTGTTCACAAACGTTTGGTTAACAGACTGCAGCTGCCTGTAGCACAGCACAGGAAAATGCCAGCTGGTACTAATAGTGCAGTTATCCTGATCACTTTCATTTGTTTGGACACTTGCAAATAATGCCCTGCAAATAATGCCCACTGTCTGCAGGCCGCCCCTTGTTTATCTGGTGCCCTAGGCCTATGTGGCCTTGCCAGAAATCCGGCCATGGGTCCAGGACTCCAGGCGAATTCCTGATTTTTTTAGGCCACTGCTAGCAGCGCTATAATAATTTCTCTGGTACGTGTACATGCCTGCCTAATTTTTCTGCCTGCAGTGCAGCTGCAACAACAAAACAAAAGGCATGTACATGTGCCCATTTCCCTTCGTGATTATTACCTTGCCATGGTGAAGGGGCTTGCATATCACAATGAAGCAATGACCGCAGGCTATATGAGTGTCTCGGGGGTGGCACACCAAAGATAATAAGGTAAATGATTCATTGTGGACAGACCAAACTTAATAAGCTGGACAGTCACTGTTGTTCTATCATTGAGCTACCACAGCCCGGCGACCATATGGGCTTGAAAACCGCCACAGCCTGCACTCTGGTCATGGTGCACACCAGTCCAGCACGGCCGTCACTATGCAAACAGCTGTTTGTGGTGCGTTACACAGTGAGTTTGGTGTGTCAGTGTGAAGCAATACTCTAATTACACTCCCTGATTGATGTATACACATGCAAGATGTTTTAAAGCACTATTGGCCTGCAATTTAGCATTCAATGTGATTTCTGCCCTTAAAACGCTGCTTTGCATCCAATCCAGATTTTTCCCCGGGACTTTTGGCGTGTATCCCACTCCGCCATGCCCCCCTCCAGGTGTTAGACCCCTTGAAACATCTTTTCCATCACTTTTGTGGCCAGCATAAATTGTTCTAGTTTTCAAAGTTCGCCTCCCCATTGAAGTCTATTGCGGTTCGTGAAAGTTTGCGCAAACCGAACTTTCGCGGGAGGTCTCGTGGTGATCCTGGGCACGGACCTACCCTCTTCCTCACGCAAAGCAACAAATATTGCACTAAACTACAACAGAGTTAACAACGCATCTGGTAAGTCTGCAAAAAAGTAGAAAGGTACCCATTTTTTGTTTAAAGCACAAAGAGTTCAAGAACAGAAATGCAAATGCACAGAAAAACAAACAAACTACAAGCTGCCCATTGATATTCGGGACACACCATTTAATTCTATGCGGCAAAACACGCATGTGATTCATAGTAGCAACAAAATGATATGCATAAAAAATAAAGGGGGGGTATGCAATAAACTGCATTGAGCAAAATTACATTTGTAAAGTCTTGCCACACAATAAATAGAGCAGACTGCAATACATTATATGCAGTGCATTACGCTTAACTCATCATGCAGTAAAATGTTACGCACATAATTCTGATTAATCGAGTTTATTGTATGCACTCCAAAATTATAAACTTTAAAAAAAAATCGGCCTAGAGCATTATCAGGCCACTAGATAAACTGACAGTTAAAAGGATAAAGATGCTGAGGCAATCATTAACATGACAACGTCAATAAATAGCTACTGCAGTGACTGGGGAGGGTCCCATTTTGGACCCTTAGGTCCAGAAGCCCTGATGAGGTCACAATCTCTGGATGTCCTGTAGATAAGCCACTACTTGAACCGTTCTCTTCTAACCTCTCCCACCAACAATGTATTTTCATATGAACAACTGTCATTCAATGGGATTCCTATTTTTATTCTGAGTAAAGTGCAAAAGACTAATTTGCAAAAACAACCTATCAGCAGTTACAGAAGTCCTTAAACCATCACATATGGCAATAGCAATAAGGCAATGGTCAAAATAACTGAAATCAGATTTTTTTTGTGTCTGATGTGAACATTAACTGAAGTAACTGACCTGTATGTGGATGACTTTATGCACTGCACAGCTGCCGCATGATTAGATAATTGCATGAATAAGCAAATGTGCAGGTGCTATTAATTACTTGCTCAGTGGTTGTGAGTTGTAGATTTTCTGTATCATTAGTGAAGATGAAGCAAATGAAAATATAGCTGATGTGCAGAATTTCTGGAGATGTAAGAGCATTCGGCATAGTACCTTTATAGGTTGATGGAAGCTTGCTGCTGGATGTCTCTTAGGTTGCAACGCTCAAACACATTCGGCTGGTAACAGCTTACAAGTGGCAAAGAACCAAAGCAAAGAACCAAACCATGGTACCAAACCATAGCACAGAACAACATTTTGGGCCAAGGGAAACCAAGCAACAGACACAGACAGATAACATATAGAAAGTCAAGGCAGACAGTGCCACTAAAGACACATCTGCAACTAGTTAGCATGTTTCCACAAGCTGTATGGGTTTCGTTCTAGTTTTCGCCAACTAAAAAAATGTACTAGTAGGTTAACTGGTTTATAGAACAGCTGACCTTAAGGTGTAATAGGTACATTAAACTGTGTGTTCCTTTCAGGGACAGTAATAACACTACTTGGTATAAAGTTCTCAGTAATTGTGTTGTTTGAAGAGTCGTGCCGCCTAATTAAATTACAAAGAATCAACTCTCTACCCAATTGTGTTGTATGGATGGCATTATGCTGTTGATGAGAGCATTCATATGAGACATACTCTTTAACAGATGTGTGAGGCTTAAAGTGAACCCGAGCCAAAGCTCAAAACAAGATCCTACCCTGAACAGCAGGAAGCCTCAGGGTCCTATAGAGGCTTCCCTCGCTTGTGTAAAGCCCCCTGTTGCAGACCACGCCCCCCCCCCCTCCGCATTAGGGCCGCTCGACTCTACTTCTTTATTTATGGCTGCACTGTAGCCACGCGAGCCCACCCACTCATGCACAGTAGCATAGAGCCCGCGGCTCCGGCTCACAGCTCATGTGTGGGTGGGTTCAGTCGGCTAATGTGGGTCCATGCTCTGTAACAGGGGACAGTACAATACAGAGGGAACCCTCAATAGGATCCTGAGGCTCCCCTTTCTTTAAATAAGTATCTAATATTGTACCAAAGCTTCAGCTTGGGTACTCTTTAAGCCAGCTTAATAACAATCCAACAAGTTGATGGTGTGGAAACAGTATATATTCTATTTTATTACAACTCATAAAGCTGCTTGTATGATAATTATTGCCTTATTTTCCATTCAGAAGAGGAGGCATCATCATAGGTTTTTGTCCCTTTGGTCCCACTCACAAACTGTCATGACCACTCCCAATTTCTACTACGGTGTATGTTCCATGACCGATATTTTCCTGGTTGGATCTTCTGGCATCTGCGTTCAACACGATCTGCCCAGACATCCTGACCACCAATCTGACACAGCTCGGAGTCGACCCTACTCTCCGAGCATGGATCAGGGACTTCCTGACAAACAGAACGCAACAGGTGAAGCTCGGCAACCACCACTCCAGTGTTCGAACCACCAACACAGGGGCCCCACAAGGCTGTGTCCTGTCTCCTCTACTGTTCTCCCTCTACACCAACAATTGCATCTCATCCGCTGACTCTGTAAAAGTCATCAAATTCGCAGACGAAATCACTATCATCGGCCTAATTGGAAGCACCGGGGAGCAGGAGTACCGCAGCGAAGTCGAGAGAATATGCAACTGGTGCGAGGACAACAACCTAGTCCTCAACGCAGCAAAGACTGTTGAACTTATAGTTTATTTCAGGAGGAACCCCCCTCCCACCTGTCCTCATTGGAGGTACAGAAGTCTCTACGGTGACATCTGTCCAGTTCCTCGGCATGACTTTCACAAACAATCTGAAATGGGGGCAGAACACTACCAGAATTCAGAAGAAATCCCAGCAGAGGTTGTTTTTCCTGCACCAACTGAAGAGATTTGGCATGCCCAGGGAGTTGCTGACCAGCTTCTATACCGCCACCATAGAATCCATCCTCTGCTCCTCAGTCATTGTCTGGTACGCTGGCGCATCGGCCAGTGACAAACACAAACTACAGAGAGTCATAACGGACGCGGAGAGGATCATCGGATCCCCTCTTCCACCGCTTGATCTCCTCCACTCCGCCAGGATGAGGAAGAGGGCCACCATGATCTCCTGTGACCCCTTTCACCCAGGCAGCCACTACTTCAAGCTCCTCCCATTGGGCCGTCGCTACAGGACTATACCATCCAAAACTACGAGGCGGAAGAACACCTTCTTCTCCCAAGCTGTTCGGCTACTGAACTCCAACCTTCCAATGCCTGGCCCGCACACCAGCGCGCTACATCCGGGTCGTTCAGCTGTTGCCCGCCGATGACCGATACCCAAACGGACTTGGGCCTTTTAACTGCACCTTACCACTAGTTACTGGACTGTACCTGCACAGCAGTGAAACAGCCAATACGAACTGACTACTGCATTTCTATTGTTCTATTCTATTGTTCTATTCTATTGTATGTGTTGTGTGTCTGTCTCACACTCTGTCTATGCCATGTGTACCACAAATAATTCCGTTTACAGCTCTTGCTGTACTTGGCGAAATAAAGTGATTCTGATTCTGATTCTGGCAATGCAGTATTCTGATTTTTATCAGCAGTTTCAACTGTAATCAGAAGTTTGTATGTATCTTTGGTAGATTCATGCTGTAATTAGCAAAGGAGATAGTACATTTGTGTTCTACTTTCTCCCTCTTTTCTAAAAAAAATGTACACCCCTGTCAACACCCCACACAATGTGCTTTCAATTCCTCATAACATTTAATATCATCAGACAGAATAACACAATGATATTCTTTAGAGGTAACTGCAGGGAGTAATAACTTACAGTTCTATAGACTGCTTTTTAATATACCTACTGTACTTAAAAATAAATCTTTCCCAATACAGCTTAAATTGCTTGGAACTATTGATTTTTAAACAAATATAACACTAGCCAATATTTTAAAACTCTTTTCTTTTTTAAAGCCTGCCTACCACGCTATGTATTTGGTTGACGAATAAACAAGGCAAAGTCGTATTACCTCAAGAAAAAGCCTAAGATTGATCATGCCTTGCATTGATGTACCCAGCCTGAAAATACATCATATCTGTGCCAGGCTTTCTCTAGTAAAAGATGTGAATTGTCTGCATAGAAGTCTATGACATCTTTATTGATCTACTGCTGGGACTTGTCAAAAATTGTTGCTGTTACATGAGATGAAAGCAGCATAGTAATGAATAGCTGCATTACTCATTTTTATGTCTCCTTAGAATATTGAAGGAAAACTCTAGTTTCATTAAACAATTAAACAGAATTACAATATAATTAGTACACAAACCAGTGTGCAATTACATTTTGTTAAAAAAATTGCTTTCATGAGATATTTAAGGCAAGTGTCAAGAAACACAAACGGCATGAAATTGCCTATGGCAACCAATCATCTTTTAGCAGTTTAACTAAACAAGACATCTGATCGATTGCTGTAAGCAACTGCTCCACATTTTCTTCAGTTTTATTTGCACCTGCTTTGATAAATACCTCCCATAGTGTGCCAGACTGCAGCAGGACAAAAGTTTCTAAAACCATCAAAAACTACAATTACTCTTATTTGCAACCATGAAAACAGCAATAAGCTTATACACAGGAGTTTCCAAAATTCACATTCACCTTTCTCTTGTACTTGGTTCATGCATTTCTCAGAGGCCAGCACAGAAATGGAAGCCAAATTAGTGCAGTATTTAACCTTTGCAAGACTGAGTAACAATTTACACCACACTTCAGAATGATTGATAAAGGAGAGAAACCCCCATCCCATTACTTACTATCAACCATATCAAATATATAGGCTTTCTAATGAACAAAAACAACAAAAAAGCTTTACAGACTTGGAAGTTAATAGTCTATATAATTGATATATAATAGTCTATATAATTGATAGTCACATAGTAGCTCTTCTCTGGGTAACTATTTGTATAGGGACCAGGCACCCAAATGTCAAAGTTTAGACTTTTCAGTTAGTCTCATTACTGTATGGGAAGATAATAGGGGACTTTAAGGACACAAACAGGGTATGCCTGTGTCTATTGTAATTCATTTTGATAGTATAAATACCTAAAGGTATTTATGAAGTGAGAAGCATATGGTAGTTGCCATATTTATTTTGTTTAACAATATCAGCTGTCTGGCACTCCTGCTGATTCTTTGGCTGGAATCATACATCTGAAACAAGCATGCATTGGGTCAGACTTGGGTCAGAGCACCTCATCTGCATGCTTCTTCAGGGTCCACAGCTTAAAGTATTAAAAGGCAGAGAATCATCAGGACAACCAGGACATTTGACCACTTAAGCCTATCTGGACTAATATATCCATCCAGATAGGCTGTGCTGCTACCAGTGCGCGGTGCATGCAATCGCGCGCATTCCCGTATGCACTTCCATGCGCACTCCTGCTGTCTGCCATTAGCCCCGAGATCAATGAATGAGAATATAATTCCCATTCATTGATCTAAGTCCCCCGCAGAAAAACCGATGGCCTCTTATCAGAGGCCATGGTCTTTCTGCAGAAAAATTTTCCCATCCTCCTAATGCCTCCTGGAAGCAAGATCGTTCACTTCCAGGACTTTTTGACTGTGGCCATCTTGTTAATCCCTCCAAATAGCCATCCAAATAGTAAAACTACACCCACATACATTTTTTATTAAATAAATACATGAAATTACATTTAAAATTAGCTGTTTACCTCCCACACCAAAAATTACCCAAATAAAATCTTTAATTAAAAGAAAAAAAATTACAATAAAAAAAAACATGAATAGTTACCTAAGTGTCTGAACTTTTTGAATATGCATGTCAAGAGAGTATATTAATATAATGTTTTAAATTATAAACTTGTAAATAGTGATGGGACGCAAATTGAAAAAATACATCTTTATTTCCAAATAAAATATCAGCGCTATAAATTGTATAAGGGTCATTATTTAAATGGTGTAATAACTGGGACAAATGGGCAAATAAAATACATAGGTTTTAATTACAGTAGCATGTATTAATTTCAAACTATAATGGCTAAACCTGAGAAATAATGAATTTTTTCCATTTCTTTCTTAATTTTCCTGTTAAAATGGATTTAGAATAAAACATTTCTTAGCAAAATGTACCACCCACAGAAAGCCTAATTAGTGGCGAAAAAAACAAGATATAGATTATTTCATTGTGATAGGTAGTGATAAAGTTATTGGCGAATGAATGGGAGGTGAAAGCTGCTCAGATGCATAACACTGTAGGCTGAAGTGATTAAAAGGAGATAATTATGTCAGCCTCCATACACCGCTCAGTTCAGGTGTGCTGTAGACCCAAGCTCAGTCAACTTTGATGGAGCTGGTCTATTGAGATATATGGGCCCATATGCAATTAACTTTTTCTCTTAAGTTTTCTCCTAGGTGATATTTTTAAACTCGTCAATAAAATGCTGTTTAAAGAGAATCTGAAGCCAGATTAAAAATTGCTTTTTAGCTTATATTCAGCAGGGGCATGTTTGCCACTGCTAAAACGCTGCTATCCCACGGCACAACGAAGGGTCTTTACCCCCCAAATCCCCTCCGTGGTGCCCGGGGAGCGCTTCCGTGTGAAGCAGGGCTATGAGCTGCAGCCCTGCCTCACACGTGCCTGTCAGCGGCAGATCTCCGCCTCTCCCCCGCCCCTCTTAGTCTTCCTTCGCTGAGAGGGGCGGGGGAGAGGCGGAGATCCGCCGCTGACAGACGCGTGTGAGGCAGGGCTGCGGCTCATAGCCCTGCCTCACACGGAAGCACACAGGGGCAGCAAAATCCACGACCAAGAAAGTCGTGGATTTTGCAGGGGGAATTTGGGGGGTAAAGACCCCTCGTTATGCCATGGGATAGCTGCATTTTAGCAGGGGCACACATGCCCCTGCTGAATATTAGAGTTGGGCCGAACCTCCGATTTTAGGTTCGCGAACCGGGTTCGCGAACTTTCGCGGAAGGTTCGGTTCGCGTTAAAGTTCGCGAACCGCAATAGACTTCAATGGGGATGCGAACTTTGAAAAAAAAAAAAAATTATGCTGGCCACAAAAGTGATGGAAAAGATGTTTCAAGGGGTCTAACACCTGGAGGGGGGCATAGCGGAGTGGGATAGATGCCAAAAGTCCCCGGGAAAAATCTGGATTTGATGCAAAGCAGCGTTTTAAGGGCAGAAATCACATTGAATGCTAAATGACAGGCCTAAAGTGCTTTAAAACATCTTGCATGTGTATACATCAATCAGGTAGTGTAATTAAGGTACTGCTTCACTGACACACCAAACTGTTCACTGAACAGAACAGGTATGCAGTGGCGGGTTCACTGAACAGGTATGCAGTGGCAGGATCAATGAACAGGTATGCAGTGGCAGGATCACTGAACAGGTACGCAGTGGCAGGATCACTGAACAGGTATGCAGTGGCAGGATCAATGAACAGGTATGCACTGGCAGGATCACTGAACAGGTATGCAGTGGCAGGATCAATGAACAGGTATGCACTGGCAGGATCACTGAACAGGTATGCAGTGGCAGGATCAATGAACAGGTATGCAGTGGCAGGATCAATGAACAGGTATGCACTGGCAGGATCACTGAACAGGTATGCAGTGGCAGGATCAATGAACAGGTATGCAGTGGCAGGATCAATGAACAGGTATGCACTGGCAGGATCACTGAACAGGTATGCAGTGGCAGGATCAATGAACAGGTATGCACTGGCAGGATCACTGAACAGGTATGCAGTGGCAGGATCAATGAACAGGTATGCAGTGGCAGGATCACAGTACAGGTATGCAGTGGGCTGAGGGCTCACTGAACAGAACAGGTATGCAGCCAGGAAGAAGTTAAGCCTAACTAATCTTTCCCTATGAGAGACTGCAGCAGCTCGCCCTACTCTCACTAATGCAGGCACACGAGTGGCCATAACGGCCGCCGCTGCCTGCCTTATATAAGGGGGGGTGGGGCTCCAGGGGCTAGTGTAGCCTAATTGGCTACACTGGGCCTGCTGACTGTGATGTAGAGGGTCAAAGTTGACCCTCAGGTGCATTATGGGGCGAACCGATTTTTTGCGAACTTTTGCCGCAAAACGTTCGCGTGCGACACCTGCACGCGAACCACCTAAGTTCGCGCGAACCACGTTCGCCGGCGAACCGTTCGGCCCAACTCTACTGAATATAAGCTAAAAAAAAGCCATTTTTAATGGGGCTTCTCTTTAAGCCACCAGAAAGCAAGAAAATAAATAAAATAATTTTGATAATACTTTTTCACCTACTTTTTTGGTGCTTTTTTAGTTGAAAAGTGCTGGAAAGGTATTTGAAATTAAAAATTATCTCCTAGGAGAAAACTTAGGTGAAAAAGTGAATTGCATATGGGCCATGATGTGAAATCTGTAGAGAATGTTAAGCAGTTGTTCTAAGCAACCAATCAGAAGTTTTCTTCCATTTAACAATTAAAATTTGAAACCAGGGTTTCTCAAATCAGTCCTCAAATACCTTCAACAGTGCCAGGGCTGGTTTAAGCAACAATGGGGCCCCAGGGCAAAATAAACCTGGGGGGCCCCCCCAACAGATACACCGGAGCAAAAATCGACATTAAGGGACCTTTTTGTGCAGCTGGTATAGTCAGGGTTTGAAGCCCCAATCGGTCGGAGCTCCACATTCTGGCTGCATGGGGGACAAGGGGTTAAAAAGTTTCAGGAGGTGGGACCCCACAATTTAAAAAAAAAAATTCCCACACTCTAAACATAAATTTTTTTGGGGAAAATAGGAAAAAATGCCAGGGATCTTCATACAGCCATATTGCGGCTGTATAGCGATCCCTGGCCAAAGCGCTGGGGCTGCGTATGGACCCCCTGGAAACCCCGTCAGGAAATGTATTGCTCTTTCTTTTGATGCATGTAAAATTACACTACCGTTAGGTTTGCTACTAAAAGTGACATTTACCGCATTTAAAAGTATACTTTTTTCCTTCGGAACTTTAAAATTGATTTTCACAAAAACTATAAGGTCTTTTTGAAAAATTGTTTTTTCCTCTTATTCCTAATGATCTCCTTAACATATCCTGCAAATTTACGGTTTCTAGCATTTAAGGTGGTTTTGCGATCAACCATTAAAGTCGGCAGGTTTTTAAAAGTGTATTTTTTTCCTTTGAAACTTTAAAATCGATTTTCTCAAAAACTATAACGCCGATTTGAAAAAAAAAAATTTCCTCTTGTAGCCACTGGGGGCCCCTACAAGGTCTGGGGCCCTGGGGCAGCTGCCTCCTTTGCCTTAATGGTAGCGCCGGCCCTGAACAGTGCAAAGCCACAGAAGTACAGTAGTTAATGAGCAGAGCACTTCTGAGACATTAATTGCCCCATCTATGATTGTTTGTGGTTTTCTGAAAAACATGCACTGTTGGGGGTACTTGAGGACTGAGTTGAGAAACCCTGCTATACGCCATTGCTCTACCTCTGCTCCAGTTTTTATTGGTGTGTGTTGAGAAATTATACTCTTAGTTTCTGATGTATAAAAAAAAAGCTGACAAGTCTAAATGATTATCTTGTTTTTCTTAAGGGTGGTTTAATATTAGTATGGCTCCTAGGAAGAACAGGTGTTCGAATTCTTTAACTCAGATACAGTTATACAAGAGGAGTATCACATATACTTTTGATGTAAATGCACTCTTCAGTTGCAGTTATTCTGCTTATCAGTAAAATCAGTAATTTTACAGCTTGAGCCAGTAGATAAGAAAAGTCAAATATCACTCAAGCTTATTTCCAGTAAAATATATATATATAACAGATAAAGAATCAGATTATTTTATTCCTTCAGATGTAATAGTCACTAAATACATAAAAGCAGGTTATTACAAGGAAATTCAATCATTCATTCAGTTTATTACTGTAGCATATACAGTATAATACCAGTGTTTCTATCAGTTCTTTGCAAGTGAAAACTGAGAGGAGGCCATACAATGAACATCTAACTACATCTTGTGCTACAGCTGATTTCTGTTATTACATTTTATTACACTGTTCTCATAATTGCTAACTTTAGTCCCCTGAAAGGGAATGTACATTATTATTGTTGTTGTTGTTGTTACTTTACACTGTACACGTTTATATACAAAAGAGAAAGAAGGATTTCCCCATACAAAAAGCACCAACACTACCAAATTTATATAAATTTATAATCAATCACTTTATTAGGAAAATTCAACAACAATACAAAAACATTAAAAACACCAAGAGGAATTGCACTGGGTTTAATACAGTACCATGAAAAAATGAATCTTATTAATAAGGCATATGAATAACCAGAGTAATTCTGTGCAATGAACATATAAATGCAATTACAATTATATGCCTAATCCTCACCACACAAGTCAAAAATCATTGAGTATATTGAAAAATAGGTTAAAGTAAAGTGACAATCGTGCACAAAAAGAGCACTATAAAGGTAGAATAAGATGTTAGTAATGCCCAAATAGGGTAGGTATGTTGTGCAAGAATCGCAAGGTTGCTAGTAAGAGGGATGGCGAGTAACCAGCTATCAAGTAAGAAAAATGTAAACAAGAGATAGGAGGGTGACTTAGGTGCTGAAAAGAGGAACCCCTGAACCCAGATGCAAGGCTGCCTAAATTTTACACTGTATTGGCAAATATAATTACATAGTATATATTGCAAATATAAAATTGTCTATGACTATTATGTAATTACATTTCCAGCTAACAGACAGAGATCCAAGCAATTAATTAGCAATGTATAGCTACTTGTTTAACAGCTGTGGAGATCACCTTATACCTCCCTGCAACCTGACTAACACAGGAAACACACTGTTCTCTACCAAGTAAATTCAAGTGGACTATATTTTATTTGCCTTGGTCCTAAAGACCAACTCCAGGAAGAAAAATGTTTTGTTTTGGAAAGTGGGGAAATAAATGTTGTATGTATCAGATGCAGGGTTGGATTTCTCTGCATGCACCCAAGGATCGGCCCTTTGTGGCCTTTCCAGAAATCCGACAATGACCAGATATCATCCCACAATGGCCTCAATTCACTAAACTTTATCAAACACTTTATCAAGCGTTTGATAATTTACCTCATGGGTAAAATCTCATTTTGAATTCACTAAGGTGTTATAGGTTGATTGAATGTTTTATCGATGAAACATTCGATAAATATATAACACCTTAGTGAATTCAAAATTAGATTTTACCCATGAGGTAAATTATCAAACGTTTGATAAAGTGTTTGATAAAGCTTAGTGAATTGAGGCCAATGTCTCCACTTGTGTGGCAACACTGTATAGAGCATTCAAGGAAACTGCATCTAGTTTTTTGTATTCATAAGAAACATACGTTAAACCTTGTTGCTCTGACAACTCTCTACATGTTGTATGCTTCATACCATCTTGGAGTTCAAGAACTCAATGTAGTGTTGTAAGGATTAGCCATTATTAACCTTATAACATTACTGTGCTACAACTACTAACCTTTCATGTGGGTTAGCAACAAGTGTTCCCACTCCATGGAAGCATATTTTTGGCTTTTATGGACGAATTTTCAGATGCTATTGGCTATTGTGCATGTACTAAAATACTGTAAGTGTCTATCAGTTGTTGCACTGGTGTGGTCTTGGGTTTTTCATTTATTGATTTTTTTTTTTTTAGTTTATTTACTTTTTGAGCAGTCTAATAAAATTAAGATTTTAAATTTTCACAATTGTTACTAGTGTATTATATTTATTGAAGTCTTTTATCTACAGTATATAGTTATGAAAGGAATTGCTACATACATGTACTTTTACTGTCTATCCCCAACTGTAAGAATTTCTATCACTTCCTCTCTGGACAGGATTTCAGTAAATCTTTCCAAAAGGGTCAGAAACATAACAAATAAACCTATTTACCTATTTTTTCTGCAGAACAGACTTCATTTTTTTCTTTAGCCTTGAGGCCCAAACTGGTTCCACTGACAACATGAGAGGAAATCTCCCCAGTGGGGACATGAACACAGAAGTTCAAACATGATGCTCTAATCCTTTCCACGCAGCCTGGCTTTTATTCCTCTGCTTTCTCAAAAACTTCAAAAGATCCCATTGCCAAAGCTAGCAGTACAAGTCTGCTCTAGCCTTCAGCAGAGACTAGCCACCTCTAGGACTCTTTTAACAAGAGGTGAGATGCCTATATTTTTCACACATTGCTATTCCACAGTGCTATGCTCTAGAAGACAAAATCCCAGTGAAAACTACATACTGTGAGTACTTCTATGTACCCCAGTATATTTCTGTAGACTCCCTGCTCCTAAAAAGTTGCTGTTCTATGCTACAAACAGCTTATCTTCCTAATTACTAATTAATTTACAGCAAACAGTTGGCCGCTAACTTCACAATACCTCAATTTTTCTTCGGAATCCATTCCTACTATACGTTACCACCCATGTTACCTATACAGGGAAGTGAGGGAAAATGAAAACACTGGGAGGGAAAAGGCCAGACCTTTATCTCAGAAAGACAAAGCTAATTTACAGAAAATACATGACAGAGAGGTTACTCATCTACAAAAATTGTGACATTAGTTGCTGTTTTTAAAATAAGAAACCCACCTATACTATGTAGAAGCTATATCTAATATACTACTGACCTTTGATTATTTTGTTATAGAAAATATGAGGCTTACATTAACACTTAACGACCGCCTAACGCCGATAGGTGGCGGCAGGTCGTAAGTGGAATTACATGGAAACTTTCCATGTCAGTTCATGGAGGGTGTCTTCGTGAACAGCCTGCAAGCCTCCGATCGCGGCTCGCAGGCTAATTGTAAACACGCGGGGAAGCAGCAGCACCGTAAAGGAGATCGGCAATCCCCGGCCTCTGATTGGCCGGGGATCGCAGGCATCTGATAGTCTGAAGCCTATCAGAGGCAGTGCAGGATGGATCGCCGTCCTGTGCCGCACACAGCAAGGAGGGGAGGGAGGGAAAGGGAGCGAGGCCTGAAATCGCTGCGGAGGGGGGCTTTGAGGAGGAAAAAAGGGGGGAAGTTTGGTCACCCTGCTGCAAATACGATTTGTGCTGTGGACTGAATAGCCCACCCAGCACAGATCCTTCCAAAATAGCCCGGTCCTTAGGTGGTTAAGTAGCAGTTGCAATAAAAAATATGTTTTCAGCATTTAAAATGCTTGGCTACTGATGCTAAATTGACACTATAACTAACATAATGAATTGGGAGAAAGATTCAGCAATGCAGCTGGTCTCCTCTGTGAGCACATAATTTCATTAATATTTCATACATTTTTACATTCAATAGCATTTTTATAGCAAGCTAAAAAAAAAAGGTTTAAAAAGCTCCTCTGCCAAGAAAAGGATGCTAAGTACAATGTTGATTTCCTTAGACTTAAACAAATAAATAGTCAGCTCCAGATGAGCAGGAAGTCACCCCATGATGTATTATAGGTGATGATATGCAAATCATATAGAACTATTCATAATTTCAATTGATTCTGTTTTTTCATTACATCATTGTGGAAACCCTGGGAGATCCCACTGAGCATGTGTAGCCTGCAACACTTTGGAACAATATGGCAAAAAGCCTGAATTTATCCAATACCATTTCTCACATTAAAGAGAATCTGTAAAAATAAATAAATAATTAAACAGCCCCTGGGGGATGCTTACCTCAGTAGAGGGAAGCCTCTGGATCAAGCACTAGCAGTGGCGATGTAGTCAAGCCCAATCAGGTCCGCTATAAAGTGCAGGCAACTCATGCCTGTGCAGTAGAACGGACCTGATCAGGCTCAGCTACTTCTGAATCGGAAAGCCGCTACTGCACCTGTGCAGGAGTGTGGCAGGACACTATTTCAGCGGCTACTATGCCTGTGCCACAGCCGACAAGCTTGTTGGCTGATTTTTCGTGGGCTGCCAGCGGTGGATGGTAAAGAGCATGGGGGAAGCATCATTAGGATCCAGAGGCTATCCCCTCCCAAGGTAAGTACCCCCATTCGCTGTTATTTTTTTGTTTTGTTTAGTTTTTTTGTTACAGATTACCTTTAAGTAATGTTTAAGTCTAACACATAAAATAGAAGTGATCAAAGATAGTGAATGTGAGGACTGTCTTTATTTTCTATGTAGCAATCTTCAAAATCAGTCCACTGTAGGTATCTGCGTATCTTTAATGTAATCTTAGGAACATTCTTCCCTTATTGGTGCCTGGGAGATTTTCTCTAATTTGCCAATGCTTCCAGGCTTGTTTTTGTTTAATTATTGAACATGCATATACATGTATTACATTCTAAGTTTTAAATCCATAATAATTACATGTAATTATGACACAAAACCTCATTGACTTCAAACATTTGCTTTTATATATCTTTACTGCAATGTAACATGGCACAATCATATTAAGAGCCTATTTCAAAAGATTATTATTATTATTAAAAATTAACATTTTCTTCTCAAATAATGCATCAAGCATAGCCCATATTAAGCTAGCCTGTTGTTCTCAAAATAATAATTTTCAAATTAATGTTTTGTCATTCATCCCTACTTTAAATGTTATGGAAAGGCGACCTTTTCCTCTGTACGTTTATAAGGTAAATAAAAAAAATCATCAGAATGTAGTTAAGAACAATATCAAACAGGATGTTGTAAAAACGTAAGGTGAAATAATGATGTAGGTCTTTTTTAAACATTTATGGAATACTTTAGGGGCTTATTGGTGTAAGTTGTTTTTGTGGGGCACAATTTAAAATTCCTTCTTGTGGCACTCCCCCTTTATAGTACTCTACCTTCATTGCGTCCTATTATGATGCTCCTCCTAATACATTGCTCCCATTGTGATGCTTTCTCAATATAATACCGTGATTATGATGTTTCTCTGTTGTTCTACCCCAGAGGTGTCCACACTTTTTTGGCTTGTGAGCTACTTTAAAAATTAGCAAGTGAAAATGATCTACCTGTGCTGGAGCTTGCAGAAAATCGTGGGCAAGCTGATTCACCAACACAGCCACTCTGCTGAACACCAAATCCTACACATAGCCACTGATGAGCACAACAAGGTTTGTGTGCCAAATATTTTGTAGCAGATACCGGGGCACAGCAGAATCAGGGACTCAGCCACAGCTGGAGTATGACAGTAGCAGACACTGGGGTGGAGCGGAAGCCGGTCAGATGACTAATGGCTGTAAGCAGTGCTCCTGGGTAGCCAATGCTTTGTTAGTTATATATAGGAGAGGCACTAGTGTTAGGAGTAGGTGGTGGGAGGTTAGTGTAAGGTGTAGATAGGATAGGGTTAGTGTGAGAATAGGGATAAAGAGGGGCATAGTAGAATACCAATATTCTACTATCAGCATTTCCTCATGCCCATTTTATGAGACTCTCCTTTTAGATCTATGCAAAAAAATAAGGCTAACATGTACTTAAACCACTTGCATACCAGCAGTCTGTGGCCCCTCGACGACCAGAGACTGCTGGTACAAAGAAGAACAACTCCTACCGACGAATAGCTGCACATTGATCACAAGGTCAGGAGCCAATGAAATCAGCTCCTGATCGGCTCACAGAGCTCTGACATCATATCGCCAGCAGAGCGTAGGGTCTGCGGTGATGGGTGAGTGGCATGAACGCAGAGAGCATTCATGCCGCTCACCCATCGCCACAGACCCTTCGCTCTGCCATCGATATGGCGGCAGAGTTCTGTGAGCCGGTCAGGAGCTGATTTCATTGGCTCCTGACACGGTGATGAATGTGAGCCAATGAGATTGGGCTTGCAGCGATGGGTGAGCTGCACAATCAGCGTTAGCGGCAGGTCTGTGTGAGTATGGTAATTGAAAACTATGCCCTGGCAGAAATAAGCAGCCACAAACAGAGCGTAGATTTCATTTACCGCGGTCCCGAAACAGTTAAATAAAGAGAATATGAAAGAAAGGTAAGAAAATTCAGTAAGTGGAAAGAAGACCCACACTGCTGCCTGATTTGTTTCCAGGTCTGGGGGCATGTATGAACTTTAGGCATTAAAGGACCGCTATTGTGAAACATATCATTTTTAAGCACCCCCACAGTAGTTATAGAAACCATACAGAAGCTTCACAGTGCATTTTTTTTTATTTCCTGACATGGGCCCATATGGAATTAACTTTTTCACCTGAGTTATCTCCTAGGTGATATTTTTTATCTTTTCTTTAAACTAACTTTTCAGCATTTTACAATTGAAAAAGTACCCAAAGGTTGGTGAAAAAGTACTATTGCTCAGATACCCCTTTTTATTATTCGAGTTTGGTCGAATTTCGAATAGTAAATTATTCGAGTTCGGTCGAATATTCGAGTCGAATATTTTTTACTATTCGATTCGACCTCGGACTTCGAGCTCACTATTCGAGTCGGTATTCGAGCTCATTATTCGAGCTGACTATTCGAATTGGCCTTAAATAGCTTCCAACACTTGTTTTTTTCTATATATTTTTCTCCTTCTTCTTCTTCTTCTCCTTCTTTTTCTTCTTTTTCTATAACTTCTTCTTCTTCTATATCGTCTTCTTCTTCTTCTTCACTTATTTCTCTTTTATTTTTATTTTTTTTAAAGAAATGCAGCTATTTTTCAGCGTAATAAATAGCTGGTGGCGCACGCATGTTGGAAGCGCCATTGTATGTGCTCCCTGGCAGTGGAAACACACAGACAGCAGGAGGTAAATTCAGCAGCAGCAGCAGGAGGAGGAGGATGATTGTGTGGCAGCAGGCAGTCAATGAGGCAGGCAGCGAGACATAATAGGCTGTGGTACCTAGCGGTGGTACCAGGCCGTAAATACACAGCATGAGGTTCCAGACAGCGGTCGTGAAGCCCACATCATGTCCAATACACAACTGGGACAACAGAGTTTTCAACCCGGACACCTCTAAAAATAATATCACAAAGTATTAATAAAAATTATATATATTTTTATCTTTCTTTTAAAGAAATGCAGCTATTTTTGAGCGTAACAAATAGCTGGTGGCGCATGGTGGAAGCGCCATTGTATGTGCTCCCTGGAAGTGGAAACACACAGACAGCAGGAGGTAAATTCAGCAGCAGGGGGAGGAGGATGAGTGTGTGGCAGCAGGCAGTCAATGAGGCAGGCAGCGTGACATAATAGCCCTGGTACCTAGCGATGATACCAGGGCGTAAATAAACACAACAGGAGGTCCCAGACAGCGGTCGTGCAGCCCACATCGTGTCCAATACACAACTGGGACAACACAGTTTTCAACCCGGGCACCTCAGAAAAATTAAACCTTTTTTTTTTTATGGTTTTTTTGTTTTGTTTTTACAGCAAATTACACAGATATAGCTATTGTTGGACGTAATAGCTGGTGGCAGAGTGGCAGCAGAAGGTAAAATCTGTGTACCCTGGCAGTGGGAAACACAGACAGACAGACAGCAGCAGCAGCAGGAGGAATGGAGGATTAGTGTGAGTGTGGCAGCAGGTAGGTAGGCAGCGTGACATAATAGCCCTGGTACCTAGCGTTGATACCAGGGCTGTAAATAAACACAACAGGAGGTCCCAGACAGTGGTCGTGCAGCCCACATCGTGTCCAATACACAACTGGGACAACACAGTTTTCAACCCGGGCACCTCAGAAAAATTAAAAATTGTTTTTTTTTTTAAAGGTTTACTTTTTTTTTTACAATTACACAGATATAGCTATTGTTGGACATAATAGCTGGTGGCAGAGTGGCAGCAGAAGGTAAAATCTGTGTACCCTGGCAGTGGAAAACACAGACAGACAGACAGCAGCAGGAGGAATGGAGGAGTAGTGTGAGTGTGGCAGCAGGTAGGTAGGCAGCGTGACATAATAGCCCTGGTACCTAGCATTGATACCAGGGCTGTAAATAAACACAACAGGAGGTCCCAGACAGCGGTCGTGCAGCCCACATCGTGTCCAATACACAACTGGGACAACACAGTTTTCAACCCGGGCACCTCAGAAAAATTAAAAATTGTTTTTTTTTTTAATGGTTTACTTTTTTTTTTACAATTACACAGATATAGCTATTGTTGGACATAATAGCTGGTGGCAGAGTGGCAGCAGAAGGTAAAATCTGTGTACCCTGGCAGTGGGAAACACAGACAGACAGCAGCAGCAGCAGCAGGAGGAATGGAGGAGTAGTGTGAGTGTGGCAGCAGGTAGGTAGGCAGCGTGACATAATAGCCCTGGTACCTAGCGTTGATACCAGGGCTGTAAATAAACACAGCAGGAGGTCCCAGACAGCGGTCGTGAAGCCCATTTCGTGTCCAATACACAACTGGGACATCACAGTTTTCAACCCGGGCACCTCAGAAAAATTTAAAATGTTTTTTTTTTTTAATGGTTTACTTTTTTTTTTTTTTACAATTACACAGATATAGCTATTGTTGGACGTAATAGCTGGTGGCAGAGTGGCAGCAGAAGGTAAAATCTGTGTACCCTGGCAGTGGGAAACACAGACAGACAGACAGCAGCAGCAGCAGGAGGAATGGAGGATTAGTGTGAGTGTGGCAGCAGGTAGGTAGGCAGCGTGACATAATAGCCCTGGTACCTAGCGTTGATACCAGGGCTGTAAATAAACACAACAGGAGGAACAAGACAGCGGTCGTGCAGCCCACATCGTGTCCAATACACAACTGGGACAACACAGTTTTCAACCCGGGCACCTCAGAAAAATTAAAAATGTTTTTTTTTAATGGGTACTGTTTTTTTTTTTTTTTTTTTACAATTACACAGATATAGCTATTGTTGGACGTAATAGCTGGTGACAGAGTGGCAGCAGAAGGTAAAATCTGTGTACCCTGGCGGTGGGAAACACAGACAGACAGCAGCAGCAGCAGGAGGAATGGAGGAGTAGTGTGAGTGTGGCAGCAGGTAGGTAGGCAGCGTGACATAATAGCCCTGGTACCTAGTAGGGCTGTAAATAAACACAGCAGGAGGTCCCAGACAGCGGTCGTGAAGCCCACATCGTGTCCAATACACAACTGGGACATCGCAGTTTTCAACCCGGGCACCTCAGAAAAATTAAACCTTTTTTTTTTTTTAAAGGTAAATACAGGCAGCAGGGGCAGCTATTGTTTGACGTAATAGCTGGTGGCAGAGCGGCAGCAGAAGGTAAATCTGTGTACCCTGGCAGTGGGAAACACAGACAGACAGACAGCAGAAGGGCAGTACACAGCTGCCCACTGTAGATGTAAAATGTGTGGCTGCAGGCAACGTAATAGTCAAAGTGAACCAGGCTGGCTTAGTGAGCAGGAGCCAGGAGGTGGTAAAGGGTGGTAAGGCACATTAACGATGGTTCTTCCGGCCTCCAGTTCATGTCCCCCTCTCGCCGACAACAGGGGCCAGGAACTCGCCTTCCACCCATGCCTGGTTCATCTTGAGAAATGTCAGTCTGTCCACAGACTTGTGAGACAGACGTGAGCGTTTCTCGGTGACCACGCCACCAGCTGCACTGAAGCAGCGCTTGGACAGCACGCTGGAAGGGGGGCAGGACAGCACTTCCAGGGCGTACTGCACCAGCTCGCTCCAGATCTCCAGGCGCTTGACCCGATACTCCATGGGATCAACAGGGGCATCGCTGTCAAGCCCGCTGTAGGACCCCATGTAGTCAGCCACCATGCGGGTCAGGCGCTGGCTGTGACCGGAGGAGGATGCTGCTGCATGCACCTCCTCTCTAGTCACTGCTGCCGGAGCCTCTACAGTCCTGTAGAGCTCGTTGCTGAGAGACAGCAGGTCTGTGGGGCGCTTGCTGCTGGATGCAGGCACCTGCTGCTGCCTCTGTGCTGGCTGTGGCTGGACAGTGGGGGTGGAAGGCTGGGGGAAGGCTTCCTCCAAGCGCTCAACAAGGGCCTGCTGCAAGCTCCTTATTTGTTGCGCTGGCTCTCCTCCTGCAGGCGGCAGGAACTGGCTCAACTTCCCCTTGAGGCGCGGGTCCAACATCATGCTGATCCAGATGTCCTCCCTCTGCTTCATCTGGATCACCCTGGGGTCCTTGGGCAGGCACGTCAGCATGTGCGCTGCCATTGGGAAGAGGCGGGCCACGTGTGCTGGCACATCGACGGCAGTGCTGTCCTAATCCTCCTCCTCTGCCTCCTCAGCCTCATCCTCTCTCCACCCCCGCACCAACTCAGCTGCGCTGTGCTGATCCCCCTCATCAGCAGCAAGGTCAGGGACCTCCACCAAGTTCTCCTCCTCCTCTCCCTCAGAGGTGGACTGTGCAGCTGCATGCCGCTCCTGCTGGGCCAAGGCTGCCGCTCCCTGTTCCAGCAAAGCATCGAGGGCCCTGTTCAGCAGACAAACCAAGGGGACCCACTCGCAGACCATAGCATGGTCCCTGCTCACCATGTTAGTGGCCTGCAGAAAGGGAGCCAGCACTAAGCACACCTGCTGCATGTGCCTCCAGTCGTCATCGGGGATGATGGACGGGATGTTGCTGGGCTTGTCCCTTTTCTGAGCGGCGGAAACAGTGGCCAGGGCAAGGTACTGGTTGACAGCGTGCTTCTGTTCAACCAGACGCTCCAACATCGCCAGGGTGGAGTTCCAGCGAAGTTGGAATGTCAACAATCAGCCGATGGCGTGGCAGCTCCAGCTCCTTTTGCACGTCTTCCAGGCTCGCACAGGCTGCAGCCGAGCGCCGGAAGTGACGCACAACATTCCTTGCCGTTTCCAGCAGTTCGCCCATCCCCTGGTAGGTGCGCAAGAACTTCTGCACCACCAGGTTCAGCACGTGGGCAAGACAGGGGATGTGGGTCAGGTTTCCCCTGTCAATTGCGGCAACCAGATTGGCCCCATTGTCGGCCACCACCTCTCCGACTCTGAGGCCTCTGGGGGTCAGCCAAATCCTCTCCTGCTCCTGGAGTTTGGCCAACACATGGGTTGCCATCAGTTTGGTCTTCCCAAGGCTGACCAACTGCAGCAGCGCTTGGCAGTGGCGGGCCTTCACGCTGCTGCTGAGGCGGGGGGTTTGGCCAGGTGTGCCGGAGGATGGCAGAGGATCGGAGGAACCTGCTGCAGTTCCCCTGACCCTGCGGGGTGGCACCACCCACTGTGTTGCTGCTGCTGCTGTGCCCGCTGCTGCTCTCCCATCCTCACCCCCTTCCACCAAGCTGACCCAGTGGACAGTGAAGGACAGGTAGCGGCTTGTCCCGAAGCGGCTGCTCCAGGAGTCCATGGTGACGTGGACCCTTTCACCAACCGCGGTCTCCAGCCCTCGCTCCACATTGGCCATCACAAAGCGGTGCAGTGCAGGAATGGCCTTGCGGGCAAAGTAGTGTCTGCTGGGGAGCTGCCAGTCTGGTGCTGCACAAGCAAGCAGCGCACGCATGTAGCTCCCCTCCTGCACGAGCGTGTACGGCAGGAGTTGGGAGCACATGGCCCGTGCCAGCAAGCCATTCAGCTGACGCACGCGACGGCTGCTGGGAGGCAGAGCCCTAACCACCCCCTGGAAGGACTCGCTCAAAAGGCTCTGGCGTGGCCTTTTGCTAGCACGGGAATCAGCGGACACAGCAGAGGAGGCCACTGAGGACTGGCTGCCAGAACAGGCCTCAGTGTCGGCGGTAGGAGTTGCAGAGGGGGGAGGAGCAGTGCGTTTCCGCTCTCCTGCTGGTGCTGCTGGAGGAGCAGGAGGGCGGGTGGCTGCTGTTGCTGCTGCTGCTGCTGAAGGCTGTGCAGTGATGGGTGTGGTGCCACTGCCAGCACCAGATGCCTTCAGCCTCTAGAACTCCTCATGCTGGTGGAAATGTTTAGCAGCAAGGTGGTTGATGAGCGAGCTGGTGCTGAACTTTAAGGGGTCTGCACCTCTGCTCAACTTCCGCTGACAGTGGTTGCAAGTGGCGTACTTGCTGTCAACTGTGGGCATTGTGAAAAATCGCCAGATTGGTGACAAGAACAACCCCCTAAGGCCTGGAGCTGCCTGTCTCCCTGTAGTGGTTGGGGGGGGGGCTTGGGTGCGGCTGGTGGTGGTACTGGCAGATGCTGCTGCTGCTGCTGCTGAGCCTAAGACACCAGCAGGCTGTGGAACCTGCCTTCTGCTGCCAATGCTTGCAATGATGCGCCTCCTTGCAAGGCCCACAAGCGCATCCTCCTCCTCCTCCTCAGAGCTGCTGATGATGACATCCCCAGGTGCTGGTGGTGGCGGCACCCAGTCTTTGTCTGTCACCACGTCATAATCATCATCATCCCCCTCCTGAAACATGTCCTGCTGGGATGATGACCCCCCAAACTCCTCTCCTGATGCATGGATGGGCTGCTTGACTGTCGCCACAGTCTTGCTGTCCAATCCCTCATCCCCCAAAGTGCCCATCAGCATCTCCTCCTCCAAATCGCCAACAACAGCAGACAATTGACTCATGATGCCTGGGGTCAAAAGACTGTTGAGTGACAGATCGCCAACTGACGGTGAACTGGCCTCCTCCCCAGGCCCTGCTGGGCGGCTGCTGCGAACAGGGGTGGTGGTAGTGAGGGTGGAGGCCTCGGATGCAGAGCTGATGGCGGGCTGCTCATCCTCCGTCATCAGTTGCACCACAGTGGCTGCATCCTTTTCCTCAATGGGACGTTTCCGACCCGGCTGGAGGAAAATAGGAGCAGGTACTACACGCTGCTGCTGCTGTGTCTCTGCAGCGTGAGTTGCTCCTGCTGGGCGGCGCCCAAGGCGTCCACGGCCAGTGGCTATAGGAGGAATGTTAACCACTGACGCAGCTGCTGCTGCTGCTGTGGAACTGTGCATGGTGGCGCGGCCGCGGCCTGCCACAATGCTGCTCCCTCTCCTCTTGATTCCCTTGCTGCCCTTCCCCTTGCCCAAACCGCGCTGGCTGCCACTTCCAGACATCTTAGATGTTTTGGGCGTAAACAAAAAAGTTTTTAAAAGGGCGGGTGAAAAAGTGGGGTACTTTAATGGAGTGGGTTGGTGGGTGAGGTGACACTAATCACTAAGTGATTAGATCGCTAAGTGATTACTAGTACAGTACTAATACAAAATACAATAATTCAGTAATCAGTATAAGTGTGAACAGTGAGTGTGTCCCCTAGTACACTAACTAGAAAATACAATAATCAGTAGTAATCAGATTAAGTAGAAGGAAATAGAGTGTGTGTACTGAGTGCACGTGCACACACACGCAGGAGCTAGCCTATGAACAGTGACTGAGTGTCCCAAGTACAGTAAGTACTAGTAACAGTAAGTAGTACAACTAGAAATTACAATAAGTATTCAGAAGGAAATAGAGTGTGTGTGTACTACTGTACAGACAGTGCCCGCACACACACACGCAGGAGCTAGCCTATGAACAGTGACTGAGTGTCCCTTCTTGTAGTAAGTAGTAAGTAAGTGTACAACTAGAAATTACAATAATCAGTAGTAATCAAAAGGAAATAGAGTGTTCCTTTGCCCTGCTCTCCCTAAACTGACAAACTCATGCTGGGCAAACATACACACACTCCTCAGTTCTTCTGGCGTGGTTATATAAAGAAGCCCCCACCTCTGTGCCCTGCAGGCAATGAAAGAGGCAGCTGTCAGCGCAGGAACAGCAGCACAATGAGCCACTCTCCTTCTTTGTCCATTCGCTGCTGCCCTGCCTCCGTCAATGCGCCTGCGCAAAGAGCCGCACTGCCTCCCCATTCATTCGCCACTGCTCTTGATGACGTGGCTGCGTATTGAGGCACTCTTCATAGCTGCTTCTCTGCTGCCCTGTAAGGACGCGCTTGCGCAGTGCAGCTGAGTCGGTGTTACTGCACTGACAGATGCCTCCCTCAATGCCTGCAGGGCACAGAATGTGGCGGGGGACCTTTTTATATAACCACGCCAGAGGAACTGAGGAGCATGTGAGTTTGCCCAGCATGAGTTTATCAGTTAGGGAGAGCAGGGCAAAGGAATAGACCATTGCTTATTTATTTTCACACTACCTGACACGGCTTCCCCTACTATGGGTTACAGTTACAAAGGTCCATCAGCATTAGTTGAGGGGACTGACTGAAACAGGGAACAGTGACATATGGATATTTAGAAGACCATGGCAGAAAATAAAAAAATGCACTGTGAAGCTTCTGTGTGGTTTGTATAACTACTGTGGGGTGCTTAAAAATCATATGTTTTGCTATAGTGGTCCTTTAAAGTCAGGTTACAGGAACAGCATATTTATATTTGGTGAAACAAAAGGGGACGGGGAGGTTGTATGCATGTATGTGTGTGTGGGTGTGTGTGTGGGTGTGTGTGTGTTTGTGTGACTGTAAAACATTTGTTTTAAAGGCTCCCTGCTGTTAATCTGGAAGTAGTTTGTACACAACCCCCATGTGAATTTGTGCGACACCATAAGTGATATATTAAAATTATTTAAATTATCTTTTCTCCATTATGTCTTTTGCTCTTCCCCCCTCCCTATCTTAATGCTTCTTTACAACCTCACAAATGATTGTCTTTCATCTCATCTCCATGTAGAGGTTGAATGTAAAATAACAAACAAATTTGTTGTTGTAACACATATGTTATGGTTTATGAATTTTGGGAACTATACCTTACAAGGGATTATCTATCCTTCATCAGTAATTATTTTAAGTTACATGTAGATCAGAACAGCCTTGTCAAAATATCTCTCTCTTTAACACATGCATTATTTCCTACTAAATAAGGCATTTTGTGTTGCTGCACTGTAGAAATAAGAGTGGTATGGGGTGACATGTAGCTGTTTAATCTGGCTGTTCTGTGTTACTGGAATATCTGAATCATAGGACTGGCTGGAGAGAATAAATAAAGATATTTCACTAAGCTAAGTACACTTGTGCAATAATTGTATTCCAGCAGGGACTGGGAAACAATCCCTCAGGCTACAATTTGGGGCCCTAAGCTGTACAGACACATCATTAGTCTTCAGGCTAGTCTTTGTCCCTGATGCAGCCTCAGGACAGAGGGGTCCACCGGGCTCTCATACACCTTGAGAAAGAACCTGGGTGGTTCGAAACGCGTCGGTGGGCGGAGCTTCGCTCAGCTGTTTGCTTCTCAGCAGCGTGTGTCCGCCATCACTCCAAGCCCGATGTACTCCTTCCCCGCTGTCAGTGAACTTCCACTAGGAGATCCCCTGCCATGTTAGAGCAGGTGTGACGGGACTTCTGGGATCAGCTGGACCCTTGAGGAGCGGCAATGTCGGGGTAAAACGGAGGTTGTCAGCGTCAGTGTTGGTGAGATCTCCCCATGTCACAACGTGTTACAATACTGCATATGATGCATAAACAGGATGAGACTGTCATCATTATCAATATCGAAGTGAATTGAGCTCGGTTTCTTGCCGGTTTATGTCGGATAAGGGGGCCCCCCAACACTATAAATACGCTATTAGGCACGGTGCAATTGGAGGTGGATGCGCGGGCGAGTGGTGGATGCATGTTTGATGTTGCGCCATACACGTATTGCAATTGAAGCAGATATATAATTGTCAACAGCTGGTTTATGAAGCAATCTGCTATGCTCTTGTTTTTAAACTTTGTGTATTGTTGGCAATGATCAGTGGTTAAGTATGGTTCCTGAGGAGAACCTGTCAGTTTTGTATTCAATAAAGTTTTGTATTCCTTGATGACACGTGGAGCCCTAGCTTGCCCTGTTTTTTCTATATGTCCACCGGGCTCTCATACACCTGTCACCACTCGGTAAGCTCCGCTGCTATTTTGTCTTATTTCGCTGATACTCCTTTGGTATATTTATTCTGGTACTGTCTGTTAATCTGATTCCTACTCAATTCACTGCGGTGTTTTTCACTTTCCTAGTGCTTATTTCTAAGCTGTTGTTTTCCTCTAACACTGGGTATATGTCTTCTTCTACCTGACCTTTTCTCACGATGCACCTTATTTACAATATGTTCTTATATCCATTACTGTGTTGTTGATATGCTTTATGCAGCTTATATGAAAGTATTTGTCACCAACATTTTTTTGGCACATTGTATTATGCTGCTATGCACTATGCACCTTTAGGGATGGCCCAAATGGTTCGCCAGGTTATAAGAATGAACAATGCAGAGATGATGTATGTGCAATGCACAAAACTTTGTGTTTACAAATTATGCTATGCTGCATACAATATGCAATGAAAAAAAAAGCACAAGCCTGAACTAGGGCATTAAATGCAATCTGAAGAAAAAAATAATTCACAGTATCTTGTAAAAATGAAATGAACTGACATGACTTGTATCCTGAAATAATATATATCTACTGCCATTTCCTAGTCTAGTAAAGGGATGGAATATCCTTAGGCACAAATCAAAACATTACTGAACACTAGTATATACAGGAGTAGGTTTCGTTTGTCTATATATTGTGTGCTGGATCTCATGATTTCAGCCTCAGGGTTGTCACTCCGCTTCATGCAGAAGAAACACTGCAGACATTCTGTTTCTCTTTGGATAAAAATCCTTGAAGTTTGCCTTTTTACAACTGTATAGAAGGAAACAAGATAAACAGAAATTCAATTTTGGAAATAAACAACGGATAAAATAGGTTTAAGGCACGCTATTTGTTTTACATACATTTTTTAGCACATTTTAAACACTGTACATTATAAACACTGTATAAAAGTTGTATATGAAAAGAGAAAAAAATATTATCTGATTATTATTTACTGGGACTCGTTTTCCCAGAGTAAGTAAGGTAAATCAATGAGGAGTGAACATTTTAGAAATGAAAACATTAAAAACATTAAATGCATTGAAAATAATGTTTTCTTAAAAGCATTTGACCTTGATAAGTATTACTGCTCTTTTTTAAAAAGCAGATCACACTGTAATTATTGTAATGTGTAGCATACAATAGTACACAGCAATTCTCTTTCACCTGCGTTCTGCAAAATCTCACTAGCTCCTTAGATTACTTTTTCTCTTGTTCAGTGGGGTCTCTTTATATAGTGGCACTAGGCACCTTAGCCCGTTTAATAATGGGCTAGGGCCGTCACCGACGTCAACTATCAGCACACGCGTGCGCGCCTGCCGCACGTGCGCATGCGTGCCCGGCCCCTGCCCGCCCTGCTCCCGTCCAACAGCTGGGACGCAGAGACACAGGGCTTTTATTAGGTAGGATGTGTAATTGCACCACAACATTATAAAGCAAATGTTGTATAAAGCAAGAAGAGGTGCCAAAAGAATAAAAAGGACTAAAATGCTTAAATTAGTATATACAGGAGGTAGTGGAAGACATACCGTATATACTCGCAAGCAAGCCGACCCGCATGTAAGCCGACCCCCCCCACTTTTACCCCAAAAAACAGGAAAAAATGATTGACCCTCATGTAAGCCGGGGGTAGGAAACGCTGGCCGCGTGATCCCCCCAGTATGTCCCAGTATAGCTAGTATAGTGCCCAGTATAGGTAGGTAGTGCTCAGTATAGCTAGTAAAATGCCCCAGTATAGCTAGCATAGTGCTCAGTATAGCTAGTATAGTGCTCAGTATAGCTAGTATAGTGCTCATTATAGCTAGTATAGTGCTCATTATAGCTAGTATAGTGCTCATTATAGCTAGTATAGTGCTCAGTATAGCTAGTATAGTGCTCAGTATAGCTAGTATAGTGCCCCATTATAGCTAGTATAGTGCCCCATTATAGCTAGTATAGTGCCCCATTATAGCTTGTATAGTGCCCCAGTATAGCTTGTATAGTGCCCAATATAGCTAGCATAGTGCCCCATATAGCTAGCATAGTGCCCCAGTATGGGTGGGTAGGTGGGTGGGTAGGTGCTGTCCCTCCCCGCTCCCCCGCGGCCGCCGCTGCTATTACCTTAGGCGGCGCCACTTCCTCTATCCCCGTCCTCCTCCGGTAACTCATTCACAGCAGCGCGCCTCTCGCTGCTGTGATGACGAGGAAACCATAGAGAGCGGCTTCCTGTAGCGGCAATGCCGTTACTATGGGAACCGCTTTCTATGGTTTCCTGCGTCATCACAGCAGCGGGGGGCGCGCTGCTGTGAATGAGTTACCGGAGGAGGACGGGGATAGAGAAAGCGGCGCCGCCTAAGGTAATAGCAGCGGCGGCGGCCGCGGGGGGAGCGGGGAGGGACAGCACCTATCCACCCATGACTCGCAAGCAAGCCGACCCCCCAACTTTTGGCCCACTTTTGGGGGGTCAAAAATTCGGCTTGCTTGCGAGTATATACGGTACCTAACCTAACCTACCTAACCAGCCTATAATCGCATGATCATGTATCGCATGATCAAGTTTGCCTTGTATAACTGTTCTATGTTGTATAACCTAGGCATGTCTGTCATCCTTGTATCATTGTATATATTTATTGTCCAGCACTGCGTAATATGTTGGCGCTTTATAAATATAATAAATAATAATAATAACACTGCTACTGCCTACTGAGCGCACCCAGTGACTACAGCTCTGGCATTTTGAGTCTGCCAGGAGAAAAGCCTGATACAAATATTCTGTGACTTGAAATACTAAAGGTTTTTTTTTTTTTTTTTTAAATTAGGGATTCACCTGACTTTTGTTGTAGACTTTCATTCTTCTAAATTGAGTTGCTTCTACGTATTCATTTTCATCAGTATATTTGTATAGCATGTGCTGGATTTCCATCTGAGACTGACAGAAAATAAATTGGGAATTAATTAAAGTTTATGTCACTGAATATAGCTAATTTGATTACTGTTTGTTTTCCTTATTGTCAAATGCTCTCAGGATTCAATGGATGTAAGCACTGATTAAGACCTTTACATTTCAAAGGCAGTATAACTGTGTGACATGGTGTCAAAAACAAGTTTGCAAAATCATATACAGTATAAGTCTCTGTACGTAGCATTAAAGTGAATCTCCAGACTAAAAATCTACTCAGCAGCACTGAAAAGGCTTGGTGTTTCTTTAATAGTTTGACAGCATCAGAACTGTGTTTTTCTTACCCAAGCCTCATTTTTAGCTGCACAGAAGCTAAGCTCTGCCCCATCAAAGAGATCTGCCCGGGCATTTTTCCCCTGATGCTGATGGGATTTCTGATGTTGTTGTTCTCTTTGCCTATCGCGCGCAGCTGGGAGGGGTGATCAGGACACAGGACAGTTGGAACTGTGTCTCATGCTCCCTGTCACCTCCTTTCAAACCAAAAATGAAATCACAAACATTTGCCTGTTCTTTTAAAACAGGGTGGGTAAGGGATTATATTACCTATCTATTTTCATTAACATAACTAAAGGTGGCCACACATGATACAATAAAATGATCCGATTTTACAGTCATTCGATAAAAACGGTCGGATCTCCCAAAACAATCGAAAGCTTTTTTTTCATTCAACTGAAAAATCAGATCGGATTTCCCGTTTTCTTCGATTTTTATCGATCCAGAATGCCAGATTTTTTTTTCAACCCTTCTAAAGATTGTATGGTGTGTGTTAAATTGTCAATTTATTAATATATACACCCTAGCAATTTTGTCAGAGTTTCCAATCATTTTTATCATAATTGAGGAAAAATTTAACATATGTGTGTGGTACATTGGTCATATTTTTGAAATGTTACAATCAGTCAGAAAAATTGATAGCAATTCTTAAATTGAACATATATTTAAAAAATTGTATGGGGTGTGGCTACCTTAAGGTATCATAATGACAGTATGCTTGTTTAGATTAAAGTTCCTCTTTAAAGGTGGCCACGCACCATACAATTTTTTTAAATATGTGTTCAATTTAAGAATTGCAATCAATTTTTCTGACTGATTGTAACACTTAAAAAAATCTGACCAATGTACCACACACATATGTTCAATTTTTCCCCAATTATGATAAAAATGATCGGAAACTATGACAGAATTGCTAGGGTGTGTATATTCATAAATTGACAATCTAACACACACCATACAATCTTTAGAAAGATTGAAGAAAAATTTCTGGTATTCCGGATCGATAAAAATCGTAGAAAACGGGAAATCCGATCTGATTTTTCAGTCGAATGAAAAAAAGCTTTCGATTTTTTCAGGAGATCCGATCATTTTTCTCGAATTGCCGTAAAATCGGATCATTTTATTGTATCGTGTGATGCCACCTTAACCACTTCCCGACTGCCTAACGCACAGCGGCGGCCGGGAAGTGGAGCCCGCAAGGACCAGCTCACCCACAGAGGCGGCGGTCCTTGTAAGGGCATGGGCGGAGCGATCGCGTCATCCGTGACGCGATCCTCCGCCCGGGATCGATAGCCCGGCATTTTGTCTCCGCTCGCCGGCCACTTAGCAGCGCCGGCGAGCGGAGGAATCCGGGAAGCCAGCCAATCACGGAGTATAAGGCACTTTGTTAGGTAAACAAAGTGCCTTATACGTGCTTCCTCCTCGCCTCGTGGTCTCATTGTTGCAGAGACCACCAGCGAGGAGGAAGCACTTTGTAAGGTATATTGCACACAGCTTTTTTTTGTACTTAGCCCCCCTGATCTCCCACCCCAGGCCTCATACCCCCCCTGATCACTCAGCAGACCCCTGCCCAGCACCCTTGCACCCCTTTAAAACCAACCCCCCCCCCCCACCTATCACTAACTAGCGACGCTATCCCCTGTGTTAGGTCCCTAACTGCCTCCTAGTCACCCCTGACCCCCCCCCCTACCTTTCGATCACCCCCATACCCCATCCCAGACTACCCCCCTGTATACTGTATACAGCTACCTTACCCCCTGATCCCCCTCTGATCCCCCTCTGATCACCTGTCTATCACCTGTCCATCACCCCTCAGCACCTCCACCCATCAGAGCAGACCCTAACTGCCCCGCGAGGGTAACCGATTACCTGCCCAGGCCCTCGATTGCCCTCATACCCCCCTTCTGATTACATCCCCTGGTCATTGTTTACATCTGTCCTCCCCAGCAATCACTAACTGATCTTTGATCAGTAACCCCCTGTGTCTGCCTCTCATCAGATCAGGACTCAGTCTGCCCCGTGCGGGCTCCTGATCAACCCCCCACCCCCTCAAATCGCCCTCAGAAACCCCCCCCCCCCCCAATCACCGTCCAAGTGCATTGTATTTGACTGTGCTGTGATTGTATCGATTGTGCTGCGCTTGTATTCGATTGTGCTGCGATTGTATTTGATTGTCCTATGATCTGCTTCGATTGTCCTGTGATTGTTTAATTGCCTCTGAGACCCCACTTCCCAACAACCCCCACCCCACCACCACCCCCACACCCCATTACCTTCCGAGTGCATCAGATTTGATTGTGCGTTGATTGGATTCGATTGTGCTGTAATTGTATTTGATTGTCCCGTGATCGGCTTCGATTGTCCCGTGATTGTTTGATTGCCTCTGAGACCCCACTTCCCACCACACCCAACCCCACCCTCCCCCCATCACCTTCCGAGTGCATCAGATTTGATTGTGCTGTGATTGGATTCGATTGTGCTGTAATTGTATTTGATTGTCCCGTGATCGGCTTCGATTGTCCCGTTTTTGTTTGATTGCCTGAGACCCCACTTCCCGCCACACCCAACCCCACCATCCCCCCCACCACACCCAACCCCACCCTCCCCCCCACCACCTCCAACCACCACCTCCAACCACCACCTTCCGAGTGCATCAGATTTGCTTGTGCTGTGATTGGAGTCGATTGTGCTGTAATTGTATTTGATTGTCCCGTGATCGGCTTCGATTGTCCCGTGATTGTTTGATTGCCTCTGAGACCCCACTTCCCACCAACCCCAATACCTCTCAAATACTCCCTTTTGCTAGGTAGGTGCTCTTTTTTTTCTGGGTAGTCTCGGAGGAAAACCCCATAAATTTAGCAGTCCACAATGGCAAGAAGGGGGCTTTCCGATGAGGAGGTATACAGGTATATGGACCAGTCGGATGAGTTATTTTGTGAAGAATCATCCGTCGAATCATCCGGGTCCGAATTTGAACCTGTGGAAAGCAGTGGTTACCTGACCGAAAGTGATGACGAGGCTTTGGTCCCGGCTAGAGCCAGGCGTACCAGACCCCATGTCGTTAGACCGCAGGTGGCGCAGGATCCGCCTCAAGGGCAGCAGGGTGGTGCTAGCGCTGATGATAGTTTTCTTGGTGAGGCACGCACCAGGAGCGCAGCATCTCCTGGACTTGGTACCAGTACTTCTGTAGACCCTGGTGAAGTGGTGAGCACCAGCATGGAAGTTGAAACTGGTACGGTGGCAAGTGCAGTAGTACCCCCGTCGCAGCCACCAAGAAGAAGACGGGCCCGTAGTACCCATATACTCCCAGAGGTGCTGGCACATCCAGATTGGCAATCCCCTGATTCCGCCGCACCCGTAGTGCCCCCTTTCACTGCCCAGTCTGGAGTCCAGGTGGCGACAGCTCATCTAGGAACGGCCCTAGACTTTTTGCAGCTGTTCATCACCCAGGTTCTCTTGGACTTAATTGTGGTTGAGACCAACCGTAAAGCCACACAATTCATCACCGAGCACCCGGAGAGCAGCTATGCCCAGCCTTTCCGGTGGAAACCAGTCCAAGTTTCCGACATTAAAATCTTTTTGGCCCTTATCCTTCACTTGGGACTAATGAAACAGAATGTATTGCGGTCGTATTGGTCTACGAACCCAGTACATCATGTTTCCTTGTACCCTGCTGCCATGTCCAGGACACGATTTGAGTCCATCCTGCGCTTCCTGCACTTCAACGACGACGAAACCTGTCATGAAAAGGGCCACCCTGCTTATGACCGGCTCCACAAAATTCGGCCCCTCATAGACCACCTGTGATCAACATTTGCAGATGCCTATATCCCTGAACAGAACATCTGCGTAGACGAGTCCCTCTTACGCTTTACCGGGCGCCTTGGCATCAAACAGTACATCCCAAGCAAGCGCGCCCGGTATGGGGTGAAACTGTATAAGCTCTGTGAAAGGGCCACAGGCTATACATGTCGTTTTAGGGTCTATGAGGGAAAAGACTCAAAATTGGAGCCGGTCGGATGCCCTGACTACCTGGGGAGCAGTGGAAAGGTTGTGTGGGACTTGGTGTCACCCTTGTTCCAGAAGGGGTACCATCTTTTTGTGGACAATTATTACACAAGTGTGGCCCTCTTTCAGCACTTAAAGTTAGAAGGAATCCGATGCTGTGGCACTGCGCGGCCTAGTCGCCAGGGCTTCCCCCAACGGCTCGTTACCACCAGACTTGAACGGGGGCAGAGGGCCGCCTTGCGTACTGAAGAACTGCTCGCGGTGAAATGGAGGGACAAGAGGGACGTTTACTTTCTGTCCACCATTCACACAGACACGACAGTCCAAATTCAACGGGCAACTGCGGTCATTGAAAAGCCCCTTGTCGTCCACGAATATAACGTCAACATAGGAGGGGTGGACTTCAATGACCAGAGGTTAGCGCCCTATTTAGTTACCCGGAAAACAAGACGCTGGTATAAGAAAGTGTCTTTTTATCTGATTCAATTGGCAGTTTACAACAGCTTTGTTCTCTACAGTAAGGCTGGGAGAACTGGATCTTTCCTTCAATTTCAGGAACAGATCATTCTGGACATCCTGTATCTAGGAGGTGCCAGCCCCCCCCCCCCCCCCCAGATGCAACTAGCCGACTGCATGGAAGGCATTACGCCTATCAGCTTCCGTGTGCCCCAGGTCAACGCATCCGAAGAAAACGTTGCCGTGTCTGCAGCAGGGCTGGAAGAAGGACTGACACCGTTTATTTTTGTCCCAAATGTCCTGACCGGCCTGGCCTATGCATAGGGGAGTGTTTTGAGAGGTACCACGAGCAGGTACACTATTAGAACCTAGGGAACTCCAGACACAGGAGTAGGCACACACTCAGTGGTCTTTCGCACATTGTCGCAGGGAGAGGAGAGGTAAGCTTGAAAACCAAACGGGTAAGCATAAAAGTCGGAAGAAGGATCGGTTTCCATGCTTGATATTGCTGATCTGTCCTGGGTTGGCGATATAAGACGGCATGTTTGAATTTCCCTTGAGTGTGGACACCCCCGGTTTATATGTGATTTACTTTGGGCCTATGATGATGCTTTAATGCCACACAGAGTCATCTCTATTGGCAGGCATATTGCTGTATCCTACAGGCATAATGCTGTATACTAAAGTTTTGAGGCCCAGTCACATAAGTTGGTGGCTCACCCTGAGTGCAGGGTGGCACGGGGTGTCTCTCTCCTGAGGTTATCACTGCCATTGATGTGGAGGAAGATCTGCCATTGATGTGGAGCAAGGTATGTTTGCCGTTCATTTTTCCTTTCAGCCCAGAGTGCATTACTTGTATACCCAATATAAGGAGTATAGCAGAAACTCCTAATACTGGCCATACATGTAATGATTGCAGAGACCCTAAAATGCCAGGACAGACTCCACAAATGACCCCATTTTGGAAAGAGGACACCCTAAAGTATTATGTGAGGTGCACGGTGAGTTCATAAAAGATTTTAGTTTTTGTCACAAGTTAGCAGAATTTTTTTTTTATTTTTTTTTTTAACAAAGTGTCATTTTCCGTTTACTTGTGACAAAAAATAAAATTTTCAATGACCTCACCATTACCCTCATGGAATACCTTGTTGTGTATTCTTTCCAAAATGGGGTCATTTGTGGGGTTTGTTAACTGTCCTGGCAAGTGGGCGGGGTGTTAAATTTTGAGCACCCCTGTAAAACCTAAAGGTACTCATTGGACTCTGGGCCCCTTAGCGCAGTTAGGGTGCAAAAAAGTGCCACACTTGTGGTATTGCCGTACTTGGGAGAAGTAGTACAATGTGTTTTGGGGTGTATTTTTACACATACCCATGCTGGGTGGGAGAAATACCTCTGTAAATGACAATCTTTTGATTTTTTTACACACAATTGTCCATTTACAGAGTTATTTCTCCCACCCAGCATGGGTATGTGTAAAAATACACCCCAAAACACATTATACTACTTCTCCCGAGTACGGCAATACCACATGTGTGGCAATTTTTTGCACCCTATCTGCGCTAAGGGGCCCAAAGTCCAATGAGTACCTTTAGGATTTCACAGGTCATTTTGAAAAATTTTATTTCAAGACTACTCCTCACGGTTTAGGGCCCCTAAAATGCCAGGGCAGTATAGGAACCCTACTAATGACCCCATTTTAGAAAGAAGACACCCCAAGGTATTCTGTTAGTAGTACAGTGAGTTCATAGAAGATTTTATTTTTTGTCACAAGTTAGCGGAAATTGCTTTTTATTGTTTTTTTTCACAAAGTGTCATTTTCCGCTAACTTGTGACAAAAAATAAATTCTTCTATGAACTCACCGTACTACTAACGGAATACCTTGGGGTGTCTTCTTTTTAAAATGGGGTCATTTGTGGGGTTCCTATACTGTCCTGGCATTTGAGGGGCCCTAAACTGTGAGGAGTAGTCTTGAAACGAAATTTCTCAAAATGACCTGTGAAATCCTAAAGGTACTCATTGGACTTTGGGCCCCTTAGCGCAGTTAGGGTGCAAAAAAGTGCCACACATGTGGTATTGCCGTACTCGGGAGACATAGTATAATGTGTTTTGGGGTGTATTTTTACACATACCCATGCTGGGTGGCAGAAATACCTCTGTAAATGACAATCTTTTGGTTTTTTCACACACAATTGTCCATTTACAGAGTTATTTCTCCCACCCAGCATGGGTATGTATAAAAATACACCCCAAAACACATTATACTACTTCTCCCGAGTACGGCGATACCACATGTGTGGCACTTTTTTGCACCCTATCTGCGCTAAGGGGCCCAAAGTCCAATGAGTACCTTTAGGATTTCACAGGTCATTTTGAGAAATTTTGTTTCAAGACTACTCCTCACGGTTTAGAGCCCCTAAAATGCCAGGGCAGTATAGGAACCCCACTAATGACCCCATTTTAGAAAGAAGACACCCCAAGGTATTCCGTTAGTAGTACGGTGAGTTCATAGAAGATTTTATTTTTTGTCACAAGTTAGTGGAAATTGATTTTTATTGTTTTTTTTTTCACAAAGTGTCATTTTCCGCTAACTTGTGACAAAAAATAAAATCTTCTATGAACTCACCATACTCCTAACGGAATACCTTGGGGTGTCTTCTTTCTAAAATGGGGTCATTTGTGGGGTTCCTATACTGCCCTGGCATTTTAGGGGCCCTAAACCGTGAGGAGTAGTCTTGAAACCAAATGTCGCAAAATGACCTGTGAAATCCTAAAGGTACTCATTGGACTCTGGGCCCCTTAGCGCAGTTAGGGTGCAAAAAAGTGCCACACATGTGGTATCGCCCTACTCAGGAGAAGTAGTATAATGTGTTTTGGGGTGTATTTTTACACATACCCATGCTGAGTGGGAGAAAGATCTCTGTAAATGGGCAATTGTGTGTAAAAAAAAATATAAAAAATTGTCATTTACAGAGATATTTCTCCCACCCAGCATGGGTATGTGTAAAAATACACCACAAAACACATTATACTACTTCTCCTGAGTACGGCAATACCACATGTGTGGCACTTTTTTGCAGTCTAACTGCAATAAGGGGTCCAAAGTCCAATGAGCACCTTTAGGCTTTACAGGGGTGCTTACAATTTAGCACACCCAAAATGTCAGGACAGTAAACACACCCCACAAATGACCCCATTTTGGAAAGTAGACACTTCAAGGTATTCAGAGAGGGGCATGGTGAGTCCGTGGCAGATTTCATTTTTTTTTTGTCGCAAGTTAGAAGAAATGGAAACTTTTTTTTTTTTTTTTTGTCACAAAGTGTCATTTTCCGCTTACTTGTGACAAAAAATAATATCTTCTATGAACTTACCATGCCTCTCAGTAAATACTTTGGGATGTTTTCTTTCCAAAATGGGGTCATTTGGGGGGTATTTATACTATCCTGGAATTCTAGCCCCTCATGAAACATGACAGACAGGGGGTCAGAAAAGTCATAGATGCTTGAAAATGGGAAAATTCACTTTTTGCACCATAGTTTGTAAACGCTATAACTTTTCCCCAAACCAATAAATATAGGCTGAATGGGGTTTTTTTTTATCAAAAACATGTTTGTCCACATTTTTCGCGCTGCATGTATACAGAAATTTTACTTTATTTGAAAAATGTCAGCACAGAAAGTTAAAAAAATCATTTTTTTGCCAAAATTCATGTCTTTTTTGATGAATATAATAAAAGTAAAAATCGCAGCAGCAATCAAATAGCACCAAAAGAAAGCTTTATTAGTGACAAGAAAAGGAGCCAAAATTCATTTAGGTGGTAGGTTGTATGAGCGAGCAATAAACCGTGAAAGCTGCAGTGGTCTGAATGGAAAAAAAGTGCCTGGTCCTTAAGGGGTGTAAAGCCCACGGTCCTCAAGTGGTTAAGTTTCTACAGTTCTGATCCAGTTCTTTGTCCTGCCTGAAGAAGTGTAACATTTCGAAAGCTTGCAATAAACTATGCACCGTTATTAAAGGTATTACCTGACTCGTTTGTGGGTTAAATGTCGGCATTCAATAAATATGTGAAGAATCCCGGCAAATCTAAGAAGACAACTGTTCTTTTATTTAATCAGATTTTCAAAACAGACCCTAAGTAAAAAAAAATGCAAATGCACAAAACCATCGTTTATTTACGCTGAAACCTTAATAGAGCCACCTGTTCATAATTTTTCTAAAATTATAGCCTTAAATTAATTTTTGCATGTGTGGATACATATTTTGTATAGTTTAGTTTGTGCATGAGTGCAAAATACATGTATGTCTGTGAGGTAAAAATTGGGGAGCGGGGGAGGAGATTGCGATGATTTTTTAACCTTTTTTTTAACTTTATTTGACAATTCCCAGTTTACCTGAATGAAAGTCAGCAAGAACTCCAAGCGAGTTCAATCTCATTTATATGTTGCCATTTTTGGATTATTATGAGTAAGAGCTAGTACTAGTTTGAGATGTGTAAACCAGCTGTGCTTTTATGTGTGCGGTTGATCTGAGCTTCTTGCTATCTTTTATTCCTGTGGATTGTGCTTGTTGTTGGAAAAGAGCTGTTGTCATGCAATTGGCACCTGAGAGGAGAGCATGGGGCTTCTAATTGGTATAGAACTCTTGTTGTCATACATACTATGCCTCCTGCACTCCTCTCTTTAGACATCTGAGTATAACATTTCCCAATGCTAAGTATCCTGGGCACTTAGCAGCACATTCTACCACAAGTGGAAATGTTTTGTGTGGTATGAGTGTGAGTTTGCTTTCACACTCAATGGCTAATGTAAATAAAATCTTACAATACAAGCTTTTGAAGCATGAGTGTCCTTTGTCAGACATACCTACATATGAAAACTGAAGTAACAGTAAAAAAAATGCAAACTTACTTATAGAAAATGATATATATTTGGTATGATGGAAAAGAATAACCTCCTTGAAAAATGCTCACATTTTGCTGCTTTGCTGCCTGAGACTAATGCTAGGTACACACACAATACAATTTTCTAGCAGATTTACCCGTCAGATCGATTTTTTCCAACATGTCCAATCTGAATTTTGATCGATTTTATGATCAATTTTCTGATTTATTTCCATAAGAGTGAACAGAAATCTATCAGAAAATCGATCGGAAAATCAATCGAAATTCAGATCGCACATGTTGGAAAAAATCAATCTGGCAGGTAAATCTGCCAGAAAATTGTATCGTGTGTACCTAGCATTAGACACACACAAAACAGCATTTTTTCTAGGTGTATTTACTCAGTGTAGGTTCTAACAACCAAATGAAACAACTACCAGTAAACAATTGTAACAGCTTTGAAAGAGAGGGGGAAAAAACTGCATCATTGAGATAGAAAAACGATTGCCCACCTCTGTACATACTTTGTGGAATCACCTTTAAATTTAAAGGGTACCCTAAGCCAGAATAGAAAAAAAATCAACACTTTCTTCAGTAGAGCAAAGCCGCTAGGAAGTAGAATGAGCGTCCAAATTCTATGGAATTCCCATTTCCGAGATTCGGCTGAGAAATCTGCTTCCTGCTGCGGAAACTGGAAATCAAAATACTGCATTACCGAGGTTAGGAATTTTTAGGCCAGTCAAAAGGCCTGAAAGTATTGGGACAATCAAAGAATCCGTATTGTACCAAAATGTTTACGCCTATCACAAGACTCGGAAGAATGAGGCCAATCAGAGAATTTAGAAGTGTACCATAGTTGACAATTGGAAATGCAGCAGTAGAGCAAGGACGTTAGTAGTATAAATCCAGAAAATAGAGCTGATTCCGCTAAAACCTTTTTTTAATTGCACTAAAGTAATTGGCAAAAATAGCAAAAAAAAAAAACCTACAACATTCTGTGAAAAAAACTATTTACATGGAAACTGGAAATTCCAATTTCCACTGAATCTTGTAGAATTTTGTAAATCAGAAAGACACTTCACGGAATTCAGAATTTTGTTGGAATTGGAAATTGGCATAAATTCCAACCATCCGCAATGGATAGTCCAGAGGCTTCCCCAATCTTCCTACACCTCTCTGTTCCTGCACTGAGACCCTCTTTACAATATTTAACATTAATGTTGAATATTGCTTGTGGCCAAGCTCCCCACCATGTATGAGCATGGCCACACTGCACAGGCGCAATGTACAGCCCATGCCTGTGCAGAAGCAAGGAGCTGCTCATGTACGCTTCATGCTACTGCGCAGGTGGGAAATCTACTGGCCCTTGCTTAGTGTAGCCACGCTCGTACAAAGAGAGGAGTGCAGCAACAAAGATGAAGAGAGTCCATGGCAGTGGAGGGGTGGTGGAGGCTAGGGGGAAGTCTCTGGGGCATCAAGAGGCTTTCCTCTATTGTAGAAAGTATCTAACTTTTTTATTGACTTCAGGTTTGATTTACACTTTACAGCATTTAATCTGTTGGGATACTTCTATACCTTAGTGTTTATATTTACCTACTTTTCTTAAGAGAAATGTTCAAGCTCAGTCTGATTGGATGGTGATAGTTGGCAGGCTGCAAACTTCAAGTCATTTCACAGATTTTAAATAGAGTTTAAAACTAGGTAATCCAAGGACATTTACCTTTTTCTCCTTAAACCATGATGTGGCCAATTCTGCTGTTCACTTCGGTTCATTGTCATGTTGTATGAGAATCCTTCTTCCTATTGACAACTTTCTGGTGGAAGGAATGAATTTTTTCCCATTTACTTCTTCTTCTGTCCTGACAGGTGCCCCAGTATCATCTGCAGAGGGGAAATCAGAATGCTACCACCTCCATGTTTTTCTATAGGCATTTTGTTCTTTGGATGGTGAGCTGTTATAGCTTCCCTTCAGATGTACTCTTTGGCATTGAGGTGTTTTGGTTTCATCTTACCACAACAACCAGGGGTGCACCTAGAGCTCTGCAAGCCCCACAGAAAAACTCAGCCACCCCCCCCCCCCCCCCAATAAAAAAAAAATCCCCACCCCAAAGGTTGGGACTCAGGCTGTCCAATTGCAAAGGATTTAACTTCCCCATCACCCCCCCCCCCCCCATTAGTTATAGCAGAGTGCTGCATTACCCATGTCCTCCTCATGCAGCTCTTCAGCTGGACTATACAGTCTATCTCTCTGTGGCTCCTGTCCTTGCATGTGAGGTGCAGGGAGATAGAGTGTATGGCATGGCTACAGTGAAGAGAGGAGGATGCTGGAAGTCAGTAATGTAATAATGCTCCACTGCCATGCCCTGCACCTAACCCGGAGTGGAAGTCGCGGGGGCTATTATTACACCCATGATAACAACTATTTCCATTTGACCTCAGAATTTTTTACGTGTGTATTAGGAAAGCTTAATTGTGATGTGACCATACTTGTGGCTTGTTTTTATTTTTTCAATTTTTTTTTATTTTTTTTCTTGCACCTCTCCCCTTATGAGTAAATAACTTTGCAGCTATCATCTTGTAATAGGATTTTTGCTATATGGACAACGCGCATGTGCAATTTGTGTAATGCCAGCTAAACATGACAAGCGCTATCAGTGCCTGCAAAGTTTAGAGAAATTGGCCCCTTATCTGTTAATGTCTTCCCTCCGTTGTTTATCTCATGAACTAGATCTCCTTATAGTTGAGTTGAAAAATAGGTAAAGTGAGATAAGTCAAGAGAAAAGCTATGTGAATCAACCCTGTAGAGTCTTGGCATTTTATATTCACATTTAAAAAAAAGCATTTCCAGAATAACCTTCTTCGCCAGCATTTTAAACAACTATCTGTGGATAGCTTTGTTGAATAAGTCTACGATTTTGTAATAATTGTTGATAAACCAATGAAAATATAAACATAGTGACCTTATGAACAAGATAAGACTGAGTTATTTTTGGTTTGCGCAGATAAGGCTGCAACTATTGTTTCCAGTGCCATGATTATGTGTGTATCTATTTTAACACAAAAGACAGAGCAGTGAGAATAACTTTATTTCTGGAGGAAATTGGATTGTTTTGCTTTAGACAAAATTCCTCAGGTGGAAAACACTTCTGTTACAGCAGTGAAGAACACCTGGCATCTTAGGAGCTGTAAATATCTGGCAAAAGACAATGTTGGCAATGTTGCAGCAGATGTTTGTGATGAAAGTAAGATCACCTTGAGCTGTTATGAAAATGAATCTAGCAAACTGTGAAAAGTTTGTCCTCTTTAAAGTATCAGCTAACTGTACTGAAGTTAGTATAAAAAAATATGATGAATGTCATTACACTAAGGGCCTGTACACACTGAAAAACGCAAGCAAAATCGCAAGCGCATGCGTTTTTAAAGTGCATGTAGTTTTAAAAACGCATGCGCTTTTGCCTGCGTTTTTTGTGCGTTTGCGTTTTTCTTGTAATTGCTGATTGGCTAAAGAATCCTTTGTTTTTTTCTAGTTTACATTTCAACAGGAATCAGGAGATTGCAGAGTCTTCTGGGATACTGACTTCTGAAAAACGCAGGCAAAAACGCAAGCGCATGCGTTTTTAATGCATTTTTTATGCGCTGCGCTTAAAAAAGCGCAGCAGGCCCTGCGATTGCGTTTTTCTAAAAACGCATCGCACCAGTGTGTACAAGTCATCACGATTTTCATTCTTTTTCAAAAGACCTTGCGATTTTTAAAAACGCAGCGCAAGCGCAGCAGTGTGTACAGGCCCTAAGTGGTAATCTGACAAAATACAGAAGCCATGTTTAAATGAACAGTCTATACGTGTTTCTTTTCATGAAGATTGTGGAAAAGATTGTGTTGCTCACATTCATGCATGGCTGTATGTCTTATTTACTTTAATGGTGAACGATGCTCTCTATATAGTTATAATCTCCCCCTCCACCCATAGTTTCAAGAACTGTTGGCCACAACATTAGTGATAATTTCAGGTGACAGTTCACCAATGATTGCTACACAGACACACTGCCCAGCCATGTCCTAAGCAGTCTGTTTAACTGTATAGTGAGGTGGTACTAGCATGGTTACCACACTTGGGTACAGCAACAGAACAATATCAGAATTAATTGTTAGTAATCCAGTTAATTAATTGTTAGTAATCCACTTATCAAAATTTTACAGAGCCACACCAATCCAACATACAAACAGCCTGTCTCTGACTTGTAGGTCCTTATCAGTGCATGGTATGGATTTACAGTATATGGCCCTATGGGATAGGGCTTGGACCAGTACTAAGGAATTCCCAGAGAGCCCATGGTGATTCAAAACCACTGGAAAGGTATAAGCAATGCTAAATGTAATTTTGCCTCCTTAAAACAGAAGGTATTTGTAATAACTAAGCTGTATGTGAGCAATTGTGGTTTCCCATGATGCATCACTTCCAAATATGCAAATTAAATCTTTATGCCCTTGAAAGCAAGGCTCCAAATCCAGAACCCCTGGTACATTTACACAGCCCCCAAGAAGGCATAAAGGGTGTGGCTATAAAAATGTAACTACAGGCTCACTATACACCAGCGGTTCTGAATGTGCAGCCTTGCTTTCAGGGACATAAAGAAATGATTTTCATGTTTGGGAGTGATGCATCATGGGAAACCTCCGTTTCTCACTTACAGCTGAATGATCACGAATATCTTCTGTTTTAAAAAGGCAAAATTAAATTTAGCACTACTTCTGCTGAAATTTCATGTTGTTAAAAAAATATTTCCACTTCAGCATGTTTCCAAATGTTACAGTAAACACTAATAGCATTTCTTTACAGCCTTGCTCTCTGAACTTTGTCAGGAATACAGTTGCTATGAGACTCTGCAGAAACTTTCACCTTGCTGCAACAGTAATTAGCTGCAAAGGGCAAGAAGGCTTTGTTACTTATTTTCAACAACTGATAAACCCTCACCTTAGTGATGGTGACACAGTGGGGATCGCTGAACGCTAGTAAATTAACAGCTGTGTGTTTTCAGTGTCATACAGGTGCCTACAGTGAGAAGGCTTCGTGTTTTTTTTTTTTTCTTCTTTTGTAATAAACTCAGGCTGTCCTAGATGTATTAAAAAGGAGACACATTTGATCATTAGATGTATTGCTCAAGCTAAGTATGTGGTAGTGGTAGAATGTTTTTTTTATTACAAAATCACTGCAGGGCCTCTGGGATCCAGGTTCCACATCATCAGTCACAGTAACTACAGAATATTACTGTTATTGTTCTATTATGTAAGACTTTATTTAACCTCTACACAACTACTTCAATTGAAATCTACATCCTGTTTATGTTCTGTTTTCCTGACAGGATGTAGGATGTAATTGGCTTGCTTCATGTGCTCCTGTGACAGCTGATCTCTCCTGGCAGGGATCAGGAAACATGCTCAGTGGCTCCTGATCATGTGACTAATATAATTATATGATTGATCATATCATCAATGCTGGAGACTAAGCTTTCATACAACAGTTGGCGTTTCCCAATAGGGATCAGGAACTATTGCACTGGTTCTTGATCCTGTGATCACTTTTATCACGTGGTCGTATTGATCACTGTCAGGAAAGCACTGCATATACTGCTCCTGTCTCTGTACAGCTAAAAAAAATCTTGGGTGTGTGTCCACTTACACTAGTTACACCATATTGGGTTAACCTCTAAATCCTCCAGTGCAATTCCACTCCCCCATGCCGAACAAGGAAAGCCACTCTCCAAATGTGGGCACCATCCATTCACCCCATAACAATTTTGGTGACCATGGGATCCTTCCTCCAGCCCCACTCTATGCAGAGTAGTCTTACCCACTTCAGCCCTGAGTCTGATCTGTCCTCCTCTCTCGCAGTGGCCCACTAACTCATCTCCATCCTGGCCTTGAGTCTTCACATGACATGCAGAAGACCAGGACTGTGAAGGAGACTGAGTGGTTGGTTGTAGAGTATAACTCATTGGAGCCAGCTGTGTTACTCTGCATGAGGTTAGGGGAGGCAGTAGGTACAGGGAGAGCATAGGAAGAGTGATGGAAGGAATACATTGAGGTCCTGCTCCTTGTCGTCATATATTAATCAATATTTTCTTAAAGTTCAAATAGTATAACTATTCTCATTCCTGCAATGTGTTCCACAACTAACCATGAATTTGGGAAAAAAAATTCTGAAGACATAACCAAATTATTTTTGGGATGAATTTCTAATTATACCCCACAATGTATCTTACAAAGGAAGACAAGAAAAAAAGAAAAACTGCTATATTCAATAAAAATCAATTTTATTTTTATTTTTTGTCATACATTCCCTCAAATTGAAAAAAAAAATGTAGTTGAAAAATCAGTGCTTTGATGGATGAATACCTTAGAGGGTCTAGTCAACTAGTCTACTGAAGGATGCCATTCTGGAGTAATGCTTCAATTTATAGTATGTTAGAGCTTCAGCAAAAGATCTATGCAGCACCAAAAAAGCAACATGATCATGTGTGCTTTAAAAAGTCTCATCTTTTCCTAGTCCGTGCAATGTACAAACAACCACAAATCTGGGGAAGTTTATTTAGAAGCTAACAACTTATTTATGCTGTTAATTTGACTTGGAAAAGACAGAATACTGAAATATCTGAGGGAGAATTACATTTTCATCCATTTAATTTTTTTTTTTACTATTATACTTACATGACATCAAATTTCACTAAAGATCCTGGGAACAAAAAGTTAATTGCATCCTTGGTTAGAGGGTATAGTTTACTGAATGACATCATTTGGGCAGTATTTTAACTGTTATAGTATGACAAGCTTAAGCATTTTTATCTGTCTCCTCTGAAAGGCCAAATTGACCTTGCAGTGAAACTAACAAAAATGTAAAGGTTTTTATACTACAATTCAAGGGTCCTTATGCAGCTAACGTTTCATCACCAGATACACTTTCATCATATCTTGGTAATTGAAAAAGTAGTTAAAGGGACTCCGAGCAGTGCAGAAACTATGGGAAGATGCATATCATTAATTTAAAGCTCTCTTTCTCCTCTTTCCAATGATATATAAACTGCCGCCCTACGCCTTTTAGTTTTCGCTATTGAAATTGCCGCGGCCGCGATTTCGATCGCGAAAATAGCGAAAACTAAAAGGCTTAGGGTGGCGGTTTATATATCATTGGAAAGAGGAGAAAGAGAGCTTTAAAATGATATGCATCTTCCCATAGTTTCTGCACTGCTCAGAGTCCCTTTAAGAGTAGGTAAAAAGTACTAACAAATTCTTTTGAGTATTTTCTTGCATGGTGGGAGCTTAAAAGGTATTTTATTGATTAGGTTTGAATATATCTTCTTGGTGACATTTCAAGGAAAAAATGTATAGAATATGGGCAAAGATGTTTGCATATATTTGGTTAAAAAATGTAGGAAATATTTGCCCTTAAAAAGGTGGTGGAGTTTGAATAGAGAAAACTTTGACCAAGATATTTAAACTTAATCATAGGCATCGCAGAACTGTAATAAATGGCCTGGTAAGGAAAGGGTTTAAAAGTATGCTGGTACTGAACTGGTTAAAGTAATACTTACTCTGCCCCTCACCTTTTCCTTTTATTTTCTACTGATTATTTGAAAATATTTCCATGTATTTCACCAAGTAAACTGACAAAATACAGATTGACTTTATCATATATATTAAAACTACCCTTTAGTTTGATTCCTCTTTATCTCGCTTGCATAAAGCATTCATCTTTCTTCCTGCTACTTAACTGTTGATTTTATTTACCCAGTTCTCAATTGGCTGCCACTTGTCACTGAAATTGATTCCAAAATCATAACTCTAAATTACAAAACTAGATACAACCTTTAACCTCTGTACATCTCTTAAAATGGAATATAACCCAGCATTTCATCTTTGCTCTAAAACATTATTTACAGCATATTATATGCAACCAGCATTTTTTTTACTAGACCAGCATTCGAAGGGTTACACACAAAGCTTGAAAATTCAGTGAAGTGAAATGTGGACGCATCCGAAGTTGTAGATTATTTTTTCTTGTGTTTACTTAAATGTATCAAGTTAGGAATGTGACACATTCTCTGACTGTGGAGAAGCAGCTCGACACAGACAGAGAGTCAAAGCATGTCTGCCTTCAATACATAATGAATAAAACCAGTTATTAATAAAATGCAAAGTCAGCTCACATAGCAAAAACTGTACTTTTGGGAACCTATAATTTCTAAATGAATAATAATACTTATGCACAAATGCAAACATGATAACCGTATGGCATATAAAAAGTAGGAAAACATGTTTTTATTGTCAGGGTTTTAAACCGCTTTAACTAATTTCCAGATACCACACAAACCAGAACCCACAATCTTCACACAACCATTTTCTGTCCTCTGCTAGAGTCACCTCCTTACAGTCGCTTACACAGGATTCCTCATGAACATTTTTCCTACACTGTAATTCCTTCCCACATCACATTTGTCACTCTCTAACACTTAACACCTTTAGTACACCCTTAAAACGTACTTCTTCATTCAATAATATACATCATACTAGGTCATTCCCTTCAGCCTCAGATAAAGCACTTTTCCCACAGAATGTGACTCTTAATTGCCACTCAGTATACAGCTTACTAGTTGGCTTACATTTATTTACTCCCACCCTTATGCTAGGTACACACCATACAATTTTCTGGCAGATTTACCTGCCAGATCGATTATTTCCAACATGTCCGATCTGAATTTCGATAGATTTTTCAATTTTAGGATAGTTTTTTAATCGTTTTTTGATTGATTTTCATAGAACTGAAAGAAAATATAGATGGAAAAAAAACGATTAAAAGCAATTAAAAATTGATCAAAATTCAGATCGTACATGTTGGAAATAATCGATCTGGCAGGTAAATCTGCCAGAAAATTGTATGGTATGTACCTAGCATCAGACTGTATGCTTTCTAGGACAGGGCTTTATTCCCAGTTGTTTTTGTGACAACTAAACTGAATGAAATACCATGTTTCCCCGAAAATAAGACTCTGTCTTATAATAATTCTTCCTCCAAAAGATGTGCTAGGGCTTATTTTTGGGGATGTCTTATATTTTGAGGGGTATGTTTTGTATGTTAGTGTATGAGGTTTGTGGGGACTCTACATTAATTATGGGCATACACTATGATACCCTCTACAACAAACAGAGAAAAGGATGTCCCTTGGATTGCTCTTTCTGCACTGTCACTACTCTACTGGAAGATATAGAGTGACATCCAATATACAGTGGTGCAGGTATAAGTTACTCCTGTGGGGAACCAGGAGGAGTGATCTGGATTGATAACTAAGGATGCAGGTTAGGTCAAAGCGATTGTGGTGCTGCTCTTCAAATGCCACTATTCAGTGGCATGTTGAATCTGCATAGACAGGCTGGGATTGGGGAACAGGGAGAGAGAAAAGGAGAGCACACTCAGAAGTGTGTTTGTAATCCCTGGCAAGTGTGCCAGGGAATTATCTCACCTCCACAAGTTGCTGACTAGTCAATAGAGGTCTGTCACCGTAAAGGCATTTGTCCATCTTAAGGGGCCCATACACCTAACGATTTTCCCGCCAATATACAGCCAATTCAATCACAGTGATCGAATCGGCTGTGAAATTGCTGCGCACACCGCTGACAGAACGATCGATTTCCGTCCGAAATCGATAGTTCCCGTCGATTCCCGTCGATCAGTCCGTGCGGAAGATTTTCCTTGATCACTGGCGGGTCGGGAGTGCGTTGATAGCGGCGTTCGAATGGCCGACGACCGATGTAATACAGCGGGTATACATTACCTGTTCCGCCGACGCGACTCCCCTGGTCCCGGCTGTCTTCTTTCCGCGCTGGTCTCCGGTCCGTTCCTGCAGCTACACAGTACTTCCTGTCCCGGAAGGAAGTTTAAACAGTAGAGCGCCCTCTACTGTTTAAACTTCCCCTGGACAGGAAGTTCTGTAGCTGCAGGAATGGACCGGAGACCAGCACGGAAAGAAGACAGCCGGGACCAGGGGAGTCGCGCCAGCGGAACAGGTAATGTATGAGGGGGGGGGGGGGGGGCGGCAGCTCCACAGATTGTGATCGTTTTCAGGCTGAAATCGATTCACAATCTGTTTGCAGTAAAGGTGGCCATACGATCCCTCTCTGATCGGATTCGATCAGAGAGGGATCTATCTGTTGGTCGAATCTGATGGCAAATCGACCAGTGTATGGCCACCATTAGAGCAGGGGGACTCAGGCAAGGAGCGCCTCTTGATCAGTCCTGGTCAGATAGTAGCAGTGAGAGGCACCCCACTGAGCAGCTGCAGGTTAGATGAAAGGCTGAAAGCCGCATACTGTGTAACTGCTGAAAGCATGGGAGCGATGCCTGAATTTGAAAAATACCGCGTCTGTTAACTCACAGCAATATTTTTTGGGAGAACAATATTACCATAAGTAATTAAAAAGTTACTGCTGCATCAAAATGACACTAAAGTGTCAAAAACGTCAGGAACCTTAAGGCCCGGTTCACATTAGCATTTTTTTCTGGAATGTAACCGGCACGTATACTGTACAAACGGAACGGATGTGAAAGGATCCAATGTTAACCTACGGATTCTTTCACATGCGTTTCGTGTGTTCCGGTCTCAGACCTAAAAAGTGAACCGGTCCGCGGACAGAGCCATCCGGATCCGGTGAAGCGGAGACCGGATCCGCTCACCAGATCCTTTTGGCTCACAACACAGATGTGAACCGGGCCTAAGAGGTAAAAACCATGGAGTGCGAACCGGTTATTGAAAATTAATAATCACTATAAATTAGCCCACTGTTATTTGTACAATAAGAAGCTCCTACATGATAGTTACCAGCTTAATCTTCTTGCAGTCTGACATTTGTTAAAATTTCCCACATAATGTAAATAATTACTAGTGATGACCATAAATTTCGCATAATTGTAATTTTGCATCGTAAATCCCAATTCCGATGCTAAATCGTAATGTAAAAGTTTCTGGGAAATTGTAATAAATTTCATTTGTAACCCTCAATCAGGAACCACAATTGTGCAATTATGTGTAATTTTGCATAATTTTGTGCTGAATTAAGTGGTTAATAGCAAAGCGCCCATGCATGTTATCATTACCAAAATTGCTACGTATGTTTAGGGCAATAGTGGGGAACAAGTCAAAAAGAAATTCAAAAAGACCTTATAGTTTTTAAGAAAATCAATTTTAAAAGCAAAAATGTTTTTTAACTTTAAAATCAAACTGCTCAAGGTCTTTTTGAAAAAAAAAATGCTTGACTTGTTCCCACTATTTCCCTTAACATACATAGCAATGTTGGTGAGGAGAGCGTGTATGTTGGCTTTGCTATTAACCACTAAAATCGGTACAAAATTACACAAAATTATGAATGGATTATGCTAAATAAATTGAATTTCCAAACTGTAATTACGTGGGGTCATAATGACGAAAGTTTGCATGAAATTTTGCATAATCGTACTTAGCATGTTATGGTTAAGCATCACTCATGATTACATCTCATGACCAGCTAACCATTATCAAATAAAAGCAGAATCCCAGCAATCTAATGCCTCTTTGAGAATGCACCAAAAACTCTCTGGCCTACACATTTATTGCCAAACAGACAGTTCCAGACACTGACTGGCATGGATCTTTTAGCCTGCCATGGTGAGATGAGGCTAATGCATGAAAGTGTTTCTCAGTTCTGTTTGCAATGTAGTTATGATATGATGTGGTAATGCAAGCAAGCATGTCCATTGACAATAGTTTTAATACAAATATTCCTGTGTCATCTGAATCACACGAACACATCCTGCCACTATAAAACATTTATGTCAAGCCTTAGATGTAAAATCTATTGTTGGTTTTAAGAAATAATAGTTTGGGAATGATGTGTAGAGGGCAAACTATGCAGTAAATATGTTCTATTTTCCATTTATTTCTTGAGGTACTTCCTTGTAAGTATTTATTTCCTGTTTTTATGTAGCACTGACATATTACACCAAATATTCAGAGTACATTGAGCAATTCAAACCATAACTGTCCTTCAAAGGGGTTTACAAGCTAATGAGCCTACCACAAACCATGGCCAACTTTCATGGAAAGCGATTAATCTTCTGTTGTGCTCTTGAGCTGTGGGAGGAAATTGAAGCACCCAGAAGCAAACATGAAGAAGACATATAAATTTCTTACAGATAGTGTCCTGAACTGATTAAAACATGGGACTAGAACAGCAAGGTGTCAGTGCTTACGACTTAATTTATTTCTAATTTAGTAACAAAATGCAGTTAAAGGTCAGCAAGTAACAGAGTGTATAAACCAGGCTTCGGTGCGTACATACAACAGGATATAAGATGATTATAACCAGTGTACTTGTTGTTGATTTATTATGTCTGCATTTACTGTTCTTACTATATTAAATTAGTAGTTAACTTTTTTCTGACTTGTGATCTTCAATTGTCAACAGCAATAAATTTTCAAACTTTAAAGTGCATAGCTTGAAGGCTTAAGGCACTGGCTGTCAGTGATACAAATATTTGGCAATATAGTGAGATGATTGCAGTAAGCTTGCCTGAGGAGCTTGACCTTGTCTTATATCGTTATGCTATTGAGAAAATAGGCAAAGGAACTATTAAAATCTAAGCATTTCACTTGGCTAACTGAGAAGGTTTCATAGCCGGATGCAAGATGATTTAGAGGGAAAAAACATGCCTAATGGAGGGACCTAAGCTGTCTCTGTGCCAGTGTGTCCTGCTTTCATCAGTGACATTATGCATCCTTCGATGCTAAGCATAACACTTACAGAATTCCAATGTGAATATGCTTTTAGCTGCTTTGTGTTCCTGGCTGACTTGTATTTCCATCATTTTCATATATAAAACATGCATACACACATGCAACTGCTGTAACATTAGTACACGCTGACTGCTTCTGCAGTATAATGTTGGAGCTACCATGAATTTGTGACCATGGAAATATTTCACTATCTTTTTTAATTTATATCCAGACTGCTGGCTTGTTTCAACTAGATGGCTTCTTCTTTTTTTTTTTTTTTTTACTTCCATTATAATATGTTATAAAATGGTAATCACAAATTTCTTGGCAGTTGAAACTGTTGTCAGCAAGCATTAACTTTTTTGTTGATTTTAGGAGAGTGTCACTTTTTAGACATTTAAAAAATACATTTTCTCTTCAAGCAAAAATGAAATGTGTTCTATGAATATTGCATTTCTATCATTTTGTAGCCAGCAGGTGGTTTACCAAGCAGTCTGTTTTAAAGTTCAGTTGCCTAATTGCTGCATTTCTGAAGTTAGAAAATTATGAGCTCATTTGTACCATTTGTAAAATAACAAAACAATAGTAATCATAACAATGATCATAATGTTGATGTCTTTTTGAAGCAGAATTTAATGCAATAGATTTTACAAAGGAGTTAAAATAGGCTTTCATAACGGACGTCTGTATTTTTTTAAATGTCAACTACATTTTTATAAAATAATCAAAAACAACACCTGTTTGTAAGATCCTTAGGCCCGGTTCACATTAGCGGTTGCTATCCGGAATCGCCTGGATGGTATGGTATGGTGGCCATTTTGGATGGGGACCACATGGCACCAGCGTTCACAGAGTGGAGCAGCAGTGACTTCATGCTGGAGCTCTTTGGCAGCAATATGGAGCAGGATCTGTCTGATAGCGAGGGGGTCAGGCCCTACACATCAGAAGACCTCATCCTACAGGTGCAGCAGGTACCAGCCCTGTGGGACAAGGGGGATGCGGACCACAGCAACATCAAAAAATGCAGAGGCCTGTGGAAAAAAATTGCCAAGCTGTATGTGGAGGACTTTGAGAACTTGAGCAAGAGACAGCAAGGCACAGAGGGTATGTTGACTAGAAGTTTTTGGGGGGGGCTTGTGGTTTAAGCTTGTGATGTATTCCACTTTTGCTATGGATTTGTGTCACCCACGTGTTGCCCACCCACCTGTTCCCCACCCACCTGTACCCCACCTGTGATGTATCCCACCCACCTGTACCCCACCTGTGATGTACCCCACCTGTGCTGTATCCCACCCACCTGTGATGTATCCCACCCACCTGTACCCCACCTGTGATGTATCCCACCCACCTCTACCCCACCTGTGATGTATCCCACCTGTGATGTATCCCACCTGTGATGTATCCCACCCACCTGTACCCCACCTGTGCTGTATCCCACCCACCTGTGATGTATCCCACCCACCTGTGATGTATCCCACCCACCTGTACCCCACCTGTGATGTATCCCACCCACCTGTACCCCACCTGTGATGTATCCCACCCACCTGTACCCCACCTGTGATGTATCCCACCCACCTCTACCCCACCTGTGATGTATCCCACCTGTGATGTATCCCACCCACCTGTACCCCACCTGTGCTGTATCCCACCCACCTGTGATGTACCCCACCTGTGATGTATCCCACCCACCTGTACCCCACCTGTGATGTATCCCACCCACCTCTACCCCACCTGTGATGTATCCCACCCACCTCTACCCCACCTGTGATGTATCCCACCTGTGATGTATCCCACCCACCTGTACCCCACCTGTGCTGTATCCCACCCACCTGTGATGTACCCCACCTGTAATGTATCCCACCCACCTGTACCCCACCTGTGATGTATCCCACCCACCTCTACCCCACCTGTGATGTATCCCACCCACCTCTACCCCACCTGTGATGTATCCCACCCACCTGTACCCCACCTGTGATGTATCCCACCCACCTGTACCCCACCTGTGCTGTATCCCACCCACCTGTGATGTACCCCACCTGTGATGTATCCCACCCACCTGTACCCCACCTGTGATGTATCCCACCCACCTGTACCCCACCTGTGATGTATCCTACCCACCTGTGATGTATCCCACCCACCTGCGATGTACCCCACCTGTGCACATAAAACATACACAATGACCAATTATTATACATCAATTTATTGTAAAAAATTAATACATTTAAAATCACTCAAAAACTTGAAACTCCAAAATAAACACATTTCAACAAAACATATTAAAAACCAAACATTCACCCTCGTCCTGGTGGTGTGGTAAAATAAAGTCTCAGTTGGTCCCTGTTCCGCAGTGACACTACCCTTGGCCTGGTTGCATACCTCCGCAGGGGCATTAGTGGAAGCACATTCGGGGGTTCCGGAGTCTCTGTTTCCTCCTGCCGCACAAAGTTGTGGAGGATGCATGCTGCCTTCACCACGACAACTGCGTTGCCCGGTTTTAGCAGCATGGGCGTGTGGAACACCCTCCACTTTGACACCAGGATCCCAAATGTGCACTCCACCATTCTCCTTGCACGGCTCAACCGAGCATTGAAGTGTAGCTGGCTGGCATCAAGTCCCCTGTCTGGGTACGGACGCATTACATGGTCGGACAGGGCGAAGGCCTCGTCCCCCACAAACACATAGGGGTAGGCCGGTGCCCTTGTCCCAGGCCAGGGTCTGTCACGGGGGAGACGCAGTCTGCCTTCCTCCATCAGCCGGCAAAGGGTTGTACGCTGGAAAATTCCAGAGTCATTGGAACTACCGTACGACCCCACATCCACGTACACAAACTTGTAGTCCGCATCTGCCACTGCCATTAGAACAATGCTGAAGTATTTTTTATAGTTGAAATAATGGCTGCCACTCCCCACGGGTTTCTGAATCCGGATGTGTTTCCCATCCAGTGCGCCAACACAATTAGGAAACTTGCACTCGGTCCAGAAGCCCTGGGCGATCTCCTCCCATTTCGTGGTGTCCGGCACAGGCATGTATCTGGCCCTTAGTCGCGTCCAAAGGATCCTCGAAGTCCTCACGACGATGCCTGCCACCGTGCTCTTCCCAATACGAAATGTGACATGTAGCGATGTATATGTTTGTCCAGTTGCGATGTACCTACAAGAGAAATAATCGAAATCAATTTTTCATGTCGTTACAGGAGAAAGGTTCAAGACAAGGTGGCGCAATATACGGGATGCATACGTGAAATGGCTACGGAAGAAAAAACTTGCCGAACGAAGTGGCAGTGGCGGGGGAAGGCGACAAAAAGACTACCAATTTGCCAAGCAATTGTCTTTCATCAATGCAAGCCTGGAACCTAGACTGTAAGTACCACTACTGTGGGCAGGAACTGAGAGCTCATACCATGACTTCGGCCATGTATTGCTATGGCCTCAATTCCCATGGCTAGCGAACTTTTCTCACAAGCTTTATCAAATGTTGGGTAGAAACGGTTGATAAAGTGATTGCTAGTGTTTGCTAGCTCTGTGAATTGACGCCACATGCTGTTTGGCACACCAATAAATATTGTTTTTATCTACAGGACTGAAGACAATTTGGAGCAAGAGGAACCGACCCAGGAGGCACGGTTCAGCAGTGAGGAGAGCTTGGTGGATGATGACGTCGCCGATGTAAACTATTGCCCCGAGGAGAGGAGTAGGAGGAGGGAGTCCTTAATCCCAACTCTCTCCTTTGATGATGACTTGGCAGAAGAGAGCTTGGATGTTGAGGTTGCAGGACCGAGTGTGGAAGAAGCTGAACCTCCACAATCGACCGCTATGGAAGCTCCAGGGGAACAAGAACAAAGTGAGGAGCACCGAGAGACTGCAGCACAACCAGCGCGCAGGGCAACCCCGACACAGGCCAGAGGACGGGAAGATGCTGCCACACCACCAGTGAGGACCACCACACCAGTGAGGCGTCGAGGTACCCTCCCCCCAACAAGGAGAGAGACAGAGTCCGAGATGTCCGGGGCTGTCTCCGGACTTCTCGGGATTCTTCAGAGCCACCAAACTCTCATAACCCGGCAGTTGCAAGATGAGGACAGGGGCCACATAATGGAGCAGTACAAGTCCCACATCACTTCACTGCAATGTGAGCTCGACGCTGTACATGGGCACTACAGGGACGAGCTTAAAATGATGCATGAGATGCACAGAGGAGAAATCGACCAACTGCGTGCGCAGCATCATCAGTCGGTGGGCCAGCTGCAGAACATGATGCAGCAAATGCATCAACAAAGCAAGGAACTACTGAAATTGCAGGCACACCCGTGTTTTCACACTGTGATGTCTCTAATACCATATCTGGAAAAGGTGCCTTCCCAAAACCTGATGGCGTGCCATTCCAATTTGCTGGAGGTGATTAAACAGCACATGGACACGCCATTATTGCAACCACCAATTTTTAGACCCCCACAACCAACAGCGGTGCCCACCTGGCAATCATCACAGATGTACACCGGCTACAGAGGCAGTCAATATGGGCCACCGCTGTCAGGGTCCAGCTCATCCACGACCAGCCCTCAAGAGAGTCCAGATTTCCAGGCAGCAACTCCCACCTTTTCAAGTAGTGGTGCCGATACAATTTGAAAAAAAAAGTCAAATTGTTCCTGGACATGCTCCTCTGAATACCTCCGATCCGCGGAGGAAGGATACCATCACAGGGCTTTTTAACTTTTGGTTTTGCTGGACTTGAACTTTAGGGCCTGGTGTCCCCGAAAGACACTACCTGGGTCACAACCTTGTGCCTGTTGCACTGCACCTGTACTCCTGCACCTGTGCCTTTGATTCCTCTTGTTCCTTACTTTGTTGATCCTAATCACTTGCACAAGACCCTTGGAGCCATGGGTGAAGGACACCTTCACTGGTCGGTGAGAGGCCTAGCCTTTTCACTGACCTGTGTCCTTCATCCATGGCTCAGAGGGTCCTGTGCCAGTGGTTAGGTTTTAGAAGCACTAATAATTTAGGGCCTGGTGTCCCCGAAAGACACTACCTGGGTCACAACCTTGTGCCTGTTGCACTGCACCTGTAGTCCTGCACCTGTGCCTTTGATTCCTCTTGTTCCTTACTTTGTTGATCCTAATCACTTGCACAAGACCCTTGGAGCCATGGGTGAAGGACACCTTGACTGGTCGGTGAGAGGCCTAGCCTTTTCACTGACCTGTGTCCTTCATCCATGGCTCAGAGGGTCCTGTGCCAGTGGTTAGGTTTTTGAAGCACTTCAATTTTAGGGCCTGGTGTCCCCGAAAGACACTACCTGGGTCACAACCTTGTGCCTGTTGCACTGCACCTGTAGTCATGCACCTCTGCCATCGGTTCCTCTTGCTCCTCACTTTGTTCTTGTTCCTAACCACTTGCACAAGACCCTTTGAACCATGGATGAAGGACACCTTGACTGGTCGGTGAGAGGCCTAGCCTTTTCACTGACCTGTGTCCTTCACCCATGGCTCAGAGGGTCCTGTGCCAGTGGTTAGGTTTTTAAAGCACTTCAATTTTAGGGCCTGGTGTCCCCGAAAGACACTACCTGGGTCACAACCTTGTGCCTGTTGCACTGCACCTGTAGTCATGCACCTCTGCCATCGGTTCCTCTTGCTCCTCACTTTGTTCTTGTTCCTAACCACTTGCACAAGACCCTTTGAACCATGGATGAAGGACACCTTGACTGGTCGGTGAGAGGCCTAGCCTTTTCACTGACCTGTGTCCTTCACCCATGGCTCAGAGGGTCCTGTGCCAGTGGTTAGGTTTTTAAAGCACTTCAATTTTAGGGCCTGGTGTCCCCGAAAGACACTACCTGGGTCACAACCTTGTGCCTGTTGCACTGCACCTGTAGTCATGCACCTCTGCCATCGGTTCCTCTTGCTCCTCACTTTGTTCTTGTTCCTAACCACTTGCACAAGACCCTTTGAACCATGGATGAAGGACACCTTGACTGGTCGGTGAGAGGCCTAGCCTTTTCACTGACCTGTGTCCTTCATCCATGGCTCAGAGGGTCCTGTGCCAGTGGTTAGGTTTTTGAAGCACTTTAATATTAGGGACTGGTGTCCCCGAAAGACACTTGGGCAGCTATGCCCTGCAACTCTTCCAGCACAAAGTTGGTGGTTGGTGTTCCTTAAAACTGACCGGGCTATACCATAGATATGTTATTTTTTGTCTTCCATGTTGGAAGAATGTTTCCATGTTGGAAAGTGGTAGTTTTTGCAATAAAAAAATTTGTTTTTACATACCTCAGTGTGATGAGTAGTTGTTCTTGTGGTGTGACTGCTCTCCTGAACGTGGTATCCTTCTTCCTAAGGTCATCCTTCACCATCTCCAAAAGGGTATCAAACCTGTCAGGAGATGGAAAGGAAGAAGCTGTAAAGTATGTTGTGGGACAAGGTGTTGGGTGGAGGATGGGGGAGGTGTGTTTACAGAGGTTTGGGAGTGTTGTGGAGGGTGGGGGTGTAGTGTATAGCTAGGTATACAGGGGTGTGGGGGTCAGGGTGGTGTGTTTAGCTAGGTATACAGGGATGAGGTGTTGTGGGGGTGAGGGTGGGGTGTTTAGGGATGGTGGGGGTTGGTGTATTTAGGCCTAGATACTTACAGGGGAATAGACATCCGAGTGTAGCTGTAGAACTTCTGTGGGTGTCGTCTGAGGTCCCGGTAGAGGGCCTGGAACTCTCCCTTCCTCTGCCTCCTGGCTAGTAGAGGGTGCACCCACCATCTCCTGTGAGGAGCACGCCTTCTCCCCACATAGTAGTAGGTAAACAACAGGAAGGAGAGAATTCCCAGGTAATAAGCGTAAAAAATGACTGGATCCATGGTCCCAACTGCTGTCTCTGTATCCAAGGATGGTCTCCACACGTCCAGCTGTCTCCAACAATGACCCCAGAGCTTCTGCTGACCTCCCAGAACCCCAGGTATTTATACAGGTTGTTATCTCTTTAAGAATCCGGAACCGGACCGCAACCGTGTTCATACCGCACGGAAACCGTATGCAACCGGACCGGATCCGGACCGGATCCGGACAGGAACCGTACGGTTCAGGTCCGATCCGGCTCCGGTGCGGTCCGGACATCCGGTGCGGTTTTTGCAAAACCGCAAGTGTGAACGGGGCCTTAGTCCTGTACTGCTTCTCTGTAAATCTCTAGTCAAAGTTAAAGAGGAACTCCAGTGAAAACAATGTAATAAAAAGTGCTTAATTTTTACAATAATTATGTATAAACGATTTAGTCAGTGTTTGCTCATTGTAAAATCTTTCCTCTCCCTGATTTACATTCTGACATTTAACACATTGTGACATTTTTACTGCTGGCAGGTGATGTCACCGGAAGGAGATTCTGCTTGCATTTTTGGCAGTTGGAAAGCGCTGTTATTTCCCACAGTGCAACAAGTCTCCCACAGTGTGATGTCAGGACCTCAGTGCTGTGAGGTGCTGACATCACACTGCGGGAGGGGTTTCACCACAATATCAGCCATACAGAGCCCCCTGATAATCCGTTTAAGAAAAATAATAGATTTCTCATGGGAAAGGGGGTATCAGCTACTGATTACGATGAAGTTCAATACTTGGTTAAAGTCTCTCTTTAAGTAGCCAAAATCTCACAAGACTCAAAGCACTCCCAGAGCAACAGTGGCATAGTCCAACTACCTAAATAATCCAGTCAAATAGGCAGGCCATTTGGAAATGCTTTTAAAAAGAATAAGGCCCCTTGAACACTTGCACACTGTGCCATGCTGTGGTACTCTTCCCAGCCACTTACCTGCCGCAGGGGCCATGTAAGTCCAGGGAGGCTTGCAGACTTCCGACGATGCAATGTGGTATGCTGGAAGTACCCAAATGGCTGGAATGCTGATGCAAAGACTGCAGTGTGTTACCACATGATCTGTGTCTACCATATGGATTATTCAGTGATGCCAGTCAATGGGCGACGCAGGCAGTAAGCATCATCAGAGCACAGTGCAACACTGTGCATATTCGCTGAATCCCAGTGATGTACTTCCTGCCCAGCAGGGAGTACGTCGCCACCCTCATATGAACCTGTTGCTGCACCGTGGCACAGAGTCATATGAAGACTCATATCGGCGGTGCAATGTGCTGTTCGAACTGCATCGCATTGCAACACAGAAATCAAGTGTAAAAATTATCACCCAAAATATATTGAGATGCCCTAGCCCCAAAAACCTGTTAGAGAGATAGCGTAGTAAGATTAATAATGAGTGATATCTACAGAGAAACAAAGTAATTTACTGTGCATTTTTCCCTAAGATGAATGTACAGCCTATGTGTATGTGTACACATCTATTTTGCATTGTATAGTGGTTCATCACAGTAGTTCTTAAAGGGTGGTGGAAAGGATAATACAAATTATACAATGAGGATGGCTATACACATATAACTTGTAGAAGTGAGGTTACATAATGAAAAAGACTCACAATGGGCATACAAAACAAACTCTAGTACTTGCATGCAGTTGAGTAATGTGAAGAAATCAAAACATTAAGAAGTATGTAACACATACAGTATATGAGGAAAAAATACATACAGAATTCATTGCAGAAAATAATTCCAAACTCCATTACTCCTACACTATTTAATAGAGACATGAAAACCTACTCGATGTTCATTCCTTTCAGCCCCTAAATAATAAGTTATCAAATACTGTACTCCCATGGTGTCCATTAACGGTACAATTTTTTCATCAGATGCAATCTTTCAATGTGATTTTTAGGATCACATTGTACAGAAAATTGCGCAGTGTGTGGCGTAAACTGATGTAAAACGATTCTATTGTTAATTGGATCAGAAAATGTAATTGATTCAAATGTTGGATTTTATAATCTAATTAGAAGAGAGAACGTGCCCTAATCTATCTGTTTATGGGAATAATTGAGAATTACCTTCCAATTACTTTTGATCGTAAAATTGCAATGAAAGTTTGCATCTGATGAAAAAATTGAACCGTTAATGGCCACCTTTAGACAGACTAAAAAAGAAGACTGATTCCTTATATTTAGCTTATCCATATATTAAGATATGTTTTTTCCTAAAAGATAACTGTATACGAATCTTACAGTGGTGTAACTAAGGAGCTTGGGGCCCCAGTGCAAGTTTTACATGAAGCCCCAATCACTGTATTGATGTGGAGCCCCTAAACCAACCAAGGACAGCTGCAGTGCCAGACAGGTGTATTTAGAGTAGGAAACAGTTTGTCAAGGACCACTACAATGCAATGTTTTTTACCAGCATAGCACGAATGAAAAGGTAATAAGATGAATGAAGGAAGGGCCATAGTGGTTCCCTATGGTCCAGGGGCCCCTGCGCAGTCACAACCTCTGCATCCCCTCTTGCTACACCACTGGAATCTTATTGAAATCTTATATGAAGCAATGGTATGTAGAAATGAACTGGCACTTGTAATAATTCAGAGAGGTATCTCCAGGTTTTAAAATGCCACATGAAAAAAGCAATTGATATTCAGCTAAATTTATGCCCATTGTTATACAGCAAGCAAGCACGTGTGTAAAATGCCATTTGCTAGTAGTTAAGACATATTTCATGTAGCATTTCATTAAAATAGTTAAAGATAACATAACAAATGTTTACACACATCTTCATCAGATGTGAATGGAGAGATTTTAGCATTAAAGACATAAAAACAGAGTAACTGTGTCTTATTTAACTAGCAAACACATTCACAATGAAGTACAGAAGAAAAGGCCACTGGTTTGTTGCTAAGCAGCTGAGAGCTTGCAGGTTTGATGACCTGGGCTGGAAGCAACAGCACATTGAATTAGAATTTAAATTCTAAAAACCAAATGACAGTGACATAAATATGTGCAGTGACAGAATAGATTATTACTTAGAAATGTGAGAAAAAACTCACAGAAGAAGAGCAGTTAAAAATTTCAAATAATGAGTGCTGGAATAATACTTAGAGGATTCAACCTCACCTGACATGAGGCATGATGAGATAAACATCATAAAAAAGGTAAAGAAAAAGATAAAGGTAATGATAAAAGTACGGTACATACAGTACTAGCACTATTAAAACATTGTCTGAAGTCCCTTAGGCCCCGTTTACACTCAATCAGTTGGTACACATTTCTTTTTTCTTCTCCATAGCAGTGCGTTATGAAAAATCTTTCAGTTAAAACGCGTCTAGTGTGAACTGTGCCATAGGAAAACATGGGCATCACTTTGAAAATCAGTTGTCCTTTCAGTTATAACTGAGAGCAACTGATTAAAAGTGTAAATGGAGCCTTACTGTTGGCTTGTACATAAAGTGTTAAAAACTAATGCTATTTTCTATGCAAATAAGGCAGTCAAATAAAACCCAAATTTAGTCTAATGTCCTGAAAAGTAAATAGAAAGCACTTCTATCTTTTATAACCAATAATTATCACTGATAACACATTTTATCTGACTGGAGAAACAATGCTGACAAGGCTTCAGGGCTGATAAGTTAAAACGGTCATTACTTACTGTTGGTTTTCCAACTGGGCGAAGCAGATTTTGAATCAGACAATTAATTATCTCATAGATTTATATTAAGTTCAGGTTTGCTTTAATTTCAAATCAACACGTAATATTAGCGTGCATGTATAAAATACTGACATATTTTCTACAGTATCTTAGAGAAACATCAAACAATACACATCAATACCTGAAACCAGAGGAAACTGACATACATATGGGGATAACATACATATAATTCCATGCAGATAGTTTAATGGCCAGGATTCAAGCTTTTTGGCACATTATGGATATAATGATACAGAACAAAGATGGGCTTAATGACAGACATAGCAACCTGTATAGCATCTACAGAACATGATGTAAAGGGGTCCGTGTGCAAAGGTCAGTATTAGTTTAAACAAATTATGTAGTAAAAAACAAAATTGTTAATTTATAATTCCTATTAATATTTGTGAGAAAAGCGTCTAGTAAGAACTATTATTTCCACTCTTTACGCTCAATGTCCAGTATGTGCTGTATAATATTATTGTCCGTTTTTCTGTTTAGAACTTACTTATTTTCTATTGTCACCAATATTTGTCTCAACACATTCTGTTGGCCTGAAAAATACTTGTATTGTGTTTTACTATCCACCCATCTATAATTTCCTACAAAGTTACAGTATTTTTTGGACAATAAGACGCTCCTGACCATAAGATGCACCTAGGTTTAGAGGACAAAAACCAGAGGAAAAATGTATACTAAACCTGGTGCATCCATGGTGAAGGGGCATCTTGTGGATTATGCCCCCTTTGTACCTCATGCCCCCTTGTGTCCTCTTGTGTCTCCCTGTGTCGTCCTCTGTTCTCCTTGTGTCCTCCTGTGTTCCCCACGTGTCCTCCTGTGTTCAACCATGTGTCAGCCTCTGTCCTCCTCTATGCCCCTTCGTGTCTCTCTTGTGTCCTCCTCTATGCCCCTTTGTGTCCTCTGTCTGACCCTCTGTCCTCCTCTGCATGGGAACAGTACAGGAAGTCCCTGACATTGTTACGTGTTGGAGGCTCATATTGGCAGGCATTCACAAGTCAAGAACTCCCTGCATTTGGACTATCATATGCAGTGAATTTTTCCCCCACTTTTGGGGAAGAAAAAGTGAGTCTTATAGTCCAAACAATACAGTACCTGCTTTTCTAAATTCAGAAAAGATGTGCTTATGCAGTCACACCTGTGGTCAACCACACTGGTACAACAGCAGCAATGGCCAAATGGCAGCATGATAGTAAGTGCAGTTCATGCTTAGCATAGCTGTTTCTGATTTGGACCAGACTTTAGGACTGTAACTGGACTCTGAAATCTGTCCATCATAACTATGACAATATTTATATTGTGTTCCCCATAAAATGTGCAAACCCATGCAGAAAGTGTTCTACACGTCATTTAAATATACTTGCTACTGTTTCCATATATAAAGTATTTAAGTTGTTGCAAGTCTAATTCTTCTGTTTTACTGTCAATTATCCATATATTGTATGTTTAGAACTAGATCTATTATCTATACAACATACCAGCAATTTTAGCTGGCTGATGACTTACTGTACTTATGTGACATACTGGACGGGAATGTAAGAGTTCCTCCTATAATCCATTTTTTTCAGTGTCCTACACTGGGTGATGTTGTTTCTTATTCTGGTCTAAGGTGATTTGCATTCAGGAAAAGTAAACCCATGATGTCCCCCTACAAAGAAATTATGAGAGCAATTATAATAAGATTGCATTAGCTTGCAAAAACCCTGCATTTATAATGAAATCTCAACTGGTGATATCGTTTTTACATTAGGGAAGATTAAGATCCATGGAGACATCTACAATTTAAAGTCTTTAAGTTAAGTACAGTACTCCTGAGAAAAGTCTGTTAGCTAAATTGGACCATGTAAGTGAAATATAGTAACTGTAGCCCATAATAGAAAGTCTCCTCATAAGACACCTACTTTAAAGCTCATTAATTTTTCCAGCTGATCATGCATAAGGCACCGTGCAGTAATTTGCTGAATAAGATTGTGAAACCTTATGAATTCTTCATCTCCCAAGGGTGTACGTCTACAATCAGGCGAGACATTCCAGAAGGCTCGCAGTGTCGTACATTACACAGTGCTCAGTAACATATTTCCTAGAGATTATGTTTCAGTAATTTCAACAGCCATAATACATTATTCTCCTTAGTCGGACTCTGGGAATGCGCAGCAGTAAAATATGCCTCTTAATATTCATGGAATATCAATAGCAAAAAAACATGCTGTAGGCAGGGTGTAACTTAACAGTACAGCTATACATCTAGAATTAAATGGATTCGTACAAATATCTGGACTAGTGCACAGCAACTCATAATAGACAGAGTTGGATTTCTGGGAAGGCCCAAGCCTTGGGTGGCTGCTGCCCAAGAGGGTGGCTGGACAGGCCAGAGGGGTTGCTGCATTTGGAAGAGTAGACTGAAAAATGGAAAGGGAAGGTTGCAAATGGAGAGCAACACACGTAAGAGTGCTGCCCAACGGAGATGTTCATGAAAGAGAATGTTTGCTGTACATGGGTTGTTCACCTGGAAGAGGAGGCTGCACATGGAATGGGAGGGGTGCTGTTGCATGTGGAAGGGGAGCCACAATAAAGTTGGCCTAGGAGGAAAACAATTTCAGCACTTACACATAGAGCAAAAGCAGGAACAGCATCCTGTAATGTATTTCTCAACACCAGTGCAGAGCCTGGCCCAGTTTGCATAGATCCTTTCCTGCTACTAATCATTTTACAAGGTTTTTCTGGCTTTTTAGTAACAATAAACCAGAGGGACATGATCAGCATGGCTACAATAATGCTATTTGAATTTGAAGACATTAAAATGCAATGGGTGTGTAGTAGTTTTATTTATGTGTTTTCTGTATTTGCCATGTTCTACCCTGGCCAGGCATCCCATTTTACCTGGGACATATCCCAGGTTCACGGTCCTCTGTCCCAGGCTGCAATGTGTCCCAGGTTATGTCCCACTTTTGGCCACCGTGTGTCCCAGTCGTGGGACTCTGGGGCCACATGAGGTAATGTTTGCCTCATTTACCATTTGCGTAGTCGGAGTAATCGTTTTCTGCTGCTTTTATATGTGTCAGAGGTAACGGTAGTTGCATTTCATTTTTCGGAGGTAACGGTTATTGCAATTCATGTGTCAGAGGTAACGGTAGCTGCAGTTGTTATTTGATGGTCATAGAGACTGCATTTGCTACTTTGGGGTTATTGTTGCAGCATTTGACATTTTGGGGACTCATGATTATTAAATGGTATGCTAATACTGTAGCATCAGCAGCTTCTGCAGATTTTGTGCACAATCTAATCCCACCATAGTCATAGTGTAATGTCCTACGATATAATTATGTATTTACAGTGGGTTTCAAAAGTATTCGGCACCCTTGAAGTTTTCCACATTTTGTCATATTACTGCCACAAACATGAATTTATTTTATTGGAATTTCACATGAAAGACCAACACATGTGGTGTACACATGAGAAGTGGAATGAAAATCATACATGATTCCAAACATTTTTTTTTACAAATAAATAACTTCAAAGTGGTGTGTGCATAATTATTTGGCCCCCTTTGATCTGAGTGCAGTCAGTTGCCTAGAGACATTGCCTGATGAGTGCTAATGACTAAATAGAGTGCACCTGTGTGTAATCTAATGTCAGTACAAATACAGCTGCTCTGTGAGGGCCTCAGAGGTTGTCTAAGAGAATATTGGGAGCAGCAACACCGTGAAGTCCAAAGAACACACAAGACAGGTCAGGGATCAAGTTATTGAGAAATTTAAAGCAGGCTTAGGCTACAAAAAGATTTCCAAAGCCTTGAACATCCCACGGAGCACTGTTCAAGCGATCATTCAGAAATGGAAGGAGTATGGCACAACTGTAAACCTACCAAGACAAGGCCATCCACCTAAACTCACAGGCCGAAAAAGGAGAGCGTTGATCGGAAATGCAGTCAAGAGGCCCATGGTGACTCTGGACGAGCTGCAGAGATCTACAGCTCAGGTGGGAGACTCTGTCCATAGGACAACTATTAGTCATACACTGTACAAAGTTGGCCTTTATGGAAGAGTGGCAAGAAAAAAGGCATTGTTAACAGAAAAGCATAAGAAGTCCCGTTTGCAGTTTGCCACAAGCCATGTGGGGGACACAGCAACCATGTGGAAGAAAGTGCTCTGGTCAGATGAGACCAAAATGGAACTTTTTGGCCAAAATGCAAAACGCTATGTGTGGAGGAAAACTAACACTGCACATCACTCTGAACACACCATCCCCACTGTCAAATATGGTGGTGGCAGAATCATGCTCTGGGGGTGCTTCTCTTCAGCAGGGACAGGGAAGCTGGTCAGAGTTGATGGGAAGATGGATGGAGCCTAATTCAGGGCAAACTTGGAAGAAAACCTCTTGGAGACTGCAAAAGACTTGAGACTGGGGCGGAGGTTCACCTTCCAGCAGGACAATGACCCTAAACATAAAGCCAGGGCAACAATGGAATGGTTTAAAACAAAACATATCAATGTGGTAGAATGGCCCAGTCAAAGTCCAGATCTAAAAACAATCGAGAATCTGTGGCAAGATCTGAAAACTGCTGTTCACAAATGCTGTCCATCTAATCTGACTGAGCTGGAGCTGTTTTGCAAAGAAGAATGGGCAAGGATTTCAGTCTCTAGATGTGCAAAGCTGGTAGAGACATACCCTAAAAGACTGGCAGCTGTAATTGCAGAAAAAGGTGGTTCTACAAAGTATTGACTCAGGGGGCCGAATAATTACGCACACCCCACTTTGCAGTTATTTATTTGTAAAAAATGTTTGGAATCATGTATGATTTTCACATGTACACCACTTTGTATTGGTCTTTCACGTGGAATTCCAATAAAATTGATGCATGTTTGTGGCAGTAATGTGACAAAATGTGGAAAACTTCAAGGGGGCCGAATACTTTTGCAACCCACTGTATATAGCACTGGCATCTAAGGCAGCACTTTACAGAGAATGTAGTCATGTCCTTGGCGGAGCTCACAATCTAATCCCGGTCATCGTCAAAGTCGAATTATTTATTGTAATGTCCCACCATATTATGTATTTATGTAGCGCTTGCATCTTCTGCAGCACTTTACAGAGTACATAGTCATGTCATGGACTGACATCCACGATGCAAGTCTCCCATTTCACCACATCATTGTAGGAACACTGCTTTCTTATGTGTTTGGGGAACATTGCCTAATTACCTTAAGGGTCACTTTGCCTATCTGTGTTTTGGGAGGAAATTCTGGCCCACTGCCTCAGTTACATTACAGTTCACTCTACCCACACCGTGTCATGGACACGCCCATTTTTCCGCCGCAGTCATGGACACTCCCATTTTGTGGCACGGCACGCTTTGTGCACCACACTAGTACCCCCTCTTTCCCCTTCCCAGGTTGAGCCAAGAAAAATCTGGTCACCGTACATGTTCGGTACAAAAAATGTTTAAATATAGTATATATGAATTAAAATATTAGACCATGATTTCCTTTGAGCTGTATATGATATGTCAGGTACTGAAATAGAACTGAACAGAAAGGAAATCAGATTACAATCACTGTGTAACGATTGGTGTAGCAACACAGACGTCTGATTACGTGTGATCTGCAGTATCACCGATAATACAGACGCTATACCTGATTATGTGGTGATCTGCAGAATCACCAATAATGCAAGTATAGCTAGCAGAACAACAAGGTGTATACTGCTTGGTGCAACAGTAACTGAATAGTTTGACTAAACCTCACCAGAGGAGCTGGTGGGTACTATTGGTACAACAGTAACTGAATAGTTTGACTAGATCTCACCAGAGGATCTGGTGGGTACTATTGGTACACCAGTAACTGAATAGTTTGACTAGACCTCACCAGAGGAGCTGGTGGGTACTATTGGTACACCAGTAACTGAATAGTTTGACTAGACCTCACCAGAGGAGCTGGTGGGTACTATCAGTTAGCACCTCACCAGTGACAAGGGCTCACTGGTGAGTAGAGTGGTCAGACAGGCTAGGATCGGTAACTGATAGGCAGGAACAGTACAAAATCGGCAGGCAAGAGAGTAGTGATAATTCAGGCAGAGTTCAGCAACAGAGTCAGATGGGCAGAGGTACAGAATCGAATAGCAAGAGCAAGGTCAGAGATGAGCCAGAGTCATACACAGAATATCAAATATAACAATAATACAATAACCCTAGTCTTGCGTGAAATCCCTGGTTTCCTCCCAGATCAAAGCACACCGGATACTGTCTAAGGTCTGAGCGCTAACACATAAGCATTCGCAACAGCAGATAGGTTGCGAGTGAATACCGAAGGCTTTTGAAGCAGAGGAGACCCCACGGCAGCGCCCACTCCAATCAATCAATCCGGAGTGCCGTGAGTCACCTCTGACGTCAGCCGATCGGCCGGTCAGCTGACGCGCCTCCTCCCAGCATAAAGGTCCTGTCTACACGCGCGCCCGCGCGATACAGCAACCCTCTGGGCAAATGACAATCCCGTTCTCGGCGTACTAGACACCAGAGGAACGGGCAAACTCCCCGAGCAGGAAAGTGAGGCGGCTACGGAGACACCCTGCGATACACATCCATGTGTATCAGAACTCAGCATGTGACCAGTTTGACCATGTGATTAATTTGTATGGCTATGGATTGCAGGTCATAATTATGTGTCACTTCTTTTTTTATCTACAGGCTAAAACAGGAAGTGATTACAGCAAATCAAATCTATCCAATTCTATCACCTGATCAGACCTTGTTTTTTTCCATAAGTTCCATTACATGCAAGAAACTCTTTGTTACATGTGTTTTTAACACAAAGTTTACTACAACCGAACTTCTGGCTTTTGTTGGCATACACTATGCATGCAATCTTAACCACTTGCCGACCGCGCACTCATACCGCGCGTCGGCAAAGTGGCAGCTGCAGGACCAGCGACGCAGTATTGCGTCGCCAGCTGCAGGCTGATTAATCAGGAAGCAGCCGCTCGCGCGAGCGGCTGCTTCCTGTCAATTCACGGCGGGGGGCTCCGTGAATAGCCTGCGGGCCGCCGATGGCGGCTCGCAGGCTAAATGTAAACACAAGCGGAAATAATCCGCTTTGTTTACATTGTACGGCGCTGCTGCGCAGCAGCGCCGTAAGGCAGATCGGCGATCCCCGGCCAATCAGCGGCCGGGGATCGCCGCCATGTGACAGGGGACGTCCTGTCACTGGCTGCACAGGACGGATAGCGTCCTGTGCAGCCCTGATCTCCGGGGGGGAGCAGGTAGGAGAGGGAGGGGGGAATTTCGCCGCGGAGGGGGGCTTTGAGGTGCCCCCCCCGCCAGCCACATGCAGGCAGGAGAGATCGGACCCCCCCAGCACATCATCCCCCTAGTGGGGAAAAAAGGGGGGTGATCTGATCTCTCTGCCTGCTACATGATCTGTGCTGGGGGCTGCAGAGCCCACCCAGCACAGATCACTCAACACAGCGCTGGTCCTTAAGGGGGGGTAAAGGGTGGGTCCTCAAGTGGTTAAAGAAAACCTGAACTGAAAATTGAAAGTCAAAATAAGCATACACAAGTCATACTTACAGCGCTGCGTAATATGTTGGCGCTTTATAAATACAATAAATAATAATAATAATAATAATAAATAATAATAATAATAATACTTACCTTCCATGTAGTCTACTCCTCAGTGTCTTTCTCCTGTCCCGCGTCCTGTTTGTTCACTGTGATCAAGGGAATTTTCCGTCCTCCATTTTTAAAATGGCCATTACCCATAACAGCTTCCTGGTCAGCACACAGTTAAACTGTAACATCGTCCACTTGAGCCATAGGGAATCATGGACATTACCTGGTACATCAGTTTTCCTCTCAGCTATAACTGACAGCAACTGATATTTTCCTGACAGCAACTGATATATTTCAGATCTGACAAAATGTTGTCAGAACTGGAAGGGATTATTGTCAGAAGAAAATGGTGAGCGTCTGAGAGGAACTGATGGCAAGGTAACAATGGAATATTCATTTTAAGTTACCTCATGTGTTTATTTTAAATATTTTTACTCAGTACAGGTTCTCTTTAAGCACTTATTTCCATTAAGAGTTTTCTTTTTTTACTAAATCCAAGGTAGCCTGTGTTTTTTATCAAAATAAGTTCTCACTGCAGGTACACATATAAGACTGCAATCATTTCTGATTTCCTAACATTTCAGCAGCATCTAGATTCTAAAAGGTGTCTACGTAACTCAGAAAACTTTTACCACATGATAGAATACTATTTAAAAAAAAAAATTCAATTTACATATAATGGGTCACTTATCACTTATAATAAAACCACTAGGGATCCATGAGGGTCACTGAAAATGCATTAACCTCCCTGACGGTATGATTCTTTCCTGATTTTGGGGTCTAAAAGCAGTACAGTTTTTTCATGTGCTTTTAGAACCTAAAAGCAGGAAAAAGACATATCGCAGAGAGGTCTGCAGAAGCAGCTGCACAGACTCACCTCCCCGGGATTACTGCTCCCAGTCCCAGCAACTTTGTTTTTACTCTGAGCCCAAGCTTCCAACCCTCAACGGCTTTTTGTTACCTTTAATTTCCTACTCAACTCCACACCTCCCCCTCCCAGCTTCTCCCTTTCAGCCAATGACTACACCAACGACTTCACCACTAAAATTGTAATAATACGTAAGGAAAATTTCCCTTCTCCATTCCTCCCTTCCCAACGCCTCTCAGGTCGTCCCCTTAGCTTTCTTCCAAGCCCCTCCCTTGTCTCATCCACCCCTCACCTCTTTTCTGCTCTTGCCACTATTGATGAAGTCAGCCTGCTGCTAGTGGCTTCCCCTCCCACCTCCTCCCCCCTTGACTCAAACACCCTTCATCCCCACTTCCTTGACCTGGCCCCTGTCCTCACCTCCTTGTTCAACCTCTGTCTTTCCACAGGTACCTTCCCCAAAGCCTTCAAACAGGCCACTGTACTTCCCCTGCTGAAAAAACCCTCACTCAACCCATCCCTACCCTTAAACTTTCATCCAATCTCCACCCTTCCCATTGCCTTTAAACTCCTCGAACGCCTGGTCCACCAACGCATTACCCAATACCTCAACACCAATACCCTACTTGACCCCCTACAGTCTAGATTTCGACCTGCACACTCAACTTAAACAGCCATCGCCAACATGGTCAGCGACCTTACCCTTGCCATGGCCAAAGGTAGTTATTCCATCCTGCTCCTCCTTTACCTTTCCTCTGCATTTGGTACTGTAGATCACCCCTCCTCCTCCAGTCACCACAGTCCATGGGCATCCATGACCTTGCCTTGGCCTGGATCTCCTCCTACCTATCCAATCGCTCCTTCACGACTTCCTTCAATGGCTCCTCCTCAACCCCTACCCCCCTCTCAGTCTGGGTCCCCCAGTGCTCTGTTCTGGGCCCCCTTCTGTTATCCATATACACTTCCTCAATTGGCAAACTTATCTCCTCCCTGGGCTTTAAATACCACCTTTATGCCAACGACACTCAGATTTACCTCCATACTACCGAGATCTCATCCACCACCATGAACAAGGTCTCCTCATGTCTCTCAACAATTTCCTCCTGGATGTCAGATAGGTTCCTGAAGCTTAACCTAGACTAAACTTAGCTCCTGATCTTTCCACCCCATGCTGCTGTACCACTCCCAGATTTCCACCCCACAATCAACAACACAACCATTTACCCTACCTCCCAGGCCCGCAGTTTGAGTGTCACCATGGACTCTGACCTCTCCTTCATCCCCCACATTAAAAATGTCACCAGAGTCTGCAATTTCCACTTCCGTAATATCTCCAAGATCTGACAATTCTTAACCTCGGACACGACCAAGCTGCTCCTCCATGGACTCATCATCTCCCGCCTTGATTACTGTAACTCCCTCCTTTCTGGCCTCCCCTTGAAATGCATTGCCCCCTTCAATCAGTTATGAACGCGGCTGCAAGACTAATTGCATTTTTCGTCCTGCTCCACATCCACATCCTCCCTCTGTAAATACCTGCACTGGCTCCCTATCCGACTCAGGATAAGTTTCAAGATTGTATGCCTGACATATCATCTGTGCACACAACCTGCCCTACCTTCATCTCGGAGCTTGTTGACAGGTATACACCAGGTTGTCCCCTCCGGTCCTCCAATGACCTTCACCTCACCACCCCATGCATGTCACACTTCCATGCACACCTGTAGGATTTCTCAAGAGCTGCCCCCACCCTCTGGAACACCCTTCCCCCGCCCATCATCCCTCCTTCAACACATTTAAACAAGCCTTCAAAATCCACCTCTTTAAGATGGCCTACCCAACCACTACCACACAGTAACTCTCTACTGATTATTTATTCCACAGCCCTACCTAGTGTTTTCACCCCACCCCCCTTAGATTGTAAGCCTCTGGCAGGGTCCTCCCTTCCCTAGTGTAATCTACAGGATTGTGTGCTTCTTTCCTTCTTTCCAGCCTCTACTTGTATTACTGGGCCTACCTAACCAGCCCAAAATCGCATGATCATGTATCTTGTACTGTTTACCTTGTATAACTTTGTTCTAAGTCGTATAACCTTGTTATGTCTGTCATCCTTGTATCATTGTATATATTTATTGTCTAGCGCTGCGTGATATGTTGGTGCTTTATAAATACAATAAATAATAATAATAAAAGGAGGTTATGAAGCCCAGACTATTCTATTATAAGACTATCAATGTAGCTCTTCTGATATTTGAAATTAATTTAGTCAAGGGTATCACTCATGAGCTATATGTTGAAATAAAAGTGTTTCCTGTTGCAGATTTGCTACTCAGGACGATGTTAAGCAGTCGTCTGGGTGTAGACAATTATCTCTTATAAGGTGAGTACCCCCCAAGCTAGTAAGGCACTAAAGAGGCATTTGGTCTGGAGAGATAAAACTGAAACCACCATGAATAAGGAAGGGTTTAACAGGTGGAGACCACTGAAATGTTGTTCTAGAACGATATTTCAAGACCTAGGCTGTTCATAAACAGATTGACATTTTTATAAATGTTTACACACCCTTGATAAAAATTACAGAATGGGTCTTTTATGTGGGTTCTGTGAACATTTGCATGGTAGTAATGTGTGTTTCCTTCATAGACTTATTTTGAAAAACAACATACATTTGGTACATAACCTATCAGTATGCTATCGGTACCTGGAAAACTGTTTACTATAGGCTACTAGTTTCCTATTCACAAGATTAGGGGAAGGGAGTAGGAGGCAATAGGTGCTTTGCCTGGGGCACCAAAATGGCTAGAAATAGCCCTAGGTATAGGGGTTAGTGTTTGCCATTATGAGCGGGTCAGTGCTAGGCATAGTAGGCATTAGTAGAGGGTTTGGATAATATGTATTCAGTCTGAGGGCCTATAATACCATACTCTAATGTGCTCTGTGTTCACTGGACAGCACTGCTCAATTGGCATTCACCATTTAATAAGAGAAATGGCAGGTTCCCCCACTGGCAATCTGTGCTTTTCACAGATGAGAGCTGGCTCACTCTCAGCACATTTGACAGATGTTAGATGTTAAAGGGTCTGGAGAAGCCATGGTGAGTGTTATACTGTCTGTAACATTATTCAGTATGTCCGGTTTGGTGGTAGGGCAGTAATTGTCTTGGGAGGCATGCACATAGAGGGATGAACAGAGCTAGACAACAGCACTTTGGCTTTCATAAGGTATTAATGTATTGGGGTTAAATACTTTCACCCGTAGTCAAAACCTACTCTGGTTCAGTGGTTTCTGGATTCCTCCTGAACGATAAATACATTTATTTCTCTTTTAGAGTGTGAGTGAGTGAGTGAGTGAGTGAGTGAGTGAGTGAGTGAGTGAGTGAGTGAGTGTAAGTGTGGGCATGTGTGTGTGTCTGAGCCATCTAAGGACATGTCATATGGCAATGACTTGTCTTTAGAAACTGCCACGTGGCATTGTTATATTTATTTAACCGCTATTATATTCATCTAGTCACTGAGCAGCTGAAGGCAAACTCTATTGTTTTGAAAGCAGCACTTTCTATGAATTGGGTGAAGGAAAATGTTGATACATATAGTTGGACCTTGGTATGCTGTTAGTGAATCAGGTATATTTGCATTATTTACCTTCTGGTGCATCTAATGCTATACACTGAAAATCAAATAAAGCCATGGATTCTCAGAACTCTGTTTAAATTGATAAATATTTTAATGAATGTTATATCTCCCATGATGATGCTCAAATGAAACATGTATTCATTCCTATTGCATTTTACATACCGCAGGAAAAAAATCCATTAAAGACCTTTTGGTTGGTGATCATTATAAAAAAGATAAATGAGGTGATCTATTCTCAAGCAAGGACACCTTCCATTGTAGTGATTTTGCACACTGCATTTTCTTAAAGAATCTCCTGCGGGTAACGTTTTATATGCTAAACCATAAAGTATCTGTGCCATTGTTCCTGCAATCTACTTCATAGTGTATGCATGTTGGGAATGTGGATAACATCATGAAGTTTCTTAAAGGACACCCAAGGCGAAAATAAACTAATGAAATAAATGATTGTATCTATCTTCCTTCTCCTAAAAAATGACTTTTTAAGATATTCCACAGTTTTATTTTATGTTTAAATCTACTTTTTAAGTTGTAACTGTTTTTGCTCAATGACACATTCAGAGCTAAAAACTATGAACTATTGACCCTTTTTATCTCCGTCCTGCTCTCAGGAGCCATTTTCTGCTAGGAAAGTGTTTTATAGTCGGAATTTCTTATCAGTGAGAGTCACACTGTAGTCACTTCCTGTCTGAGTCAGGACTGAGTCAGCCACAACAGTCACAAAAAGGTGATTTCTTATACATTAATTAAACAGGGGAAGCATCAAGACACCTAAAAAGATTAACGGTAAACAGGAAAAGCCAACTCATTCCCGCTAACTTTTAACCACTGCACAGAAAAGGGTTAGTTGGGCAGATTTCTCCTCACTTCCTGTTCTCAATGGCCCTCTCACCAAGACAGGAAGGTACATTTTATTAGCAAGAACTGAAAGAAATAGAAACCTAACAGGTGTTGTGACCTTTTCAACTTTTACCTTTGTTATTTGTTTTCTAAATAAATGATTATTATTGCTTTTGGAACTGTATTTTCTAATTCCAGACCACACCAGCTGACCTATCCTTCCTGTCTTCAAAGTGGGCGCTACATTCAAGCTTCCTGTGAACTACAAGTCTGTGCCAGTATAGTGATCTACACAAGCTTTCGCCCATCTCTTGTGCATAAAACTGTATTGATGGAGTAAGAAAGGAGCAATGCAGGTAAAGGTAGAAGTCTCTGATGTACAGAATAAACTTTTATATGATAATTGCCATTATTCTAGGAATGGTCGTAGTCAGCCAACTTCGCTACGCTGAAACTACGCGTAGTTTTACGCAATTACGCTTCACCAAACTACGGCTTCGAAATCAAATATTCGCTTCGTATGCATTTCGTAGACTACATGTTAAAATACGCAATTACACGTAGTGCGAAGCGTAGTGTATGCGGATGCTTATGCCCGCATGCAGAAAATTTTACGCATGAATTCCTTGTTAAATGCTTGTAGCACTAGTAAAGAAAAAAAGACACAGGGACACCGGGAGCCCGATATCGTGTATTATTGTTGTGTGAGCTGGTCTATTGTAGTGAAAATATACTCACAATTCTGGGTTGCTTTTGAATGCAACCACCATCAAATCATGTGGAGAAGTACCGTCTCCACTCGGCCTTGTGGGTCGCTGCTCCCGGAAGAAAAATCACCACTGTATAACTACGGTGGTGTGACCTCACGTGGTGAGGTAATATGTGGCATAAGACACTGTGGGAGGCGCCCCTATATTTCAATTCGTATAATGTACAGACAATTGATCAAAGGTAAGAGACAGCGTCTTACCTGGTATGAAGACTCATACACATTAAGGTAGTAGAAATCAATTTATTAAGCACTAAGGACAACGCGTTTCGCGAACGAGTCGCTTCTTCAGGTCAAATTAACGTGCTAAATATCAAGGATGCAGAGCGTGGGTGCCCACGCTCTGCATCCTTGATATTTAGCACGTTAATTTGACCTGAAGAAGCGACTCGGTCGCGAATAGCGTTGTCCTTAGTGCTTAATAAATTGATTTCTACTATCTTAATGTGTATGAGTCTTCATACCAGGTAAGACGCTGTCTCTTACCTTTGATCAATTGTCTGTACATTATACGAATTGAAATATAGGGGCGCCTCGCACAGTGTCTTGTTAAATGCTTGTACAGGGAACTCTTGCGTACATTCCCCTTTCCAATGAGTAAATTTGTAAGCATACAATTGCATGTGGAAAATTAGACACGAGTAACGCATTCATAATTCATAATTCGTAAGCTACGCGTAGCGGTACTTCGCTACGCGTAAATTCGTAAGCATAGTTTTGAAACTTCACCTACGAACTACGATGTGTAGATGCGAACTACGATGCGTAAATTCGCACTGGCGTAGTCTCTGCTCATCCCTGCATTATTTTATAGGTACTATCTCTTTTTCCCATGTCTCTTGCGCATGTGTATGAGCACCTTAACCTGTTTCTTGAGACAGGAACATTAAATAGGTGCACATGCAAACTTTGTCATCAACCCTTTGCCTCAACCTTGCTGTAGTAACACTGGAAATGTACTTTATGCAATGTTTTCTTACCTTGATCATGACATCCACAGCCTTGCAACAGGATTGGTAACACCAAAACGCCTATTGGGTGTGTCAATTTGTCAATTGCCATCTGCACAGATATTTATTAAAACAGGAATATGGGAGTTACTAAAATGTTACTGGTCAGCAGGGGCGTTGCTGGGGCCTTTGATCCAGGGCACCGGCCTGGAACCTGTTGCCATGGTGCCCCCGATCTATTGAGTGGCAGGAGGGGGCACTGGGCGGAACGGCGGGGGGCAGCAGGAAGTTAAAAACTCACCTGTCTTCAGATCGTCGCAGGCACAGCTTCCATGTGCTTCCAACTTCCTCCCCGTGGTATCTGTCGTCTTGGTTACAGTGTCCCCTGTGATGACATCAAAGGGGGCGCTGTTACCAATGCGAGGGACGCCGCGGGGAGGAAGTCAGAAGCACATGGAAGCTGTGCCTGTGGCAAACTGGAGACAGGTGAGTTTTTAACTGCCCACTCCCCCTGCTGCTCCATCCAGTGCCACCTCCTACACTAGGGGAAGCTGCCTATCTAATCTACGCTGGGGGAACCTACCTATCTAACCTATCCTGAGGGAACCTACCTATCTAATCTATACTGGGGAACACTGCCTATCTAACCTATCCTGAGGGAACCTACCTATCTAATCTATACTGGGGGAACCTACCTATCTAATCTACGCTGGGGGAACCTACATATCTAATCTACACTGGGGGAACCTACCTATCTAACCTATACTGAGGGGACCTAACTATCTAATCTATACTGGGGACGCTGCCTATCTAAGCTATACTGAGGGAACCTACCTATCTAATCTATACTGGGGAACCTACCTATCTAATCCATACTGCGGGAACCTACCTATCTAATCTATACTGGGGAAACCTACCTATCTATTCTATACTGAGGGAACCTACCTATCTAATGTATACTGGGGGAAGCTACCTATATAACCTATACTGGGGGAACCTACCTATCTAATCTACACTGGGGGAAGCTACCTATATAACCTATACTGGGGGAACCTACCTATCTAACCTACGCTGGGGGAACCTACCTATCTAACCTACGCTGGGGGAAGCTGCCTATATAATCTATACTGGGGGAAGCTGCCTATATAATCTATACTGGAGGAATCTGCCTATCTAACCTATACTGGGGGAAGCTGCCTATCTAACCTATACTGGGGGAAGCTGCCTATATAATCTATATTGAGGGAAGCTGCCTATATAATCTATATTGAGGGAAGCTGCCTATATAAGCTATACTGGGGGAAGCTGCCTATCTAATTTACACTGGGGCAAGCTTCCTATATAATCTATACTGGGGGAAGCTGCCTATCTAACCTATACCGGGGAAACCTACCTATCTAACCTACACTGGGGGGAGATGCCTATATAATCTATATTGGGGGAAGCTGCCTATCTAACCTACACTGGGGCGAGCTGCCTATATAATCTCTACTGGGGAAACCTACCTATCTAACCTACACTGGGGGAAGCTGCCCACATAATCTATACTGGGGGAAGCTGCCTATCTAACCTACACTGGGGGGAGCTGCCTATATAATCTATACTAGGGGAAGCTGCCTATCTAACCTACACTGGGGGAAGCTGCCTATCTAACATATACTGGGGGAACCTACCTATCTAACCTACACTGGGGGAAGCTGCCTATACAATCTATACTGGGGAAACCTACCTATCTAACCTATGCTGGGGGAAGCTACCTATCTACAGCAAAGCAAAGCCCCAGGGCCGCAGCCCAGCAAAGCATAGCCCTCAGCAAAGCACACCCCCCAGCCTAGCAAAGCCTCCTGGTCCCAGCCCAGCAAAGCATACAGCCAAGCAAAGCCTAGTAAAGCCCCCAGCCCAGCAAAGCCCCCCAAATGCCCCCAGAAAAGCCCCAGCAAGTCACCTAGCAAAGCCAGGCCGGCTCAACATCACCACCAGTCAGGCCGGCACAGCATCACCACCAGCCAGGCCAGCACAGCATCCCCACCAGTCGAGTACAGCGCACAGGCCAGCCAGCCAAAGGCAAGACAGAAGCCAGGTGAGGGGCTTATATATGTGAAATACTGCCTATTAAATATATATATAGATATATATATATAGATATATATATATATAGATATATATATATATATATAGTTACGCCACTGCTATGTTCAAGTACATTTGGCCCCACCTATGACCACGCCCACTTTACACAGCATGGCCACACCCATTTTTCACCGCAACGCGCTACGAGCGCCGCACACTCGTTCCCTCTTGGTGACCCAGGGGTGCCCCGGATCTTCCAGGTACATAGAAACACCCCTGCTGGTCAAGCTGTATTTTAGAATGTTCTCCAAAAGATATTGATCTCATGATTGTAAAAGTTGTTATTGGAGCTTTCAGGCAACATTAAGCTATTTTTTATCTAACTGCAAACTAAAAATAGAAATGTTATTTACTTTACTTATGTAGAACTTATGTACATCATCATAGTATTTTCAGAGAAAATTGAATTTTAGTTTAAGACCAATGAGAATGCATTCAATGCAAAATTAAATCAATTTTTCTTGAGTATGAAAAGCTCTAAGAAAGATAATTGCTTTTTATTATTGCACTATTCATATTATCATTCGCCACATTAAATACCCAAATAATTCTTAAAGAAAGCTACACTTCTTATCGAGAAATAGCCAATCCCTTGTATTCATAATTGCTCCACACATTGCAAAGACTAATGTAAAACTGCATTTTTGCTTATACAGTACATTTTTTTAAATTTAAAACAAACCTATCTATTCAACAAAGCAACTGAAAAAGACTGGCAGAGTGCTTAATCTATTGCAAATCACTCAATTTGTGCAGTATAAAAAAAAATTGAGGGCTCTTGCTTTGTGAAGCTAATTAGTCATGCACACCATGGGAATTTTTAGGCATCCCATATAGTGTTGGGCGAACACCTAGATGTTCGGGTTCGCGAACGTTCGCCGAACATCGCCGCGATGTTCGGGTGTTCGCGCCGAACTCCGAACATAATGGAAGTCAATGGGGACCCGAACTTTCGTGCTTTGTAAAGCTTCCTTACATGCTACATACCCCAAATTAGCAGGGTATGTGCACCTTGGGAGTGGGTACAAGAGGAAAAAAAATATTTGAAAAAGAGCTTATAGTTTTTGAGAAAATTGATTGTAAAGTTTCAAAGGAAAAACTGTCTTTTAAATGTGGAAAATGTCATGTTTCTTTGCACAGGTAACATGCTTTTTTTCGCCATGCAGTCATAAATGTAATACAGAAAAGAGGTTCCACGAAAAGGGACCGGTAACGCTAACCCAGCACCAGCAGCAGCAGACGTGATGGAACAGGAGGAGGCGCAGGAGGAGAAGGCCACGCTTTGAGACACAACAACCCAGGCCTTGCATGAGGACAAGAAGCGTGCGGATAGCATGCTTTGTACCGCCATGCAGTCATAAATGTAATAAAGATAAGTGGTTCAATAAACAGGGACCACGCGGCACCGCTAACCCAGCAGCAGCAGACGTGATGGAACAGGAGGAGGCGCAGGAGGAGAAGGCCACGCTTTGTGAGACACAACAACCCAGGCCTTGCATGAGGACAAGAAGCGTGCGGATAGCATGCTTTGTACCGCCATGCAGTCATAAATGTAATAAAGATAAGTGGTTCAATAAACAGGGACCACGCGGCAACGCTAACCCAGCAGCAGCAGACGTGATGGAACAGGAGGAGGCGCAGGAGGAGAAGGCCACGCTTTGTGAGACACAACAACCCAGGCCTTGCATGAGGACAAGAAGCGTGCGGATAGCATGCTTTGTACCGCCATGCAGTCATAAATGTAATAAAGATAAGTGGTTCAATAAACAGGGACCACGCGGCAACGCTAACCCAGCAGCAGCAGACGTGATGGAACAGGAGGAGGCGCAGGAGGAGAAGGCCACGCTTTGTGAGACACAACAACTCAGGCCTTGCATGAGGACAAAAAGCGTGCGGATATAGCAGCAATGCTTTTTGCCGCCATGTAGTCATAAATGTAATACAGATGAGAGGTTCAATAAACAGGGACCGGAAACGCTACACCATCCCAGATGTTCATTGGTCATGTTACTTGGTTGGGGTCCTGGAGTGTTGCGTAGTCATTTCCAATCCAGGATTGATTCATTTTAATTTGAGTCAGACGGTCTGCATTTTCTGTGGAGAGGCGGATACGCCGATCTGTGACGATGCCTCCGGCAGCACTGAAACAGCGTTCCGACATAACGCTGGCTGCCGGGCAAGCCAGCACCTCTATTGCGTACATTGCCAGTTCGTGCCAGGTGTCTAGCTTCGATACCCAATAGTTGAAGGGTGCAGATGGATTGTTCGACACAGCTACGTCATCTGACATGTAATCCTTGACCATCTTCTCCAGGCGATCGGTGTTGGAGGTGGATCTGCACGCTTGCTGTTCAGTGGGCTGCTGCTGCATGGGTGTCAGAAAATTTTCCCACTCCAAGGACACTGACGATACCATTCCCTTTTGGGCACTAGCTGCGGCTTGTGTTGTTTGCTGCCCTCCTGGTCGTCCTGGGTTTGCGGAAGTCAGTCTGTCGGCGTACAACTGGCTAGAGGAGGGGGAGGATGTCAATCTCCTCTCTAAAGTCTCCACAAGGGCCTGCTGGTATTCTTCCATTTTGACCTGTCTGACTCTTTCTTCAAGCAGTTTTGGAACATTGTGTTTGTACCGTGGATCCAGAAGGGTATAAACCCAGTAATTGGTGTTGTCCAGAATGCGCACAATGCGTGGGTCACGTTCAATGCAGTCTAGCATGAATTGAGCCATGTGTGCCAGAGTCCTACCAGAATCCTCATCATCCTCTTGTGAGCGTTGTGATAGTTGTTGTGATGCATCATAGTCGTCACCTTCCTCCTGGTCTGCTTCTGCTGACCATTCGCGCTGAATTGTGGAAGTCCAACGTGCACCGCTCTGGCCCTCGTCAGTGGTGGCATGAAATTCCTGCTCCAACTCCAGCTGTTCCTCCTCCTCTTCTTCGTCATAGCTGCTGGGGCCAGCGTTCCCTGAGGCGGATGGCCTGATGTTGGTACCATCACGCTGATCGTTTTCTCCTTCAGATTCCCCCAGTTGCATCATGACAGCTGTTTCCTTGATTTTCAACATTGACCTCTTCAGTAAACACAGCAGTGGTATGGTAATGCTGACTGAAGAGTTGTCACTGCTCACAAGCAACGTGGATTGTTCAAAATTTTGGAGGACTTGGCAGAGGTCCAACATGTTGGCCCAATCGGATCCACAGAAGCTTGGCAGCTGTCCGGATGCGCCTCGGTACTGCGCCGTCATGTACTGGACCACTGCACTCTTCTGCTCACAAAAGCGGGCTAGCATGTGCAGCGTAGAATTCCAGCGCGTAGGGACATCACACAGCAAGCGATGGTGGGGGAGATTGAAGCGCTCCTGCATCTTGGCGAGTGCCCCCGAAGCAGGACTGGAATTTCTACAATGTTTGGCCACTCGACGCACCTTCAACAGAAGATCGGCCACGCCTGGGTATGTCCTCAGGAACCGCTGAACTACTAGGTTCATCACGTGCGCCAGGCAAGGGATGTGTGTCAGCTTAGCCAACCTTAAAGCGCGAATGAGATTACTCCCATTATCACACACAACCATGCCCGGTTTCAGGTCCAGCGGTGCCAGCCACAAATCCGTCTGTTTCTTTATTCCCTTCCAAATTTCCTCCCCTGTGTGCTGCTTATCCCCAAGGCAGATCAGCTTCAGCAACGCTTGCTGACGCATGCCAACAGCTGTGCTGCACTGCTTCCACGATCCTACTGCTGCTGGGTTAGCGTTTCCAGATGAGGTACAGCTTTGAGATGCGTTGGAGGAGAAGGAGTCAGAGAGGTAGGTGCTGCTGTTGTTATCCAGTGGGAGGGACGGCGGTGCAGCTGTTTGTGGCGTGGGCAACACCCGCGCTGTAGCAGGTGAGGAATCGCTGCCAGGCTCCACAAGGTTCACCCAGTGCGCGGTAAGGGAGATGTATCGACCCTGGCCGAACGCACTCGTCCAGGTGTCAGTGGTGAGGTGAACCTTGCAGGCAACGGCATTCTTCAAGCTTCGGGTTATTTTGCTGACCACGTGCTCATGCAACTCAGGCACTGCAGAGCGCGCAAAGTGGTAGCGGCTGGGAACCACGTAACGTGGGATGGCCACTGACATCATGCCCTTGAAGCTGTTTGTCTCCACCACTCGATATGGCAGCATTTCGCAGGCCAGAAGCTTGGCTATGCTGGCTGTTACTGCCACGGCCCGGGGGTCATTTGCTGGCAATTTCCTCTTGCGCTCAAACATCTCCGACACAGACAACTGAACCGTAGCGCTGCACACGGAAGGGCTGTTGGTTGTAGTGTTTGATGAAGACTGGGAGACCTCAAGAGCACTACTCCGGAAAGTGACAGTGTCAGCGTCGTCTGATGTTTGTGAATGTTGTGAACCACGCAATGGCTGGGCTACTGCTGCTGCTGAGGCGGGTCTGGTGGTGAGTCTGGTGAACCCAAGGGAGGCAGTGTTGCTGGTACCCTGTCCTGCCGCGTTTGCCCACAGTGTGGGATGTTTGGATAGCATGTGGCGGCTCATGCTGGTGGTGGAGAGGTTGTTAATACTTTTCCCCCTGCTCAGGCGGGTCTTGCACACCTTGCAAATCGCCATGGTAACATCCTCAGTGCAGTCTTCAAAGAAAGCCCAGACTTTGGAGCACCTGCCTTGCTGGCGATTTCTGTTTGCTCCTCTTTTGCCTCTCACTTGAACTTCCACGCTTGTGGTGCCTGAAATTGCGCGCCGCCTACCTTGTGGCACAAGGCGAACTCGTGCAGGTTCTTCAACAGACTCATCTGTGCTGCTGCTACGATGGCGATGTTCTCGTTCACAAACAAAATCTGGGTCTCTGTCCACATTGTCCATACCCTCCTCTTCCATCTCCTGAAACTCGTCATATGTCATTGTGGTTGGCCGCCGCCGTGGAGTAGAGCTCCCCAGAACAACCTCTGCGCAGCTCACTCCAACGTCATCTTCCAGATCTTGTCGGCCGACCTCCTGCAATTGCAACCCCTCCTGCCCAACTTGCTCTGGGATTTGGGTTTCCGAGTCCTCCTCGGACTCACCTTGTATTTCAGTGCGCGGTGCATTTCCCACAGTTAATGGTTGTGAATCCAGGCACAACATTTCTGGCTGTTCCTCCATTGACCTTTGAAAGGTGGAAGTTTGTTGGGCTGGGAATAGCTCCTGCGAATACCCCATTGTGTCCTGAGGTAATTCATCGGACTGGTTATCTGGCAGTTGTGTGCGTGGTGTCGCTGCCGGTTGTGTCAGCTTTGTGCCCACTGGCTCCTTGTAACTGGCTGAGGACTCGTGCGTGATTTGCTGGTGCTGCTTAACCCACTGCTGGACGCTTGAGAGGTCATCCAAGTAATTATCTGGTCCTGTTCTTTTGGATTTGTGAGGGTTGTTGTCCTGGACAACATGGGCGGTATTGAGTGGGTTTTCTTGGGTGCTCCCCTGTGGCCTGTACGTGAACCGTCAGGGGAAACACCTCTTCCCTTGCCCCTCCCTCTTTCACCGGATTTCTTCCTCATTTCACTTATCCTTACAGTACACGCTGACTGGCAGCAGTACAGTGGCAGTACAGAAATGCTATACAGTACCACTATTCCCAGCAGCGACACAGAGCACAATGCTATACAGTGGCGGGTGAGCGGTGTACCACTATTCCCAGCAGCGACACAGAGCACAATGCTATACAGTGGCGGGTGAGCGGTGTACCACTATTCCCAGCAGCGACACAGAGCACAATGCTATACAGTGGCGGGTGAGCGGTGTACTACTATTCCCAGCAGACACAGAGTGGCAGTAAACAGAATGCTATATAGTGTGGCTGAGCGAGGTACACAGAGTGGCAGTAAACAGAATGCTATATAGTGTGGCTGAGCGAGCGGTGTACTACTATTCCCAGCAGACACAGAACAGTAAACAGAATGCTATATAGTGTGGCTGAGCGAGGTACACAGAGTGGCAGTAAACAGAATGCTATATAGTGTGGCTGAGCGAGCGGTGTACTACTATTCCCAGCAGACACAGAACAGTAAACAGAATGCTATATAGTGTGGCTGAGCGGTGTACCACTATTCCCAGCAGCGACACACAGCACAATGCTTTACAGTGGCGGGTGAGCGGTGTACCACTATTCCCAGCAGCGACACAGAGCACAATGCTATACAGTGGCGGGTGAGCGGTGTACCACTATTCCCAGCAGCGACACAGAGCACAATGCTATACAGTGGCGGGTGAGCGGTGTACCACTATTCCCAGCAGCGACACAGAGCACAATGCTATACAGTGGCGGGTGAGCGGTGTACTACTATTCCCAGAAGACACAGAGTGGCAGTAAAAAGAATGCTATATAGTGTGGCTGAGCGAGGTACACAGAGTGGCAGTAAACAGAATGCTATATAGTGTGGCTGAGCGAGCGGTGTACTACTATTCCCAGCAGACACAGAACAGTAAACAGAATGCTATATAGTGTGGCTGAGCGGTGTACCACTATTCCCAGCAGCGACACAGAGCACAATGCTATACAGTGGCGGGTGAGCGGTGTACCACTATTCCCAGCAGCGACACAGAGCACAATGCTATACAGTGGCGGGTGAGCGGTGTACCACTATTCCCAGCAGCGACACAGAGCACAATGCTATACAGTGGCGGGTGAGCGGTGTACCACTATTCCCAGCAGCGACACAGAGCACAATGCTATACAGTGGCGGGTGAGCGGTGTACTACTATTCCCAGCAGACACAGAGTGGCAGTAAACAGAATGCTATATAGTGTGGCTGAGCGAGGTACACAGAGTGGCAGTAAACAGAATGCTATATAGTGTGGCTGAGCGAGCGGTGTACTACTATTCCCAGCAGACACAGAACAGTAAACAGAATGCTATATAGTGTGGCTGAGCGAGGTACACAGAGTGGCAGTAAACAGAATGCTATATAGTGTGGCTGAGCGAGCGGTGTACTACTATTCCCAGCAGACACAGAACAGTAAACAGAATGCTATATAGTGTGGCTGAGCGAGGTACACAGAGTGGCAGTAAACAGAATGCTATATAGTGTGGCTGAGCGAGCGGTGTACTACTATTCCCAGCAGACACAGAACAGTAAACAGAATGCAATATAGTGTGGCTGAGCGAGGTACACAGAGTGGCAGTAAACAGAATGCTGAGCGAGCGGTGTACTACTATTCCCAGCAGCGACACAATGACTGGGGGGACCCTGGCTAGCGTGGCTGGAGCGCGAACTACCCTGCCTGCCTACCCAAAGCTAAACCCACAGACAAATGGCGGAAATATGACGTGGTTCGGGTATTTATTTACCCGAACCACGTGACAGTTCGGCCAATCAGAGCGCGTTCGGGTCCGAACCACGTGACCCGTTCGGCCAATCACAGCGCTAACCGAACGTTCGGGGAACGTTCGGCCATGCGCTCTTAGTTCGGCCATGTGGCCGAACGGTTTGGCCGAACACCATTAGGTGTTCGGCCGAACTCGAACATCACCCGAACAGGGTGATGTTCTGCAGAACCCGAACAGTGGCGAACACTGTTCGCCCAACACTAATCCCATACGCCAAATAAATTTACTGCTTGCCGACCGCGTCACGCCGATGGGCTTCGAGGCGGCGGCAGCCCCAGGACCGCCTAACGCCGATCAACGTAAAGTCCTGGGGCAGCAGTTTGCAGGAGATAACGCGCAGGCTGCACGTGCATCTCCTACTTGGGGGGGTGGAGCTGCGCCCCTCCTTCAGTCTCCGAAACCGCCGTCTAATTACATAGTACAGCGCTGCAATCTGCAGCCGCTCTTGTACTGGGGACAGCTGTGTGACACGGCTGTCCCCTCCAGGGGATCAGAGGTGATCGGTAGAGTTGGGCCGAACCTCCGATTTTAGGTTCGCGAACCGGGTTCGCGAACTTTCGCGGAAGGTTCGGTTCGCGTTAAAGTTCGCGAACCGCAATAGACTTCAATGGGGATGCGAACTTTGAAAAAAAAAAAAATTATGCTGGCCACAAAAGTGATGGAAAAGATGTTTCAAGGGGTCTAACACCTGGAGGGGGGCATGGCGGAGTGGGATAGATGCCAAAAGTCCCCGGGAAAAATCTGGATTTGACGCAAAGCAGCGTTTTAAGGGCAGAAATCACATTGAATGCTAAATGACAGGCCTAAAGTGCTTTAAAACATCTTGCATGTGTATACATCAATCAGGTAGTGTAATTAAGGTACTGCTTCACACTGACACACCAAACTGTTCACTGAACAGAACAGGTATGCAGTGGCGGGTTCACTGAACAGGTATGCAGTGGCAGGATCAATGAACAGGTATGCAGTGGCAGGATCACTGAACAGGTACGCAGTGGCAGGATCACTGAACAGGTATGCAGTGGCAGGATCAATGAACAGGTATGCACTGGCAGGATCACTGAACAGGTATGCAGTGGCAGGATCAATGAACAGGTATGCAGTGGCAGGATCAATGAACAGGTATGCACTGGCAGGATCACTGAACAGGTATGCAGTGGCAGGATCAATGAACAGGTATGCAGTGGCAGGATCAATGAACAGGTATGCACTGGCAGGATCACTGAACAGGTATGCAGTGGCAGGATCAATGAACAGGTATGCAGTGGCAGGATCAATGAACAGGTATGCACTGGCAGGATCAATGAACAGGTATGCACTGGCAGGATCACTGAACAGGTATGCAGTGGCAGGATCAATGAACAGGTATGCACTGGCAGGATCACTGAACAGGTATGCAGTGGCAGGATCAATGAACAGGTATGCACTGGCAGGATCACTGAACAGGTATGCAGTGGCAGGATCACAGTACAGGTATGCAGTGGGCTGAGGGCTCACTGAACAGAACAGGTATGCAGCCAGGAAGAAGTTAAGCCTAACTAATCTTTCCCTATGAGAGACTGCAGCAGCTCGCCCTACTCTCACTAATGCAGGCACACGAGTGGCCATAACGGCCGCCGCTGCCTGCCTTATATAAGGGGGGGTGGGGCTCCAGGGGCTAGTGTAGCCTAATTGGCTACACTGGGCCTGCTGACTGTGATGTAGAGGGTCAAAGTTGACCCTCAGGTGCATTATGGGGCGAACCGATTTTTTGCGAACTTTTGCCGCAAAACGTTCGCGTGCGACACCCGCACGCGAACCACCTAAGTTCGCGCGAACCACGTTCGCCGGCGAACCGTTCGGCCCAACTCTAGTGATCGGCTGTCATAGGCTGAAGCCTATGACAGCTGAACACAGTGATTGGCTGGCGGGCCTAGGGTAATAGAAAAAAAAAAAGTACAATTTATTAAAAAATAATGAACAATAATATTAATATAAAAAAATAAACACAAAAAAAGTACAATTTATTAAAAAAATAATGAACAATAATATTTATAAAAAAATAAATAAATATGGGGGGAGCGATCAGACCCCACCAACAGAGAGCTCTGTTGGTGGGGAGAAAAGGGGGGAAATCACTTGTGTGCTGTGTTGTGCGGCCCTGCAGCTTGAAATTAAAGTTGCAGTGGCCCATTTTACATAAAATGGCCTGGTCACTAGGGGGGTTTAACACTGCAGTCCTCAAGAGGTTAAAGTGGGTTTTTCAGCCACAAAATCAAATTACATTTACCCCCTGCTCTGTGTTTATTAAGTAGTCTACATGCATTCTGCATTGCAAGCATTCCAATATAATCCTACTAATATAATAAATGGGAAAGTTCGGATGTTTGGATATTTGGATGTTTGTTACTCGATCACGCAAAAATGGCTGAACGGATTTGAATGAAATTTGGCACACACTTAGTACATTACCTGGAATAAAGTATAGAATACTTTTTATTCCCATAACCAAAAAGGGGGCAGAGACAAATACAAATTTCACTGGAAAATGTAAACTGCAGCCATTCTTACACTGTTAATGGTAGGGTTCTCAAACTTTGCACAGTTGGTCGTTGGGTGACTGGGATTAATATTCAGAAAGGTGGGTGGAGTCTATAAAAGCCAATCAAAATTAACCTATTGATTTTCAAGGGGAATATTTACATTGCTGCCATTCTTGCACTGTTAATGGCACAAGCCTCAAACCTGGTACAGTTGATCATTGGGTGACTAGGGTTCTATTTCAGAAAGGGGGTGGAGCCACAACAAGCCAATTAGATTTGTTTAATCTCAATGCAAATTATTGATGCCAAAGACCGCACAGCTCACAAACTTGGTTATTGAGTAATTGTGTGTTAGGGTTAGAAATAGTAGGCGGAGCCAACACCAGCCAAATACATACCTGAACAATGTTAGGAAATAAGTGGGTGGAGAAAAATACAGATTTCATTGCGCAAATGTAAACTGAAGCCATTCTTACACTGTTAATGGTAGGGTTCTCAAATTTAGCACAGTTGGTCACTGGGTGACTGGGATTAATATTCAGAAAAGTGGGTGGAGCCTATAAAAGCCAATCAAAATCCACCTATTGATTTTTAAGGGGAATATTTATTTGCTGCCATTCTTGCACTGTTAATCACCTGTACCTGGTACAATTGGCCATTGGGTGATTGGGGTTCAAATTCAGAAAAGGAGTGGATCCACATCCAATCAGATTAATTTTATTTAATTACAAATTATTGATGCCAAAGACCGCAAAGCTCACATACTTGGTCATTAAAGAGGAGCTGTTAGGTATAAGGTCTCAGAGAAAAAAAACACATATATCAGTAGATAAAGATTGGCTGTACTTACATTACATATGCATTTCACTGTCCACGTTTGGATTTCACAGAATTGTTATATAGTATTTGCAGAGAATGATGCTCCTGACAGCTCATGGCAGGTTCCATGTTTGTTTGTCTCCTATGAAGCCAATTGTGTCGTCATGTCCTCCCTGCTTCCTGATGATTCGACTCAGAAAAAAGACAACACTAATGTGCAGTGAATATTAATTAGCCATGTGGCTAGGAACAATAGCGGACTCATGCAGTGTACACTGCCCGGAGATTTTTCAGTGCTGTGAGCTGGACTGCGTTACAAGCTGTTGTAACATGAGCCTGTAACTTCTCACTAGCAGTCGAGGGGAGGACCCAAGGTGGGAAGAAGCAGCCCCAGAATGCTTTGCAGTATGGTATGCGGCCTCTCGGCCTCTTAAGAGCTTGGGAATAACAGCCTTGCTGTTCAGCACACATCAAAAGTAAGAGAGGTTTTTAACTTCAGTATTGACTTTTTGGCTTCCTTCTAAACTGTTTAACACAGGAGAATAGAGGTTTAAATTATCTTTTGCAGCCTGACAGTTACTCTTTATGTAATTGTGTGTTAGAGTTAGGAAAAGTGGGCAGAGCCAACACTAGCCAAATACATACCCGGGCAACGCTGGGCGTCCAGCTAGTCATAAATAAGTCTGCTGTAATGAATCTTATCTCAGTCAGCCTAGCTCTATACTGATACATTGCCGGGGAGAGGGAAGCTTTTTATCTCTCCTCCCACATTCCTCAATGTGGCTGAGGGCAGTTCAGCGTGACAGGAGGCTGAGAAAGGAAATACGCCTCGCGCCTCTGCAGAAGCTGCTGAAATATGATCTATGCTGTGCTCACATGTGCTTACAAAGCAATCTAGATATGACAGTATTCATCTACTTATATATGTGCTTTTTTCCCTGGGATAGTATGGCTGACCCTGCTGTTTTAAATAAAAACATGTGCAAACTGACTATACGGTTAGTTTTGGAAATTTTAGCTGATTGTTAATTGTAGAGATAAGATCATTTGCAATGCCATTATTTGTACAAATACCCCTGAAACACATACAGTATATTTCTCAAAATGTATTTAGAAAAAGTGGAGATTCATTTTAAAGTATATTTGCACTTTCAACTGACTACTTATGCATTAACACAATTGTTTTGGAAGGGAGCAGAAGCGCGTGGCTTCCTAAACATGTGAGCCCAGCTGCCTAATAAACAGGTGTTAGATACATGTATTGGAAATGTAATTATTATTGCAAGAGTAATTCTGTAACCTTAAAGTCCCATGTTTAATTTAAAAGCTAGCCCAGCACCGTGTTATTTGTATAGTTCAATAATTATGCAATGGTTCAATAAATCCAAATTAAATGTTTTTATATCTGTAGCATGAGTAGTAGATTTAGCAAAGCCATTCCTTTTCACTTAGCTATATGTAGAGAGCTGTAAATCCTATTTTAATGAATGTTGCAAAGAAAAGACATGAGCAAAAGCCTGAACTTACTGAATGATGTATCTGGAAAAACTGTCCATTTTATGAATGACTTCCTTTCTTATAATTTATAAGAATAAACATACACTACTTTATTAACAGTTAAAGAGACACTGAAGCGGAAAAAAAAAATATGATATAATACATTTTTGTGTAGTACAGCTAAGAAATAAACCATTAGAAGCAGAGACCTAAGTCTAATATTCATTTCCAGTACAGGAAGAGTTAAGAAACTTCAGTTGTTATCTATGCAAATAGCCATTGAGCTCTTCAACTTTCAAAGTTGCAGAGAGCTCTGACTTCTGATGGTTTTTATCTCAACTGTATTGTTTTTTTTCTTTTGCAGAGAACAGTTCAGGACAGGTCAAAAGTTCACTGCCTGTTCTGTAAAAACATTTAGAATGCTGAGTAGTGTGTAAATTGCAAGTATTAGAGAATGATGCAATGTTATAAAAAAGCTGTTAAACTGAGAATAATAATATGAGAATTGTCTTTGCTACTAATGTTCTAGTAATTACCCCTACTACACAACCAATTCTTTATATCATAATTGTTTTTTCGCATCAGTGTCTCTTTAAGTAAACTGCATAGGTAAGTTTTCAAAGAAATTTGCAATTCTGTGTTCAGCAACAGACGTAGTTTATAAAGATTTATGACTTTTTTATCTGTTTTTAGCATCAGGAAGTACTGTAAGCATGCTATAAGCCTTGCAGGAAGCAGAACTACTAACTACTATTTGCAGCGTATAACAAGGTAAGACGCCAAAATATGAAGCAAATAGGGTTTATTGAAACAGAATTGTAGTATTTACAGCAGTGTAATAGTAAACAACCAAATAATGCAGGCACAGTGAAAGGTATTCACTAGTCAAACTCCCATCCCAGTCACCCATCCACAGAATTTTATGTCTACATACTCACTGGAATTCCAAAGCAATATAGTCTTAAGTCAGTGCTCATTGACAGCACCCATTCACAGCATGACTGGGCGGTGTGGGGTGGCGGTGTCACTTGCTGTGTACCTGTTCCCAGCCACTGAAAGATAGACACTCTAAAAGGTGGCTACTAATGATCTTGATTGTACAGTCTTACTACTTTTATGTAATATGAGGGACTATCTTAAGAGTCAATTCAAAGTATATTCACTCAGTTCATCCTTCTACTTCATAGATCACAGGTGTTGAACTCCAGGTCTGGAGGGCCAGATCCATGCCAGTGTTTAGGATGGACTGAGAAAGAGAGGAACGTGTTCTACCTGATGGACCACGCCTTTCCTGATTCAGACACATGAATTAATTTGAGCTGTGCCAAAAATGTGTGAGGACCTCGGCCCTCAAAGGACCGGTTTGGCATCCCTGACATAGATTTTATCATTAATGGGCACCTTAAAGGGTACCTGTGATGGCCGTTATAGCTGTATTTATACTCACCTGGGGCTTCCTCTAGCCGAATGAGGTGCATTGGGCCTCTCGCCACCCTCTCCTGTCTCTTCGTTCTCCTCCCAGTAATCTGGACAGTCATACACTTCTGCGCATGCGTGGCCTGGCCACGCACGCACCTGCGAAATGCTGCTGTGCCCGGGAGCATATTGTGCCTGTGCAGTAATGTGCAGAAGAACGTGGCAGGCAAGATTACTGGGAGGATTTTCAAGAGAACGGAGAAGACGGGGAGGGACCCCATGGACTACATGGGCTAGAGGAAGCCCCAGGTGAGTATAAATGCAGCTATAATGGCCATCTCAGGTTCACTGTCAGATGCACTACTCTCACCTCTGAATCTGAGGCTGGCAACACATGGACACATGACATCACTCTAGCCTCCAACAATGAAGACAGCAATGCGGGAAGCAACAGCAGCGGCAAAATATCAGATGTGAAGTATTTCATGAGGTAAGGTATTTTACAGGTACAGTATTTTACTAACAGTCAAATAATACACTGTCAGTCAATTAGTAAGATTTGATCTCATGATGCCGTATTGTATGGATTCCATGTGATATTTTGTCGTATTAGAAGGAGTTATGCAGCACAGGTAGAATAGAAGACATCTGTGATATAGCTAGATTTTGTGTTATAGAAGGCATGGAAAGGCCATTGTTATGTGAGATGCAATTCAGTGTGGTGATTCTGCCCAGATAGCTCTGGTCTAGCCCTACTGGTAGTGATTAGAGACAGTGAATGACATACCAATAATACTGATGTGCATTCAAGCTGTATTGAGCTTGGCGTTGGAACAGTCAAAAGCATCAGGAAGTGTATTTAATAGTCACAATTCCAGACTGCACTGCATGTCATTCACATTAAATCTGCATATAAGCCAGAATTATTAACACCTTATAGGTAGGTGGCCACTGATGATACAATTTGATGAACAATCGATTACAAATGATTCTTGTTATGAATGATCTTAAATGATAGTTTGGGACCACTAGTTGAAAAAAAATCTCCTAACCAATTGACGGGATCGAACCAAAATTCAGATTGATTTTATTAATCTGATCATATTGGTTAGGAGATATTTGTCTGTTAGTCCCAAACGATCATTTACGATCGTTCATACGAAGACTTTTAATCGATCCTTCGGCAAATTGTATCATTAGTGGCCACCTTCCGAGTAACTTTTTGCAACAACTTCCACTTACATCAAAACACCTGTAGGCACCAGACATTTTCTTTTTGCTTTTAAACTTTTTACTTTACCTGATCATAGCATAGGTCTTTTGTAGCTGACCTTGGAAAGGTTTAGATATGAAAAGAGACAAAAGCAACCTGGCTGGCACTGCTGCAAAAAAATGTATGCTATTTATTTATCCCAAGATTAAAAAAAAAGTCTACACAAGCTGTAGCAAGCAGGCATATACAACAATGGTGCAATCTTGGTGACAATACAATGTAGAGTGTACCATGGAGTCCGAAGGAGAGTTAAGGTGGACAATTGGTGCGGGCACCGGAAAGCCTGATGGTGTCGCTTCCTCTGAGGCTGTGTGCATCCTCCAGAGGCTTACCCCATTTCCCTCCACCTTGCTGTTCCAGTGCTGGGACCTCTTGAATCTTGCATATATGAGCTATATGAATGAGTGTGGCCCCTAGTTGTCCACTGGGGCTCCCTATTAGTCCACTAGGTGGACCAATGAGAGTAATTCTGAATGGATGAATGGAGAGCCCCAGATGGATTTCAAAACTAATTCTTGCGGAGGCTCCAGGGAAGACAGAGAAGAGGATGGCAGTGATGGCAGTGCTCACAGTGGATCCGGGAATGGGAGGCAATGATTCCAGCAGAGCCTAGCACACAACGCAAACTTTGGGTAAGTGCTGAGAGCCTGCTGGCTCTAGCGATGGACATCAGGTGACCGTAACAGGTGCACATGCATTTCCTGGGGAGTGAGGCAGCAATATGGTATTGCTGAAGGACGCTCCATGGCACAAATGCCTCCTCCACATCACTCAGTATCACTAGTTTTACAGGAGCATCACTCAGGTGAATAGCTCTTAATGCTCAGACATCGCTTAATATACGCCAGCAATTGCATTTGCCCATAAATCCTGAGTAATGTGAGGAGGTAAGAAGTTAACACATTTTGAGCGTCTTATAACCTAACATTGCATATAGCCTATGAAGTAGAATGCAGCAAATAAAATATGATAGATTTACTGACACTTTATGGTATAGAATTGACAGGGAAAATGTAGGGGATACTGCATGTTGTGAAGCAGCAGCATCACCAGCTATTCGCTGCCATTCACTGCAGCCATTGCAAAGAGCGTTGGGATGCATGAAAGTGACATTATACATATGCATTCTGTAATCTCAGCATTTATTTTCCAGGTGCGGATTTAAAGGGACACTTAAGCCAGGAATAAAAAAATCAGTTTTACTTTCCTGGCGCTTCTACCAGATCCCTGCAGCCATCCCGTGCCCTCGCAGTCACTCACGGAGCTTTGGGTCCTCCGCTGCCAGGTGTGGTGACGCATATTTTTCTTTGTGTTCCCATACACAATGGCCCCCTGCGCCTGTGCAGGACACTATTGAGGACGGGAACATGAAGAAGGATATGCGTAGCCAGGCCTGCGCAGGCACAGAAAGCCTGCTGACTACCTTTCAGGGCCTGTCAGCGAAAATGAAACTAGCTGGCGGTGGGGGACCTGAGGCTCTGTGAGTGACTGCGAGGGCACGGGATGGCTGCAGGGGGCTGGTTGAAGCCTCAGGCAAGTAAAACTGATTTTTTTTATTCCTGGCTTAAGTGTCCCTTTAAGCAGGAATAGTACATTAGGCTGCCAGTGTACATATGCAGAATCAGCACCATGGAGAGCAGCAAGTCTAAAAAGCAGGGATAACTAGCAAAATCTGAAAAACTAACAGTAACCCTCTTTCAATACAAACCCATGTATAGTTCCAGAAAATGTTACCGACCATATCTTTGCTCAACATCTCTCTCTGTGATATAAACACAAATACATCAACCATATCACGTGTCCTGTCTTGTTACAAAAGATTGTGGATTGTAATGTGTTCATAGTATGCTGATGACAACAGGAGCAAGAGATGGGGTTTTCCAAGCAATCGCTGAAATCTTGGACCGTCAAAAATATTTAGATATGACAATATTTAAAATTCTATTCACATATGCCTTGGAAACAGAGTGTGAAAAAACACTGATAACAGATAACACTTTAGAGAGCACTTAGAAGGTGGCACAAGGTTTTATCAACACTTAAAAATATCATGTCATATTTGGAAAATGTTCACATCCCCGATACATGGTTTGTGTGTTGAAAATGTTGTGATGTCATTAGGAAAGGAAATGGTTAATGATATACTTTATACACTTCTTTTCCAATATAACTTCTAAGAGCACTCTTACATTATCTCCAAGCAACTGAAAAGTAGCAAGCAAGAAGATCAAACCAGAAACAAGTTGTTGCTAAGCAACAAGAGTACCTTAATTCGCTGAGACAAAAATGGAAACATTGCTGGGCAATTTTTAGTCCTCAAAAGCTAAATACCAAGATTAGATTATAAATGTAACTCAATCATTGCCAAATGTGGAAATCATTAATAAACTGTAGACACGGTTATAGTTGGGTACTGTTGCTCTTCATGTTCAGTTAAAAGCAAAATGATTCCTGAAGTTCAGATATGGAGACTAGTGAAGACATAACCTGATGTATTAAGATGTTTTGCTTGTTGACAGATTAACAAAATGCTCCAGCTTGTTAAGTGTTGTATTAAGGAGGAACTACAACCTCAGGCTGAACGTCATCCTATTCGGTAGCCGATACCCCCTTTCCCATGAGAAATCTTTTTCTTTCCTAAAATAGAGTATCAGGGGGTCTGTGCTGCTGATATTGTGGTGAAACCCCTCCCACAGTGGGATGTCATGACCACGGTCCTGACAGATTGCTGTCTGTGAACCTAACTGCATTGTGCAAAATAATGGCTGTTACCAACTGCCAAGCAAACACTATCTCCTTCTGCAGACATCACCAGCAAGGACTAAAGATGTCGGGACCTGTGATAAATGTCAGAATGTAAATCAGGGAGAGGAACGATTTTACAATAGGAAAACTGACTGAATAGTTGATAAATTAATATTGTAAAATATAAGCAATTTTATCCATTATGTTACTTTTACTGCAGGACCTATTTAAATGTGTATCCAATAGCGTATGGGATAGAATGAGAAAAGGTTATGCAGTACAATCACATTTGTATTTGGCTAAATCATGTAAATAACTAATTATTGAACACTACCAAGATTGAATTTGGGGCTATAAAAAATGGATCAAACTGGGTAAACCTAATCCACCCAATGGACAGTTTTTCAGCCTAGGATTGCATTTCTGGATAGAATACTGAATGGTATAGAAGTCCTGTAAATACATTAGTGGTTACATATAATATTTGTTTATCATGTCTTCTAACAATTTTTGAACTTGCTATAGCTGTACCCCAACATACATCAGCAGGATTATTAGCTAGGAATGTACATTTTTTTTATTATCTTGGAATTCTTGACTTCTGTTTAACACACCACAAAGTTTAGATAAGGATCTGTTTCTCGAAAAAGTTCCAACGAATCTTTTCAAAAAGGTAGGTAGAATTGTGAGCAGGGTTATTTATTTATTTTTTTTTAAAGATTCTTTATTTTATAAAGTTTTTATACAACACAGAAAAAAACAAGTACCATACAGGAGCATTCCACATCCTCAATTGTACAAGAGAAAAAGAGGAAGAATTTGTGCAGCCGGCAACGACCAGAGTTGTCGGCATTAATAAACATTTTACAACAGGATGCAGAAATAAATTAATAACAAACATAAATTTTCTTGAAGAATGCTGCAATAAACATTGTGTACTATATAATAGTGCATGCGGCTGCCCCCCCATACACTGCAACTCTCACCCTGTCTCGACATAAAGGCGGCAGGGATAATATGGTAAGGAACCTGGGGTCCATAGGGAACATACACTCAGGACTCTCACCAGATATAATATAAACCAAAATATATATTAGACGTTGCATCTCAAGAGAGTAGCATCCTTCAGAGCCCAATAATCTTAAAACAAACATAAGACAGACATATAGACAATAACAAACATAGAGAAAAAAGACGACAAAAAAGGGGGAAAGGAGGGAAGTTCGGTCAAATAGGATTGAGGAAATATACAAGAGACATAGGGTATCTCAGCAGCTGCCAAGCATAAGTATATAACAGGAGCACCTCTCCCACAATTTAGCAGAAGAGGTGTCTCCCGCATTGCGCTTCTCAAAACGCCAGGAGCCCCAACCCCCAGTCCAAGCAGATCAGCCCATCAAGCTCTTGTATTTATCTGACTCTTCAAATTCAGACCATGCCCATGTCCTGTTAAATTGTTCCTCTCTTTTATGAATAGACATGGTGATATTTTCCATCTGTCTGATAGATTGAAATTCTTGAAGCCACTCACTAACTGAGGGGGGCTGCAACTTTTTCCAGTCTAGTCTAGCAGCATTAATAAGGTATTTTGATAGGGATTTCTTATATTTTCCAAGACGCCGTGGTGTATTATGGAGCAGATAATACGTTGGATCATCTGTAGAGGCTACTCCCGTGACTTCGGAAATGATATCTCGGACAGAGCGCGAGCAGGGTTATTTATGATCATTTTGGTACCCAAGGCATAAAAGCTGTTGCCTGTCCCCAACCGATTAATAGGAAGTCTATAGCCTACTTTAGTTGGCTTTGCACACAGCATGATGGATTGACAAGTTACACATGAAAAAAGAAAAATAGAGGAATTCTTTAAAAGGAACCCGAGATATGAGGCATATGGAGGCTGCCATATTTATTTCCTTTAAAGCGGACTTGAACTCAGAACTGCTTCTCTGCTCAAAAAGATATGCAACAGCATAATAACCTTAAGGCTGGTTTCACAGTGGGACGTTAAAGTCCCACGTTACAGCAGCCAGTAACGCAGCCTAACTCACAGCACTGTAAAATCAATTGTGCTGTTCACAGTGCCAAGGTTGCGTTACATTGTAACGCAGCACGTTTAAACAAAGTGCTGCATGCTGTACGTTATACTGGGCTAAGCAGCGTTAGACTGCTTGCACATGCTCAGTAATGTTGGAGGAGGAGGTCTCCCCTCCTCCTCCGCAGCCAGCCACATGGCTAATTAATATTCACTGCACTGCAGAGACTCCTGGTAGGACTGTAGTGTTGTCCGGATCATGAAGGAATCGTTCATTTGATCCGGATCTTTTTTGTGAGTCGAATCATCCGGATCATCACAATGAAAGATTCGGTTCACAGTGGATATCTGTCTGGAAGAAACAGGAACATACAGAATGTACAGTGCAGGGAAAGTCCTGTCCTGCTAGTCATTTCACCCAGTCTGCTTCCCTAGTAAAATAATTCAAATGATTCGGTTCAAAGATCTGGATCTTTTCAATGATCCGATTCAAATGATCCGAATCCTTAAAAAGATCCGGACTTCCTATCACTAACCTGGAGCGGCTGCTTTGAGAGGTGCATAACGCAGCTCAATCTGACGTCCAACTTCAACACCACCATACGTTGCGTTAGGGGAACATTATGCGACCATAACGTCCCCTAAAACGCAACGTCTTGGTGTGTAAGTAGCCTTAAACAAAAACATTTCTTTGTTACAGCTGATACAAATCCTGCAATAAATTTGCAGTTTGTTTACTTCCTGCTTTCATGGAAGCAGACAGATTATTAACATATTGTGCTTTCAAATTAGTCTATCTGCCATGGCAGTCAGCTGACACAGCTGAGGAATCAAATTGCAACCTGTGATTGGACACAGATGAGGGGGAACTAGGCAAGCTAAACTTTGTAAATACATACAGGGTGCATTTATTTATGTTTCCCTTCTGTCCTGTGCAAGAGTTCAGGTCCACTTTAAACAATACCACTTACCTGACGGTCCTGTTGATATTTCTGACCAGCAGTGTCTGAATCACACACCTGAAACAAGCATGCAGCTAATCTTGTCAGATTTTTGTCAGAAACATCTGATCTGTATGTTTTTTAAGGATCTATAGCTAAAAGTATTCAAGGCATCAAGCCAGTGGATCAGCAGGACACCCAAACAGTGTCCAATGTTTAAAAGGAAATAAATATGTCAGCCTCCATATTTCTCTCACCTTGGGTTCCCTTTAACCACTTGAGGACCCACCCTTTACCCCCCCTTAAGGACCAGCGCTGTTTGTTGTGATCTGTGCTGGGTGGGCTCTGCAGCCCCCAGCACAGATCAGGGTGCACGCAGAGCGATCAGATCGCCCCCCCTTTTTTCCCCCCTATGGGGATGATGTGCAGGGGGGGTCTGATCGCTCCTGCGTGCAGGCTAGTTGCGGGGGGGGGCACCTCAAAGCCCCCCTCCGCGGCGACATTCACCCCCCTCCCTCTCCTACCTCTCCCCCCGGTGATCCGGGCTGCACAGGACGCTATCCGTCCTGTGCAGCCAGTGACAGGACGTCCCCTGTCACATGTCGGCGATCCCCGGCCGCTGATTGGCCGGGGATCGCCGATCTGCCTTACGGCGCTGCTGCGCAGCAGCGCCGTACAATGTAAACAAAGCGGATTATTTCCGCTTGTGTTTACATTTAGCCTGCGAGCCGCCATCGGCAGCCCGCAGGCTATTCACGGAGCCCCCCGCCGTGAATTCACAGGAAGCAGCCGCTCGCGCGAGCGGCTGCTTCCTGATTAATCAGCCTGCAGCTGGCGACGCAGTACTGCGTCGCTGGTCCTGCAGCTGCCACTTTGCCGACGCACGGTATAAGTGTGCGGTCGGCAAGTGGTTAATATGTCTGTCATTCAAAAAATGGGCAGCAAGAAAGTCAAATTTATTCTGAAACTATTGAAAAGACACAAGTTTATCCTAAGAATTGTATAATACCTCAAGGGAATGTCTGAAGAAGACAAAGGTAAAACATAGAGGCAGTGATATTGTTCAGGTTGGCCTGGTGCACACCAAAAAACGCTAGCAGATGTGCAAAATGCTAGCAGATTTTGAAACGCTTTTTCTTATTTCTCTGTAGCGTTTCATCTAGCATTTTGCGGTTTTGTGAAGCGTTTTTGGTGTAGTAGATTTCATGTATTGTTACAGTAAAGCTGTTACTGAACAGCTACTGTAACAAAAAACGCCTGGCAAACCGCTCTGAAGTGCCGTTTTTCAGAGCGGTTTGCGTTTTTCCTATACTTAACATTGAGGCAGAAACGCATCCGCAATCCAAAATCTGCAGCAGCCCGGGAGTATGCGTTTCTGCAAAACGCCTCCCGCTCTGGTGTGCACCAGCCCATTGCAATACATTACCCTAGCGGATCCGCACCCGCAAGCGGATCGCAAACCGCAGCAGAACCGCTCTGGTGTGCACTAGGCCTTAGAGGTGATTCACACATCGAGAGCTTTTTAAATGCCAGAGATTTAAAAAGCTCTTGCTAATGCAATGCTATGGGGGATTTTTACAAAATCACATTGCTCCAGTGTTAGAAAGGCTCTTGTAGTGTGAACGAGTCCTTATTGTACATTTACAGTATATAGCGGAAGCCGGAGATTTGGGCGCATGAGACAAGTGGACAAAAAAGGCGCCCCATTCACTCCCATTATAAATATCGTTTAATAGGCGCCAAACAGGGAAAAAAAGGCGCCGGAGATTATTAACATTTTACAAATGGCGCCCGGAGATTTTTAAGGTTTTATAACTGTGCTTATGATGATTTAACTGTACAAAATGAGCCCGTGACGAATAACGTTTATAAAGATACTAAACATATTTATCCTGTTTAATTAAAACATGATTTAACATTTTAACCCTTACTGTTTGTAAAACATTATTATTCACAAAATAAAGCGATCAGTACGTAACGTAAATTGTAATATATTTTTTACAATCACTATTTGTAAAACATTTCTAAAACATTATTATCCACCCAAAAAAATTATTTAAATTTTTTTATTTAAATTTTGTATTTATTAATGTTTGTAAAACATTATTATCCATAGGGGGTCTTAGGTTTAGGCACCACCAGGGGGGTCTTAGGTTTAGGCACCCCCAGGGGGTCTAGGGGTTAGGGATAGGTACAGGGAGGGCTTTGGGGGGGTCTTAGGTTTAGGCACCACCAGGGGGGGTCTTAGGTTTAGGCACCACCAGGGGGGTCTTAGGTTTAGGCACCCCAGGGGGTCTAGGGGTTAGGGAAAGGTACAGGGAGGGCTTTGGGGTGGTTAGTTTTAGGCACCACTAGGGGGGTCTTAGGTTTAGGCACCACTAGGGGGGTCTTAGGTTTAGGCACCCCAGGGGGTCTAGGGGTTAGGGATAGGTACAGGGAGGGCTTTGGGGTGGTTAGTTTTAGGCACCACCAGGGGGGTCTTAGGTTTAGGCACCACCAGGGGGGTCTTAGGTTTAGGCACCACCAGGGGGTCTAGGGATAGGTACAGGGAGGGTTCTGTGTGAGAGTAGGGTTAGGTATAGTTTTAGTACAATTTTAATTATACTAATCAACAGTTATTATGAATGTACTTATATTAACCTCCCTGGCGGTAAGCCCGTGCGCTGCCTGGCCAATCAGTGCCAGGCAGCGCTGAGGGGTAGATCGGGTCTCCCAATGACGTCACGACATCGATTACGTCGGTGACGTCATGCCGCCCGTCGCCGTGGCGACGGGGAAGCCCTCCAGGAAATCCCGTTCTTTGAACGGGATTTCCTGATCGGAGATCACCAGAGGCGATCGAAGAGGGCGGGGGGATGCTGCTGCACAGCGACTATCATGTAGCGAGCCCTGGGCTCGCTACATGATTTAAAAAAAAAAACTGCTCTGCTGCCCCCTGGCGGTTTTTAATAGACTGCCAGGGGGGTTAATATCATTGTTATAAACAATATTTTCACATTTTATCATTATAATAATAAACGATAAATCAAGATTATCCATAACAATATATAATTATAATGTTTAAACAAATATTACTGTTTTTTTAACAAACATAAGTTTCAGTTTAGAAACAGGGAAGATTAACGTTTTAAGAATTGCCGATTTCATACACATTATTTAATGATTTATACATTCTTAAAACACTATTTGTAAACGAAATTCTACACAATATTTTTATAAACGATAATACTGCTTATCATTTACACCACGTGCCCTTTTTTCCCGACGGCCTTTTTTGATGTACGCGTATATAGCACTGACATATTCTGCAGAGCATCACAAAGTACATCAAGCAAGTCATGTCACTAACTGTCCCTCACAGGAGCTCATAATCTAATCCCTGTATCTTAATATCCCTACTGTAAGAATTTAGAGATTAGATTCTTGCAGTATGGAACCTCATTTAAGTTAGAGAACCAGTTTCAGCAAGAACACTGGATATGCAGAGTTTCTCTTTAAAAGACATATCTAGAGAAGAAGCACTTCTGGGTTTCAGCTGAATATTTTGCTTGTACAGAAGGACACAGAACAGCTTATCTGCCCTGTGTGCCAACATTCAGTCTGTGTAGAACATAAACATATTTAGCCAGAACATAAACATATTCAGCCAGGACATATTACCTCATTTTGGGGTATCACTGAAGGAAGGTCCTTATAAGGCAGGCCACATTCAGGCCTGCACAGTGTCTTATCAGTCACATGACCACATGAGCCAATAGCCAGCTTCTGTGATCTTCTACAGGTGATTGACAAATATGGCAAGATCGCTGTATACCCATCGGATGAAGTCAAATTTAACACTTTCAGGGCTGGTATATAACATCCATCCCTGGGCTCCAGGGGGTACTTCTAACTTCCTTGTACTTCCTTTCCTGTATCTTCTTCCGACTTAGATTTACTTTGTACATATGATGTAGTGCAGGGCCGGTTCTAGCCAGGCACATATGAGGGGGCAGACAGAAATTTGCAGGGGGCATGAAAAAACGGCGCGCTGAAAAATGGGCGTGGTCATGCAACAGACTGTGGGCGTGGTCATGGGTGGGGCCAAATATACATGTCATGACCTTACAGTGGGGTTAAAGGTCTGCCGGGGAAGTTTGAGCTCTATCCCCCAAAAATATACAGCACAGACAAAAGTTTGGACACACCTTCAATGACAGTGTCTGGTGAGGCGGGAGGCAGATAGCAGAGGACGCAATTATCTGATTAATTTGCTAACTGGCACAGCAAACTGCCACAGACAGTGACTGGTGAGACGAGTGGCAGATAGCAGATGGCGGGCAGACAATGCCTGAAGCAAGTTATTCAGAAGTTGTTACAGCACGTGTGCTGTCTATGAGAGGAGTCTCAGGACACAATTATCTAATTAATTTCCTAACTGGAACAGCACACTGCCACAGACAGTGTCTGGTGAGGCTGGTGGCACTGGCAGATAGCAGATGGCGGGCGCCGGGGCGGACAATGCCGGAAGGCAGCAAGATATTCACAAGAGCACGTCTGCTCTGCTCTCTCCGAGAGGAATCTCAGCTCTGACGTAGGCACAGCGGCGGGAGCGGGACCTTAAGAGGCCGCCCCGCATAGAGGAGGAGTCGACTCTCTCAGAGGAGGAGAATTCCTCTTTCTCTGAGAGAGTCAACTCCTCCTCTATGCGGGGTGGCTATTAATGTCTCCAGACTCGCCACTGCCTTCTTCTCAGCCTGAAAGCAGAGACTCCTCTCGGAGAGCCGCCGGAGGGAGAAGCGGTCATGTGACTGATCACATGACTGCTCTGCGCTCCACGCCATGGACCAGGAAGCAGCCGCAGCGGCAGAACGAGAGCGGCTCTGATTTGAGGGGGCAACGAGTCTGTTTGAGGGGGCTCTGCCCCCTCTCGCCCCCCCCTAAAGCCGGCCCTGATGTAGTGCAACATAACTTAGAGACTGTTCTTAAGATAAACCTGAGCCAGTCAGTAGGACCAGACTCAAGATTCCATGAAACGCAAGATTGACTTCAGATTCATGCTTTGCTGAGGCACCTAAGTTTGCTTACAGATGTATACCTGCATTGCCAAATAAATCTCATTAGTTGTTTGAAGACGTCTCTGTTCTCTGTCCATTGCCTGCTGCTGCTGTGAAGATGTCAAATTATCACAGTTCCTGCAATATGGTGCAGAAAGAAGGTGGTAACCCCTAGCGACCACCAATTACATTTTTACACCTACCAAAGTTACGGGAGGGGAACAAATAACTTACTGGTATGTTTTTGGAATGTAGGAGGAAACCCACTCAAACATTGAAAGAACATATAAACTCTATGCAGACAGTGTCCTGTCTGTGGTATGATCTAAGAACTCGCTGTAAGGTAAGAGTGCTAGCCACCACAGCACCTTGCCATGCATTAGAACTAGTCAAAAACTTTGCTTTGCTGAGAACTTGCAAACAGAGGAAATTGCAAAGTGCCTCAAAGCACATTTGTAAAAATGCTCAAAATTGATTCTATCCCTATTAATACCGTATATACTCGGCTATGAGTCGAGAAATTTAGGACTGACTCAAAGTTTAAAAGTGGGGGGGGGGGGGGGGGGACTTATACGTGAGTAGTCCTAAATTTCCCAACTTATTGCCAATATGCCAGTGTGCCCCCTCCGTCCCACACACCATCACCCAATGGGAGCCGTCTGCATTAATTAACTAATTGCGCTTTGTAATCCTGTGGCAAAGTGATTCCCACGGAAGAAGCAGTCACCCCCCATCAGCGTGCGCTGGTTTCTCTCTTCTCCTTTCACTCGCGCTGACCTCTGTGCTTTAGCGTAGCCCCGCCTCCTGATGTCAGAAGACGGAGCTACGCTAAAGCACGGAGGTCAGCGCGAGTGAAGGGAGAGAGAAAGCAGCGCACGCTGATGAGGGGTGAAGCCTTCTGCCGTGGGAATCACTTTGCCACAGGATTACAAAGCGCAAGTAGGACATTGATGCAGGCGGCTCCCAGGATTACAAAGCACAAGTAGGACATTTATACAGAGGCTCCCATTGGGTGATGGTGGGTGGGAGAGGGTAATTATAAGCCTCAAATGCTTGGGTGATGGTGGGAAGGAGGGGTGCACTGGAGACAGGGTCAGGGACCCCCTATGGGTGATGGTGGGTGGGAGGGGTGATTTAGAGGCAGCAAACATGTGGGTGATGGTGGGTGGGAGGGAGGTGGTAATTAAATGCATCAAGTGGTTGGGTGATGGTGGGAGGGAGGGATGGGGGAATTACAGGCAGCATGGGTAGGGAAAATGAAAAATTCCAGCTTATGAGGGTCAAATATTGGGGTCGACTTAATTAAATTAGAAATAATATTTGTTTTTACATCTTTCCTTTCCCCTTTTTAACTTTTTAACCTCCCTAGGGGTCAATTAAATCTGCCAGGGAGGCAGCGCAGCACTATTTTTTTTTTATTTTTTTTTTTAAATCATGTAGCTAGTCTAGTGCTAGCTACATGATAGCCGCTGAGCAGCGGCATCCCCCCACCCCCTCCGATCACCTCCGGCGATCAAGCCCATCAGGAAATCCCGTTTTGAACGGGATTTCCTTTAGGGCAGGGGTCTTAAACTCAATTTACCTGGGGGCCGCAGGAGGCAAAGTCAGGATGAGGTTGGGCCGCATAAGGAATTTCACAATCACGGCGCATCGCCGCCTCTGCCCGCCCCTCTTCCTTCACAGAGAGGGGCGAGGAGAGGCGGCGATTGACGTCAGGAGTGGCAGAGCTGAAGCTGAAAGCTCTGCCCCTTCCAGGAAATCCCGGAGGATTCCCCCCCGGGAGATTTGGGGGCTCTGCAGCCCTCGTTTAGCGGCGGGCATGCGGCAGATTACTTGGGAGCACTGAAGCGAACTATAAGGAAGCTTTTGCCAGCGAGGGCCACAAAATATTGTATCGAGGGCCGCAAAGGGCCCGCGGGCCGCGAGTTTGAGACCCCTGCTTTAGGGCTTCCCCTGTCGCCATGACGACGGGCGCGATGACGTCATCAACGTCATGACGTCAGAGGGCATCCCGATCCACCCCTCAGCGCTGCCTGGCACTGACTGGCCAGGCAGCGCACGGGGTCTCGGGGGGGGGAGACCCTCTAACACGGCGGGTAGCGGTGAATCCACGTGGAGCAGCGGCGATCGGAGGTTACACACAGCTAGCAAAGTGCTAGCTGCGTGTATAAAAAAAAATTATGCAAATCGGCCCAGCGGGGCCTGAGCAATCCTCCACGGCGGCTTACCCCAAGCTCAGCTCGGGTTTACCGCTAAGGAGGTTAAAGACAAAAAAATCTAAGGACGTTTTTTGAAGGCAATTTATGAGATCCTAGTAGTACAATACAAACCAATAGAAGAACAAAATGTACAGCACCATTATGTTTTTTATTTTTTTATATTAAAATGCAGTCTGGTAAATGAGTCTAACACTAATTTTAAACTACAAACTTCTAGAGCTATACTTTCTTATTTATCTTTGAAATTTGGCTGATGTTGTTGCACATTGATCTGCTTATGAAAAAAACCTGACTCTATTTGCATTCATAGGACAATAAGAATGAAAATGTTTCAAAAGGAGATTTTTCCGGGGTGATGCTAGACCTAACCTGTAGGTCTTTCCTAACCAAATAGGATAAGTCATGTCAAGTAACATTTGACCATTAACTTAGTTGAATAAACTTTTACATCGCTCTGCATTTTCTGTAGTAAACATTGATTGACTGGGTCAGTTTGGGTCATGCAATTTATAGAGGGTAAAATAAATGGAGAGCAGACAGGTCAAATTAATTCCAAATCAATTTAAATTCCCCTGAAATAGCATGTATTGGTATAAGAATTCCCGATGGTTCCTGTTTTGTCCTTCATTCAATATTTCTATGCTCTAAAGGTATTTCATCTAAATGTAAATGACAATGTTTTAACAACATGCAGTTAACATTACTGAATTGGTTTATCTGATAATAGATGATTAGCTGACATTTGTAACACTTCTCAGAATGACGGAATTTAGAGTAATTGGGATTAAACTATATTTAACAGACAATAAATGGCAGACTTATAAAAACACATGATATGCACTTCATAATATCAAAGAGTTCTTTCACGATTGACTAGCTTAACTGAGTTTGTCTGAGTATAGGTAAAATTAAGGCAAGAGACCATAAACTCTGATAACCATTTATTTTTCTAAAACATTCCTGTGCACTAGTGTGCGGAACTCGCAAATATTTCAGTTCTTGCCACTCCTTGGGGTAAACTACTATTGCCTTGAATTATACTGCTACTCTTCAAAGTCTCCTGACTCTTGAGAGTGCTGTCCAAAGCAAAGGAACAGATCTGCACTCTAGCAATATGCTGACTTTGCAATTTATTTGGTAAATCATCTAATGCACATAAACAAACAAATGCCCCCTATGCATTTCCTATCAAAAAGCAATTCCAGAGACTGTCCGCCCACATCCCAAATTTCACCTCCATAGATGAGGAGAAAAAAACTATACACCCTACTGGGGGAAGAGGAAACAATGGTGCAAATAGTGGCCCGATATGTTGCTACCTGCCACCAACTAAGAGGAACATGACACCCCACAGACTGTATGGGCTGTATACCCCTTATACTTCCCCCTATACCCTCCTCACCCAGCCCCCTATACTGTCCCTTTTATCCTCCACACCCTTGTGGACTGTATACCCCAACCCCTATATCCTTCCTTTTTCCCATAACCACCCCCTTCCATGCTAATGCTAATGTTTTGCTTTGGAAGCATTAAATGTATTTACTCCTGCCAATAATGTTTTCTTGGATTTGGATTGGATTGCTGAACTCTGCTACTAAGTGGAATGCAGGCTTTTGTGCTGTATCTAATGCTAGCCCAGACCCAAGCCTTGTTTCCCCACTCCCCCCACTACACATGCCTACTCCTCCTTTGAGTTATACAAAGTTTCAGGCCCCCATCTGCATCCCAAACTGAGGGGTTGGTAAGCAGCGGTTTGGCCACATACCCACTCTCATAACCAGGGCAGCCATCAGGGGGGACAAATGACACTGCAGTGAGAGGCCCTGGGCCCCCAAAAGCACTGGAAGGGCCGCATGTGCTGGCTGCGGGCCTGTGGCTCACTAACCAGCACACCACGTTCCAGCACTGAGAGAAGAGTGACGACAGCACTTGAATGTGGGGAGCAGGTGATTGAGCCCGCTACAGCGAGCTTTCTGTACTGGGGCACCACCTCTATCTGGCTGAAGGCTACCTATACTGGGGCACCACCTATACTTGGCTACTTATACTGGGTCGCCTATAGCTTGCTACCTATACTGGGGGCACCTGTACCTGGCTAACCTATACTGGTGCACCACCCATACCAGGCTACCTATATTGGGGGCAACTATACCAGGCTACCTATACCAGGGCACCACCTATAGTTGAATACCTATACTGGGGCACCTGTATCTTGCTGGACTATACTGCGACACCAGCTATACCTGGCTACCTATACTGGGGGCATCTACACCAGGCTACCTATACTGGGGCACCACCTATAGCTGGCTACCTATACTGGGGCACCACCTATACTTGGCTACTTATACTGAGGCGCCTATAGCTTGCTACCTATACTGGAGGCACCTGGCTGTACCTGGATAACCTATACTGGTGCACCACCCATACCAGGCTACATATACAGGGGACAACTATACCATGCTACCTATACCGGGGCACCACCTATAGTTGAATACCTAAACTGGGGCACCTGTATCTTGCTGGCCTATACTGGGGCACCAGCTATACCTGGCTCCCTATACTGAGGGCATCTACACCAGGCTCCCTATACTGGGGAACCACCTATAGCTGGCTACTTATACTGGGGAACCTATACCTGGCTACATATACTGGGGCCCCTATGCCTGGATTCCTATACTGGGGCACCTATACCTGGCTAGGGCAGGGGGACGAGCTGAGAAAGAAGGGGACAAGAGGTAACACAGGGGGATAAAAGAGGCACAGGGGGAACAGAGGCGGACAAAAGAGGCACAAGGAGAAAAGAGATGAGACGGGGACATGAGGTCACACAGATGGGGACAAAAGAGGCATAAACTGAGGTGAGACAGAGGGGGACAAAAGAGGCACATGAGGAAAAGAGGGGGACAAAAGAGAACGGATAAAGGATAAGAACGGACCTACAAGTCCCTGTCTCATTTGTTAACTAGAGACTACCTGTATTTTGCTTGTATTTGGCTCCACCCACAACCTGCTATGGTCATGCCCACTGTTGCCAATCGCGCTGTGCATGCCGCTTCCTTCAGTGTCAGAGCCAGGCACATTTCTTGCCGCAGTGCACATCGCGCACGAACACGGGGGTGAGGTGGCTAGTGGGCGGGCACAGTAACCAGTGACGTATGAGGGGCCCCAACATTTCTGACATTCATGGCATGACAATGCTGAATTTTCAAAGATTTCAATATTAGTTGCATTGCCACTACTGTTCAACCCTAAATGTATTGAATTTGATACACTTAAAACATGTATCACAACAGAAGTGTGAAGGGAAGGTACCTGCCCTGATTTCAACTGAACGCCCAGTGCTGCAAAGCAAGAGTGCTATCCACCACTAAGCCACTGTACTGCCTATCTCTTTGTTTGTTGATGAATGTGCAGCATTTGTTTAGTGGAGCAGTATTGTTTTAAGCATAAAAATACCTATATAGAAAGCCAAGGTTGTTAATTAATTACTGGAGGCAAGAGGCTGCCTTGAATTTCAGCCAATTTGAGTGACTAGACCTATGTGTATTATCCCTGACTTTCAGGATTATGAGAAAGAATAGTCATCACAGTGCTTTAAGGGGAGGACTTGTGGAACAGAAGAACCTGCCATATTGAATCAGTAAGACCCTTTATGCTGGGAATACACGGCTCAATCCTCAGCCATTCAGATGGCTCGATAGATAATTTCCGACTTGTCCGATCACCATTTGATCATTCTGCCGTTCGATTCACCATTGAAGTTAGTTGAAAAAAAGATAAGAAAAACGAGCGGAAGATAAGAGAATTGAGCAGGCAAAACGAGCAGGCAAAATGATCGGGCACAGAAACGAGAGCCAGAATCGACCCGTGTATTCCCAGCATTAGAGTGTCTTGAGATTTTTCTTGTATAATAGCTTTAGACATTCAGTGTAGGTTCTCTAATATTAGAGAATTTGCATTTGTAGATAGTAAAATAGTTGCCTACAACTATGCTATCAGGGATGCTCAAATCCGATCCGGGAAACATCCGGATAGTTCTATCCGGATATCTCCCAGTTACCTGCGTGGGGTGGGCGGGGGGTCTTCTTCGGTCCGGCCCTCGGCTCCTCCCACAATGCGGTCCAAGCGGCGGTCATGTGATTACAAATACTTCCTCCTTCCGGGTTGAAGGAGGAAGTGTTTGTAATCACGTGTCGCACGTAAAACGCTTCATGGGAGGCGCCAAGGGACGGACGAAGAAGACGTCAGACAGGTAATATTGACCCCCCGCCCACCCTACACAGGTTTACTGGGAGATATCCGGATAGCAACTATCCGGGTATCTTCCTATATGCCCTATATGCTATAAAGGGTTGTGGCAATCCAAAAGCATTTTTAAATGAAGCTGAATCAACTTCTAACAAGGTCCTTTTTTCTGCCAGTTAAAGTGGATCCGAGATGAATGTTTACTCATTGCATAATTGTGTTCCTTTTCTATAGTTTATAGGGCATTCCTCAAGCCAAATACTTTTTTGTTTTTGTTTTAATACTCTAATTCCCTATAAACTAAATAGGCCCCACTCACAGTTTTCAGAGAGCCTTGGCAGTAGCAAGGGCTCATGGGAGCTCAGTCTGGGCAGGAGGAGGGGGAGGTATTACTAGCCAGAGATTTCAGAGGCAGAGGGGAGGAGGGAGGAGGAGGGGGATTATGTTTTATTAGTCTGAGTGGTGATGGTGCAGATAAGCCTGCCTCTGTGTAATGTTAACAAACAACATGGCTGCTGGCATTGTATCACAGGAAGAAATAATCATATTCTATTAAAGCAGTATGCAGACAGATTTGCTGTTTAAACCATCTAAACTGTACATAAGATATATAGACCAGTTACTTGTTATAGTTAATTTTTCATCTCGGATCCGCTTTAAAAAAGGCAAAAAAAGGACTGTCAAAATTATTCTGAGTATTTTCTTGTTTGCTGGTGTCTTAATTTATTATTTTTAACAAGCTGTGAAACTATCACTTTGGAGAAAAAGTGAATTGAGTAAGTGCACTAAAATATATATATAAACACACGCATGATTTTAGTACAAAAGTTCTCATCTGTGTTTCTTTTTGATAAAAACTTTCACATGAAAACACATTTTGTTTCCCGTATAATTTTACATTAAAGATTGGCTGGTTAAATTAATGTTTATCTGAAGCTGAGGATAATTACATCCTGCATTTGGTTTAGGAAATTACACATATAATTTTCATCTAAGTAGGGATTAAAATTATGATGCACAATGCATGTTCCTTTTCACGACTTCTCCAAACTTTTTTCTTTTAATAGTCATAAATAATAGTTTTATTTTCAAAGTATGAAAGTGACACAAATTATATTTTTGCATGTTGATTATAATCACTTCCTAATTTTCAGCATACCCTGTCACATTGTTGACATGTTTATCTTTAATTAAATCTGGGAAAGAGATGTTCTGACAAAGATTGCTGTTTAAGTTGACAGCATAATTGTTGATGCAAGATCTCATCCAAACCATAACATTTAGCTTTACCTCATTATTTGAGAATCAATAAAAATAACCTGGATCAAACTCTCATGAAGAGTCTACTTAAAGAATTTTAATTGATTCAAAGATCACCTGTGTCTCTTTCAGCATGTTTCCTTCCTTTTACTGCTATCTGTGCCTGAGCAACAAGAATTACTACCATAATATCTGGGAGTCACTGCAACAGCCATGTGTGTGTCCTTGTCTTTACCTGCTTCTGTTCCCCACCCAACGTCTCTAAAGTAGGCCAAATACTACAAACTGATTCTACACTCCACTTTTACCACATCTTTGTTGTATGAGTGCCTGCTTGAGATAAATATTGCATTCAGCCTGTTGGTAATCATATCACTTAGCTGTTATGTTAGCTGTTAGAAGCTAGATTATACAATCAAGACCGCATAATACAGTATATAGCCAGTTTAACCTCCATGGCATTCAGTTTTTTTCTGGATTCCTGTGCAAAATGTGATCCAATTAGTTTTCATAACCTTTTTTCCTGTAACTTAACAAAATGTGTCAAGCAAGGGTCTAGTATACATTTTGAGTTTAATAAAAGCTTGAAACACAAAATCTAAAGTAAATTTCACAATTACTCCCCAAAATCTCTGATCATTTATACTTTCAAGCTGCAGCTCCTTAACCTGCACTAACACGAATGTAAAGGTGGCCATATGTCTAGAGATGATGGGAAGATTCGACAAATCTCTCTATAATCGAATCTGATTAGAGCGAGATCGGTCGGCTTCCCATACACCGCAGGCTGATTCCCGATCGATTTCAACATGAAATCTCTTGGGAATCGGCTGCTTCTATTGCCTCGCTGCTCCCCCGGTATATAAATGTGCCCCCATGTGTGCATTTATACATTACCTTTCAGCGCAGTGCCCATCTGTTTTCAGAATCCTCTGCAGAATATTGCAGGTAGGTAGCCAGGTACAGGTGTCCCCCAGTATAGGCTAGGTAGGGACAGGTGTTCCCCAGTATAGGCTAGGTAGGTACAGGCATCACTCCATATAGGCTAGGTAGGTAAAGGCGTTGCTCTGTATAGGCTAGGTAGGTACGGGTGCCATTCAGTATAGGCTAGGTAGGTATGGGTGTCGCTCAGTATTGGCTAGGTAGGTACGAGTGTCCCCCAGTATAGGCTAGGTAGGTACAAGTGTCCCCCATTATAGCCTATATGGGCTAGGTAGGTATGGGTGTCCCCCCATTATAGACTAGGTAGGTATGGGTGTCACCCATTACAGGCAAGGTAGGTACAGGTGTCCCCATTATAAGCTAGGTTAGAACAGGTGTCCCCCATTAGAGGCTAGGTAGGTAACAGGTGTACCCCCATTAAAGGCAAGATAGATACAGGTGTCCCCATTAGAGGCTAGGTAGGTACAGGTGTCCCCCATTATAGGCCTAGGTAGGTACACGTGTCCCCCATTAGAGGCTAGGTAGGCATAGAAGTCCCCCAGTATAGAATAGATAGGTGTGGGGGTCCAGGTAGGCGACAATAGGGTTGCTAATGTTAGTGCCCCCCGATCTCCCCCGATCACCTCCAGTCCAGCCGCATTACATACCAAGCCTTGTTCCAGCGATGTCTGCAACCTCTCCGCAGTCCGCACAGCTCTAGTATTCTTCGCTATGGGGTGGATCGGGACTGACATCATGATGTATGACGTCATGAAGTCACTGACGTCATGACGTCAGAAGCGATCCTGCCCATAGCAGAGAATGTCAGAGCTGTGTGGATTGTGGAGAGGCTGCAGACATTATTGGAACAAGGCTTGGTATGTAATGCGGCTGGATTGGGGGTGATCGGGGGAGATTGGGGGGCACTAACATTAGTGGCCCTATTAAAGCCTACATAGAGCTGAACCCGCCACACCAATCTAATCTATACTGGGGGACTCCTATGCGTGACAAAACATTCTAAGCGGCATGCCTGACACAGTGTCGGGCATACCGCTCAGGAGGTTAAGCAATGAGAAAATGAGTGACTGGGCAAACACATGTGCAAATTGAGCTTTACACACTAAGGGAAAGAACTTCACTTAAGCACTGTTTGGGAATTCCCACTCTGAAGCAACTGGCACACAAAAAAAGGATAGATAAAATCAGTTTTGGAAAGTGAGGGTTAACTTCAACAAGAGCTACTTAAAGTGTACCTTAAGGTAGAGGAAAGCCTCTGGGTAATCCCGAGGCTTCCTCTTTCCCCCTCGCCTCCACTGTTCCAGCACTAGAACCCCTGGAACCTCATTAATAGGGGCATAACAAAAAACCCTACAAGGGATGCAGCCGCAGGGGGGCCCAGAAGCCACAGGAGGCCCCGTGGGGGGAGAAGTTTATTTTCCCTGTCCTGAGAGACTGACAACTAAGGTTGTGGAGAGAAAAAGCTTTCTCCTCTCTTTACAGTTATTCTAATGACTGCATCTGCTCAGCCACTGATAAGGAATCATAAAAAGTGTTGTAGACAAAGATTTGTAGACAGTCCCTTTTCAGTGTGCAGAAAGATCTTGTGTACAAAGCCCTTCCCCCAGCCTCTCCAGTCCCTCCCCAAGCGCTGTGTACTGTAGTGATGCTGGAGGAGTCTGCTGAGCCAGTTCTGCCCCATCAGAGGAGGACTGAGTGAGTGTATATAAAAAATCTGAAGCTGGGAGCACACTCGTCTGTCAGTATTCTGTGTGGGTTTTTCTGTATACGTTTTCTGCACATCATGTGTGTCTGTATGTGTAAAAACATGCACGTTTTATTACAGAAGCTTATGTAATTGATGGGCAAAATGTTCCCAGTGCTTGACAACTGTCAGTTTTTATCTGCATGGGGAAAACCCATTCAAATGTGCACTAGCCAATTGATTAACATTGGTTCTCAGTTTACCTGTTTAGAAAGTGAGTGGGGGTCGGGGCCCCATCCAAAGTTTTGCAGGGGGGCCCAGTGATTTCTTGTTACACCCCTGCTCATCAACAAGGGCTTTGTCGAGCAGTATGTGTGGCTGCCCTCCCATCCATTAACTCGTGCAGCCACTCTGCACAGGTGCAGGGTGCCTCTCCCTGAGCGACTCTTTACATAGCTGCAAGGTGTCCTTTGCTTGCACTGTGTGGCCCCGCTCACTCACGGACGTAATCATGGCCACAAACTTCTAGTGGATCCAGCACTGGATTGGGGGTCTCAATGACACTGCTTTGCTCTGCAAAGAGAATGATTCAGAAGTGCTTGAAGTGATTTGTGTGAGCTGCTGAGCTGTTACAACTGATACTTAACTAAAGACAAAGGGGTCACTAATAAATATTATGCTCATTTTTATGATTGTCTCCAATTAAAAGTGATCCTCCTCCTAAAGCGCTGGTATGCTGAAGTTCAACCAGTAAATTAAAGTGTGTATATCTATTCTAGTGAGTTCTGCAAGGAATTTGAGCTTAGTGAGAACTAAGTGAGCCCTAAAGACAGGATATCCTCATAGTGTATCACAGCACATTGTTGCTGTAGCTGGATAGTGTAATGGTTAAGGGCTCTGCCTCTCAGAAAAGGGGACCCAGGTTTGAATCTCAGCTCTTCCTGTACACTAAGCCTGCACATATTCAGTAGGAGACCTTGGGCAAGTCTCCCTAAATCTGTTACTGTCTATAGAGCACGTCATAGTGGCTGCAGCTCTAGCACTTTTAGTCCACGAGGAGAAAAGCGCAATATAAATGTTATTTGTCTATTTGTGTGATCCTGTAATGGAGCCCTTGCCAGTATTTGGCTAGGTTCACAGTGGGAGTTGCGTTGCGTAGAGATGGCCCGAACGGTTTGCCGGTGAACGGGAACCGAAGAACGTCAGTGGTTCCCGATCATGGAGAACTGCGAACTTTTTTGGAAGTTCGGTCCACCCCTATACCACATCATTAGGGTCAACTTTTTCCCTCTACATCACAGTCAGCAGGCACATTGTAGCCAATCAGGCTACACTCCCTCCTGGAGCCCAACCCTTCCTTATAAAAAGCAAGCAGCATCAGGCATTTCACTCACTCGTGTGCCTGCAGTAATTAGAGAAGGGAGAGCTGCTGCAGAGAGAGCTATAGGGAAAGCTTATTTAGGCTCTTGTAGGCTTCTTAGCTTGCTCCTTGCTGATTCTTATTGCTAAAAAAAAAAAGCACTCCTCAACAGCTCGTTTGAGAGCTAATCTTGTTCTTGTGATCTATTTTTTTTTTGTGTGTGGCCCACTTGCATTATATACAGCCCTGTCAGTCAGTCGCAGCTGGCCTTTGGCCCCTTGGTGGTCATTCCTACTGTGATACTGCCAGGCCCAGCACATTCAGTGACTACCTGTGTGTGTGACAGGCAGCTGTAATCCCAATCACTGCACCTGTTCACTGTTCAGTGCACCTACCTACCTACCTATGTGAGGCCACACATTGTTAATACCACCAGTCAATGCACCTGTTCACGGTACCAGTGTGTGTGTGTGACAGCTGCACATTATTATTATTATTATTTATTTATTTATAAAGCACCAACATATTCCGTGGCGCTGTACAATGTAAGAAAACAAACAAGGGATACATAATGATACAGACAATGATATACATCAAATATAAACACTGATACAAGATACAGCACTGCTGATTACAATTTGATTTAACATGATGACTAAAATGTATAAATGTCTAACAGTGTGCAAGCAATTAAATTAATAACAGTCCATGACACAAAAGGGTGAGAGCCCTGCCCTTGCGAGCTTACAATCTAAATTTGCAAATTTGTAATACCAATCACTGCAGTGCATACCTGTAACCTGTTCAGTGCACCAACGTGACCACAAGCAGTGTAATATACCACCAGTCACTGCACCTGTTCACGGTGCCTGTGTGTGACAGCTGCATATTTGTAATACCAATCCCTGCATACCTGTTCACTGCACCTGTGTGACCGCACTCTGTTTAGTATACCAGGTCGTGCATACCTGTTAACTGCACATTGCTGCACAGCTGCACATTGTATTGTAATACCAGTCACTGCATACCTTTCACTGCACCTGTGTGACTGCACATTGTATTAGTCAAGTCAGTGCATACCTTTCACTTCATCCCCCCCATGGACAAAAAAACAGGCAGAGGAAGAGGCAGACCTAGAGGCAGGCCACCCGGCAGGTCTGTTCGAGGTCGTGCTGACGTGATCTTGTGCGGCCCTAGACCAAAGTACAGTGCTCAGAAGAAGTCACGTCCCATCAACTCCCAAGATTGTCAGGACGTGGTTGACTATTTAACACAGAACACCTCATCTCCGTAGCCACCAGTGCTACTCCAAGTACCACATCTGCTACATTTGACACTTCGCAGGAGTTATTTGGTGGGGAAATCACTGATTCACAGCCATTATTGTTACAACATGATGAAGGCGCTAAGCAAGTTACACCACCTCATATGTCTGAGTTAGGCGACACTATGGACGTAAGGTGTGAGGAGTAGGATGATGAAGTACCTGCTGTTGGTGCAGTTTTGGAGGTGTTTGATACAAGCAAAGCTGGGGAGGATGATTATGATGATACGGATGCCACGTGGGTTCCCAATAGAGGAGATAAACACGAGGACAGTTCAGAGGGGGAGTCAGAGAGGAGTAGGAGGAGATGAGTTCCTGAAAGAAGCAGGGGGAGCTCGTCATCAGAAACAGCTGGTGGCAGTGTCCGGCGCCATGTATCGCCACCTATGAACAGCCAACCAACATGCCCTTTAACGTCAGCTGCTAAGGCCACCATAGTGTCCACACCCCAGGGTGGCTCAGTGGCGTGGAAATTTTTTTGTAAGTATGCCAAAGATCAGAGAAATGCCATCTGTATTCTCTGCCACCAAAAATTGAGCTGTGGAAAGGCCAACACCCACGTAGGGACAACTGCCTTACAAAGGTACATGGAGAAAAGCCACAAACTGCAATGGGAAGACCACCTGAGCAAAAGCAGCACACAAAAGCAAAGCCACCCTCCTTCTCCTCTTCCTCCTTCAGGTGCATCGTCTTCAGCCGCTTTCTACCTTGCACCTTCACAATCACAGCCAACCTCCTCTACTCCGCCTATTACCTTGAGCGGCTACTGCTCCTCTGCCCACAGCAGCAGCCAGGTGTCCATGAGGGAAATCTTTGAGCAGAAGAAGCCAATGTCTGCCAGCCACTCCCTTGCCCGGTGTCTGACAGCTGGCTTGGCGGAACTGTTATCCTGCCGGCTGTTACCATACCAGCTAGTGGACTCTGAGGCCTTCCGAAAATTTGTGGCCATTGGGACACCGCAGTGAAAGATACCAGGCTGCAATTATTTTTCAAAAAAGTCAATACCCAAACTGTACCATGAAGTAGAAAGGCAAGTGGTGTCATCTCTGGCACACAGCGTTGGGTCAAGGGTCCTTCTGACCATGGATGCCTGGTCTGCCAAGCACGGTCAGGGCAGGTACATTACTTACACAGCCCATTGGGTCAACCTGTTGACCGATGGCAAGCAGGGAGTACATGGCTGTGCAGCAGACCTAGTTGTGGCACTGCCACGGCTTGCAGACAGGCCTGCCACCACCTCCTTTCCTTCTCCTCCTACTTCTCCTGCTACATCCTCTTCGCTGTCATCGTCCTCCTCCTCCTCCTCCTCCTTGGCTGAGTGGCAGCTCAACTCTACTGGTGCTGCGATCTCTTCTCTAGCTACCCAGCCCCAGCTCCCCAGGGCCTATGCTGCATGCCAGATACGATGTTGTCACGCCATCTTAGACATGTCTTGCCTCAAAGCGGAGAGTCACACTGGAGCAGCTCTGCGGGCTGCACTTAACAAACAGGTGGATCAGTGGCTATCCTCGCACCAACTGGAGATCGGCAACGTTGTGTGTGACAATGGCAGCAATCTCATTTCGGCTTTGAATTTGGGAAAGTTGACACATGTACCCTGCATGGCACATGTGCTCAATCTCATAATCCAGAGATTTGTGTGTAAGTACCCAGGCTTACAGGACGTCCTGAAGCAGGCCAGGAAGTTGTGTGGGCATTTCAGGCAGTCTTACACGGCCATGGCACGCTTGGCCAATATTCAGCGAAGAAACAACTTGCCGATGAGGTGCTTGATTTGTGATAGCCTGACGCGCTGGAATTCGACCCTCCTGATGTTCAACCGCCTGCTACAACAGGAGAAAGCTGTCACCCAGTGTCTCTACAACTACAGTAGAAGGACATGCTCTGGGGAGATGGGGATGTTCTGGCCGAAGATCTGGACACTCATGTGAAATGCCTGCAGGCTCATGTGGCCGTTTGAGGAGGTGACAAACATGGTGAGTCGCAGTGAAGGTGCCATCAGCAACTTGATCCCGTATGCCTTCTTCCTGGAGTGTGCCGTGCGTAGAGTGGTGGCTCAAGCTGTGGATGAGCGTGAACAGGAACAATTACAGGGGAAAGCGTTGTGGGATCAATTCTCATCAGAGCCAGATGTTTCCTCAACACCTGCAGCAGCACAGAGGAGGGAGGAGGAGGAGGAAGAGTCATGTGGGGAAGAGGTGTCAGATGATGAGGAAGGTGGGGTTTTTTTGAGGAGGAGGAGACAGCAGAAGAACAACCGCAGGCAGGCGTCGCAGGGGGCTTGTGCTGTTCAACGCTCCCGTGGTATTGTTCGTGGCTGGGGGGAGGGGGACCTGACATCACTGAGGTAGAGCAAGAGGTGTTGGACAGTACGTCTGGATCCAAATTTGTGCAGATGGCGTCTTTCATGCTGTCCAGCCTGTTGAGCGACCCCTGTATAAAAAAACTCAAGGGGAATGAGCTGTACTGGGTGGCCACGCTACTAGACCCTTAGTATAGGCACAACGTGGCGGACATGTTACCAACTCACCTGAAGGCAGATAGAATGCTGCACATGCAGAACAAGCTGGCAACTATGCTTTACAGTGCGTTTAAGGGTGATGTCACAGCACAACGGAATAAAGGTACCACTGCCAGTAAACCTTTTCCCATGTCCACGCAGGCAAGGACAGGACGCTCTAGCCATTTCATGGTGATGTCGGACATGCGGACATTCTTTAGTCCAACGCCTCGCCTTGGCACTTCCAGGTCCACCCTCCACCAACGCCTTGACCGACAGGTAGCCGACTACCTGGCCTTAAGTGTGGATGTAGACAATGTGAGCAGCGATGAGCCCCTGGAATACTGGGTGCGCAGGCTTGACCTGTGGCCAGAGCTGTCACAATTTTCCATCCAACTTCTATCTTGCCCTGCCTCAAAAGTCCTGTCAGAAAGGACCTTCAGCACAGCTGGAGGCATTGTCAATGAGAAGAGAAGTCGCTTAGGTCACAAAAGTGTTTAGTACCTCACTTTTATCAAAATGAATGAGACATGGATCCCAGAGGGTTACTGCCCGCCCAAAGACTAAGTCGGTCCCCACACAGCATCTCTGCCTGCAGGCCGCTTGACTGCCACCACCAAAAGGGTCCACCAGGACTCCAGGCGGATTCCTGAATTTTTAAGGCCGCTGCTAGCAGCAGCCACTATAATAATTTTTCTGGTGCATGTACATGCCTGCCTAATTTTTCTGGCTGCACTGCAGCTGCAACAACAAAACAAAAGGCATGTACATGTGTCAATTCCCCTTCATGATCGTTACCTTGCCGCGGTGAAGGGGCTTGCGTATTACAATGAAGCAATGAACGCCGGCTATATGAGTGTGTTGGGGTTGGGGGGCACACCTGACCCAAGAAGATAGATAATAAGGTCTTTGCTTTATTGTGAACAGACAAAATTCGATCAGCTGGACTCTCAGTCACTGTTGTTCTGTCATTCAGCTACCTCAGCCCGGCGACCATATGGGCTTGAAAACCGCCATCGCCTGCACTCTGGCCATGGTGCACACCAGTCCAGCACGGCCATCACTACACAAACAGCTGTGTGCGGTGTGTTACACAGCGAGTTTGGTGTGTCAGAGTGAAGCAGTACTCTAATTACACTCCCTGATTGATGTATACACATGCAAGATGTTTTAAAGCACTTTAGGCCTCCAATTTAGCAATAAAATGTGATTTCTGCCCTTAAAACGCTGCTTTGCATCAAATCCTGATTTTCCCGGGGAGTTTTGGCGTGTATCCCACGCCGCCATGCCCCCCTCCAGGTGTTAGACCCCTTGAAACATCTTTCCATCACTTTTGTGGCCAGCATAAATGTTTCTAGTTTTCCAAGTTCGCCTCTCCATTGAAGTCTATTGTGGTTCGCCGAAGTTCGCATGTTCGCAAACTTTTGTGGAACTTCGTGTTCGTGGTTTGCGAACCCAAAAATCGGAGGTTCGGGCCATATTTAGTGTTGCGTTCCCTTTAACAGCAAGAACACAATGTGAATAGCATCGCATACAGTGAAGCATACATTCAATTAAAAGAATTCTTCACTGTTAACATGCAGGTTTTGCAGTATTGTACTGCATGACAATATACCATATACAGTATATAATATAATACAGTATATAATATAATGCACCCGCCGCACTGTGAACATTGCATAGATGGCGCATTGCAGTGTGGCAAGCTATGTAACAAAGTTATGCCTCATCGCACCACTGTGGACATAGCCCAATTAATCAAGCTTGCCTTGTATCTAAGCCCAATGCTAAGCCTTCAAAGACAACCATTGTTAAAAAGGAAGCACTAATAGCTGCATGTGAATTTAAGTTGATAGACAACTACAACAAAATACTTGACTGCGAAAAGTGAATGTGAGTTTTTGCCTTGTGGAGGTTGTGATTGTGTGGATCCTGAGAATTAATCCGTAGAATGTGTTGAATGAAGCTGTTGCAGATGAGCTAACCTCTTGAAACACAGTTTCTCCTGTTGACACATAAGTGGCCAGCAAGGCTGCTAAATATCCAGGCAGGGCCGGTTTAAGCAACAATGGGGCCCCAGGGCAAAATAAACCTGGGGGGCCCCCCAACATATACCCCGGAACAAAAATCGGCATTAGGGGACCTTTTTTGCAGCTGGTATAGTCAGGGTGTGAAGTCCCAATCGGTCGGAGCTCCACATTCTGGCTATCCCAGCCTGCATGGGGGACAAGGGGTTAAAAAGTTTCAGGAGGGGGGACCCCACATAATTTTTTTTTTAAATTCCCACACTCCAAACATTAAAAAATTGGGAAAATAGGAAAAAATGCCAGGGATCTTCATACAGCCATATTGCGGCTGTATAGCGATCCCTGGCCAAAGCGCTGCGGCTGCATATGGACCCCCTGGAAACCCCGCCAGGAAATTTATTTTTTCGTTTGATTCATGTAAAATTACACTACTGTTAGGTTTGCTACTAAAAGTGACATTTACCGCATTTAAAAGTATACTTTTTTCCTTCGAAACTTTAGAATCGATTTTCTCAAAAACTATAAGAAATTTTTGAAAAATTGATTTTTCCTCTTATTCCTAAAGATCTCCTTAACATATCCTGCAAATTTAGGGTTTCTAGCATTTAAGGTGGATTTGCTATTATTATTAACGTCAGCAGGTTTTTAAATGTGTATTTTTTTTCCTTTGAAACTTTAAAATCGATTTTCTCAAAAACTATAAGGCCGATTTGAAAAATGTAGCCACTGGGGGCCCCATACAAGCTCTGGGGCCCTGGGGCAGCTGCCTCCTTTGCCTCTATGGTAGCCCCGGCCCTGTATCCAGGTAACTAGACAAGTGTCCTAAAAGTTTACCAGGTTTTGTTTCAAATGTTTGTTTTTTGTTTTGTTTTTAACAAAAGTAGAATTTTACTATAAGCCCAAGTTCTGCATTCATTAAACTTCTATTTATTAACATGTCAAATAGCTAAGGTGAGGTTAGAGGGAATACTTTTAAAAGGAAAAGCAATGAAAGAATGTACCTCATTTATGTACAGGATTTCATACTGCAGTAAACATATTAATAGCTAAAATGAAGGCACAGGAATTTCATCAGTCCATGCCTGTGTACAGTACTTACATTCCATCAGCTACTCCCTGTCCTGTTGCTTCTCCTTAGGTGCTAAAAAAATATTACAGCATCTCTTCTAATGCCTTCTGACCATCATTACCACTTTGTTTGGATGATCTAAGCTCCAATACGGATTTCATCCTTTCGAGCCTTATCTTTTTTCTGTTAACTCAGATGTATGAAGCTTAGGTAATGATGCATGTTATTATGTTATTTTTTGTTTGTTAAGATGCCTGAATTATAAATGTGATTTATGATGTACTTATGATACTTGGACGTATGATAAATGCTTTGTATGTTTATTTCTCAAGTGCATCAATAAAAAACATTATAAAAAAAATACTACAGCATCTAAACCCTAGGTTGTCAATGTACATGTACCCCAGGGTAGAGGCCTGCATGGGTCTACTTTTTAAGATCTGACCCACACACGCAACCCACTTTCTGGGAATTCCGATACCAACCCGAAAGCATCCAGACCAGCAACCCTATTTTAAGCTGCCTAATTCAGCCATGCAGAGTGGGCAGCAGGGAGCTGTTTTAGTTAACTGTCCAGATGGCTGGATCGACTTCTCTTCTCCCCTCCACCTCCCCTCCACCTCTTCTCCCCTCCAGCACTGAACTCCTGACATCCTCTTCTGGCTTCCAATAATATGATATCACATGTGATCATAACCCAGAGGATGGTGTCAGCATGGCAGCACCACCCAGTGGTGGGAGAGGGGTGATAGAATAGTCTCCTATATCACCCCTCTCCTACCACCGGGCAGCACGGCAATGCTGAAACCATCCCCTGGGTTACGATCACATGTCATATCATGTGATCAGAATCTAGAAGAGGATGTCTGGAGTGCAGTGCTGTCACGGTGGAGGCAAGGAGAAGCCGATCCAGCTGTGCAAACAGGTTACTATAACAGTTCCCTGCCGTCCGCTCTACCCACAACCTGAACCGCACCCGCAGTGATCTACCTGCAACCTGACCAGTTTCCAACCAAAAACAAAAACAGGTACACGAACCTGACACACATTTCGAGTAACCCGCAGGTATCCAGTGGTACCCAATCCGAAGCAGGTCTCTACCCCAGGGGGTACTTCTGATGGTTCCAGAGGGTACTCAGGATTGATATACTTAAGTATAACAAGTTAAGAGTTTTAGAAAATGATAAATCCTATATAAACGACAACACCAAATTAGTATTTTAGCTAATTAAAATCAATATCAAATGCTTGAAAATTGTTTAGAACTAATTTTCATGTACTACAATTAAATAGATCTTTGTAATGGGGTACTTGAAATAATCTTTACCATGCCAGGGGTATTTGGTTAGTACAGGCTTTCAAAAGGGGTACATACCAATAAAATGTTGAGAAACACTGATCTAAAAAAAATGGAATTCTGTCTTTCAAACTATCCTGCTATCTGAATTAGCAAAATGTAAAAACACACTAGGCTAAGGTGTAAATATTTCAGTTTTCAAAAGCCATCTAAGAAGATTGTAATCTATTCAAAGATGATCAGAGGAATTCCTCATTCCTCATTTTAGACATTATAGACATTTGTTGTATGAACTAGAAATCCATGGGGAGTTTGGAACATGAACAATGGTCCACTACGCCCTTCCAATAGGGGTTTGCAAGCCAGGGTAACGCTGTTTTTAGCTGAATACCTTGCTGTACCCAGCTGTTTGGTATCCCCCACTCCTGCGCAGCCGCCTGCTCTTACATTGTATTTCAGGCATCGCCTGTTTTTTAAACTTTTTTAATAAACGTGGTAATCTTCCCTTGAAGCACTTTTATGCTATGTGAAGCTTATCTTTTGCTTGGAGGTAACAGTGACAGCTATTTGAGAAGCAAGCGGGAAGTGGATGGTGCAGTGGTACAGAGGTTGACAGAGAGGCTGTGGGGTGGCCTATACCCCTAAGGCGAGACCGGGCCCCTTCTAGGCCATAAAGTCTGGTGAGTCTCTCCACGTTGGGAGGGGGCAAAGCCCCATTGATGTTTTGCTGATGCATTTGCTGAATATCAACTACTGAGTTTGGACACTGTGTTACAGCAGAGACTTTGTTTGAGCGCTTACCCAATTAACATTATTGCTTCCAGATAGTAGCTTTCCTCCAGATAGTAGCTTTCCTCAGTAAAGGGGAAGGAGTTATATGATTGACTGTATGATTATATGACCAGCACATTGAGCTCAATGAAAGGTGAGATCACCATACAGTGCTAGTATAGAACAGGGACAAACACTAGACATCAGAGACATGAGAAATAACCACCACACTGGGCACAGAGAAAATAGTGACTCTACCATTGGGTACAGGAAGAGTAAATTGAAAAGTTTTGTCATGCTTCTTGTTGAAGAAAAAAAAAGGGTTGGAAGGTCAATGGGGAAGGACATTACTTTAAATACAGTAGATAGCGTACTTATAATCAAGTCTGATGCAAATAACATAATATTAGGCCCTGATCAATAATGCAACACACTTATATTAATGATTTTGTTTTTAATGCATCATACAGTGTTTAATTCCTGCTTATGTTGACATTGCAGAAATGGCTCAGCAGCGGCCTGAGCTCAGTACACAATCCGATGTTACCAGCAATGAAACAGAGAGAGAATTATGAGTGTATAGCATCACTTTAAGGCTGTGTTCCTTCTTGAGCGAAGAATGGACATTTTTTGTCCGTTCTCCGCTCATTGTAAAACTGACAGTGAATGGGCCCTATTTTATGAATAGGAGCTTGTCCCTCTGCAACGGACTCCACTTTTTGGAATATTAAATATTTATTTAATAAGTTTGACTTCTGCTGTACTAAGCCAACGCTCATAGCCTAGAAAGAGACTGCAGTGTAATTTACGTTACAAGTTCAGTGCCTGATTGTGCCTTGCTACTGTACAATTGTATTGTGTGTGTGGCGTTCCCGTGTTTGGCCTAAGCGCAAAGCTGACCCAAATACGAAAACGCGGACTGCGTGCAGATCTCTCGACAGCAGAGTGGGAATTGTTGAAGTGTCTAGCAGCAGCTAGTGGTGGCAGTGCTTTGAGGGGCGACAGCCTTGTTGTAGCTTAAATAAGGCTGCTCCCTTCTTGATCTGGTCAAACCCGCAGTCGGAAACCGTATCTGTAGGCGTGCCGCAGGGCCGGTTCCTGACACAAACAAAAACTCAAATCCAAAAATGCACAGAGAAAAAGCAGGAAAGCATATGCCTTAAAAATGCATTCTTTTCTGTTTCTCAGCATTTTCAAGTAACAGAATAGCTGAAAATAGTTACTGTGTTTTCTGGTTTTGTAAAAACATATCCTATGCAATTAACAACTGTTTAAATTCAGCATGCTCCATTTTCTTGTCTTCCATTGTCTTTGATTTCAGGAAACGCTCAAATAACCTGTCAATGCACATTAGAGAACTGGTTTGAGTACAAATTTGTTTTGAAAATAAGTACAGGTTAGATTAGCTTGTTGAGCCTACATAGGCCTGATGTTTTCCATTTAAGTTTCAATTAATTAACCTAAAGCAATACCTGTCCATAACTGTATTATGTGACAGGTGAATGGTGATATAACTGCTTCCTTAAAGCGTAGCACACCCACAGAAAACTGATACTTGACAAACACTGAATTCAATCTTCATGTTTGGCCAGTTGAAATAACTAATTACACAGATGCTCTGTCATTTGCATCAAAGCTGAACAATTATCTTGCCAAAACGCAAAAAAGAAATGGTTTTCTGGGCAGGAGGGAACAAGTCATTTTTTACCCAACCTATTTAATAAATAACTTTTTTTTGTGAGTGATTGCTACTGAAAGAACCAGTTTAATTTCTTTAATCACTATAATCACTATTTTCCTTGCATGCCATTCAAATTAGTCTTTGCACAGGTGTTCATGCAGTATAAAAAAAAGGAATAGTGTTATGTTAACATCAACAATTATTTGATCGGTTCTGAAGATTGCTTACATCTAATATTTACATTAGTATCTGACAGTAATTTATTTAGTTTGATTTCATAGTTCATGATAAGGTAATGCCCTCACAATAAAGGTGACTTCTGAAAGCTGGAAAACAAATGTGTAAAAGTAAGACACTCTATAATTATAAACGATGAGTGAGTAATTGAAATCACTTCCAGATGGTCACCTGATCTAGATTGCAATTTTAATACATTATTTTGAAGAAATCAGTGTTCTGGCTGGCTGATGCTAACTAGCGCTTCCACTTCATGTCATGTGACAACATAATCACATGCTGTTCCCTTAAAGTGTACCAGAGCTGTAAAATAGCAAAGATTTTATACATACCTGGGGCTTCCTCCAGCCCCATCCGCTACGATCGCTCCTACGCTGCCGTCCTCCACTGCCCGCAGCTTCAGGAACCGGGTCCCAGCACTTCTGTCAGTCGGAGCCAGTCTGGCGTAAGAGAAGTGCGCCCTCTACGTATCTCTCCAGCAGCTGCTGGAGATATATGCAAAGAGCGCTCTTCTCCTGCGTAGCTGGCCGCGACTGATGTCAGTGACAGGACTCAGTTCCTGAAGCTGTGGGCAGCAGAGGATGGCGGTGTGGGAGCGATCGGAGAAGATGGGGCTGGAGGAAGCCCCAGATATGTATAAAATCTTTGTTATTTTACAGCTCTCAGTCCCTTTATAGTGCACCTGAGACGGGGCAGGAGAAAAAAAATTATACATACCTGGGGCTTCCCTCGGCTCCCTCCAGGCTGATTGCTTCTTCGCTGTCCTTCTGCTCCTCCTGGATCCTCCACAATTTGCCCTGGAAAATCCTCCATTTGGGGCCAATTGGTGCAGGTGCAGTTCGGCCGCGCATGCTCCACCGTCATGATCCCTTGGCAGGGAGCATTGTGCAGTAGTACTGTGCAGGGGCAGAATGCTCCAGGACACGGGAGCATGACAATAGCGCAGGCGCAGCCGGGCCACGCATACGCAGTATGCCCTGCACCAGAAGACTTTCTGGAGCAAATTGCAAAGGTTTCACTCAGCACAGAAGGATGGCGAGGGAGCGATCAGCCTGGAGGGGGCTGGAGGAAGCCCCAGTTATGTATAATTATTTTCTCCTGCCCCATCTCAGGTTTACGTTAAAGCGGATCCGAGATGAAAAACTAACTATAACAAGTAACTTGTCTATATATCTTGTCTAAAGTGTAGATAGTTTACTCAGCAAATCTAGCTGCAAACAGCTTCAACAGTTTATGAGTATTTATTCCTGTGATACAATGAGGATAGCCGTGCTCTGTTTGTCATATTACACACAGGGAAGCTGATCTGTATCTCCAGCCCTCAGCCTGTGAAAACTTCACTCCGCTCTCCTACTCCCTCCTCCCCTCTGCCTCTGAAATCTCTGGCTAGTAACCTCCTCCTGCCCAGACTGAACTCCCATAAGCCCTTGCTACTAAGGCTGAGAGTGCCAAGGCTCTCTGGAGAAGATGTGGCTGAGGTTTGTTTAGTTTATAGGGAATTAGAGTATTAAAACAAAACAAAAAAAGTATTTGGCTTGAGGAATGCCCTTTAAACTATATGAAAGGAACACAATTATGCAATGAGTAAAAGTTTATCTTGGATCCACTTTAAAGGCAACTCGGCTAAATATGAAAATATATCAAATGAACCCCAAGGGGGGTAATACTGTGTGCTGAAGGATGGGGGGGATTGGCAATACTTACCTAGGGGGACTTCCGCCTATGCATATAAGCCATCTTAGCTTTGATAAAGATTGTACCTTTTCATCATTTGGTGAAGTTGCACAATGTCAGCTTTTTTTGTGCTGTGCCATCTTCCCAATGTACAACAACCAAGACTGGCCATAGATATCAGCTACAGGCTGCAGGTCAGAATGCCGAAATTAAGTCAGTAGCAGGGAGTCAGAGGGAACCCAGGGTCACAATAATGTAGTAACCAAGAAGAGTCCAAGTAACGAATTAGGTCAAACAGGAACAATGAGACAGTTTTAAAAAAAAAAGAGCCGAAAATCACTCAAGGTTGTCTGTTTGCAACTCAGTGTGTTTGAAATGGTCTGGAACATATCCCTGTCTGCCACTTTCAGCCATAATCTCATATTAGGATTTAGGACATGGGCCAGATCAGTCAGAATTCCAGAATTCCACAAATATAGTTTAAAATAAAGCTATTTTATTTAAAGCAAATCTGTAATGAAGAGGTAAGGTAAACTTTAGATAATAATCTCAGTAGTGGAAAGCCTCTTGATGTTCCAGATGCTTCCTAAACCCTCTTTGATCCCACTGTTCCTGCTTAGGGCCCTCTTCTTCTGATCATGCCCATGACGGTGGATGAGCACATTCTGACTGGGCATGCATGAGTAAGGTTGGCACATGCCCAGCAGAAAGCAGTCGCTTGTGCATGGCTTTTTTCCGCTGTGCATGAGCACTTAATTCACCTGTCCATGTGCAGTCCTTTCTCTCCCATGCCCAGTCCACCACATACACAATGGGAGCATGGGCATGAGAAACCAATTTGACAAAGCATTTGTTGACTAGGTTTAAAGGGACCCAGTTTTGGAACCGTGGTCTGAAGGAAGATGCGGGAAGCTTCTGAAATATCCATAGGCTTCTTATTACTGAGGTACAGTAAGTATCCAATTTTTTCTTTATGCTTTTTTTGGCTTCAAGTATGCTTTAAATTAAGTACATAACATTATGGCATGGCAATGTGCCAAAACTGTCTGTGGTTACAAAGTTATTTATACAGGTAGTCCCCGGTTAACAAACGAGATAGAGACTGTAGGTTTGTTCTTAACCTGAATCTGTTCTTAAGTCAGAACATTGTGCCATCTCTGTCCCCTGTACCTCCTCTGTGTCCCCATGTGCTTACAGTGTTCCCCTCCGTGTCACCTCTGCCCTCTGTGCCTGCTTATACAAGTTTAAAAGCCATTTTTTCGTTGAATTTTTTAAAATCGATTTTCTCAAAAACTACAAGTCCAATTTGAAAAAAAAATGTTGACTTGTTCCCACGTAAACACAGAATCCATGCCATTCGTATCGGCGGGTCGTTCGTAAGTCGGGCGTTTGTAAGTCGAGTATTACCTGTACTCACTTGGCAATAGCATGACACAGTTTAAGTTACATCGTAACACTGTCTTTGGTGACATTGTAACACTTCAGCACTGTGTCTAATTATACAGCAATATCACTCATGTACCCCAACTATGTCCCCATGTTTTTGCATAACTGTTCAGGTTATTGCATATTACGGACCTTGTAACATGGCTATGATTTTAGGCACATCTGTACCCATGACATGACTTTCATCTTACTTATGAAATGGAAATATTTCAGAATTCCCTCCCACACAAACATAGTTAAAAATTCTAAAAATAGCTTTAATCATCTGAGAAAATCCTCCACTTGATATAAAGATGGGACAGCAGTTACTGATGAATGAAGTCACTGCAAAATATGATTGGTCCAGTTTTATACTGCATATATTTGCATACATATTGGCATCTAATCTGCATCACATCACAATTGTTTGCTTTTCACTGACCATTTAATTTTTTACTTTTTCTCTCTAATCTAATTATTTCTAACCACTATGATTTGTTTTTCCTTGCAAAAGAAAACAAAAAAAATATGTTTACTCTTTTTTTTGATAACACGACTAATGTCAAAGAACATGTTCTAATTTTCAGTGGTGTTCAAAGGGATTTGGGATCTGGAATGTAAGTTATTACTTTAAAATTGCTTGTTTTATACTGTTGGGCTATATGTCTTAGTTTTATAATGAAATAAACAGTCTACACACGTAGGGCCACTTGCAGGATGCATGGCGGTACTTGCAGTAATGCAAGAATGCATCAGAATACTGTTGCTCTGCCATGCAGTATGCTGTCCGAATCGTGCTGGCATGCATTTTGGATTGAAAGGCTATTGACAAAATAGGCAGCAATTCCCGCACTTGGGGGAAACCATTGCAGGTTCCGTAGCAGTGGGAATAGCCCCTTTGAACACACTACCTATTATTGTTCACTACATTGGTCTATTTGATTGAGCCATGGCGACTGTTCTGAAGATGGACTGAAACAAGTTGCTTGATTCTTGATACTTACCCTGGAGGTGGATCTAAGATAGCCACTTGATGCTTGTTAATAGCTGCAGGAGGTCTTGAAATCGCTGAATGACATCTGCACTTGGAAGGCTGATGGCTGGAATACTGGTTTGGGCTTTCTGACAACCTTATAATCTGGGTTGGAAAGTGGCTGGTAAGCCAATTTATTTAGAGGTTTGCAAGTGCTTCAAGCCAATTTAATTTAGCACATTTATTATTTCTTACTTGTTACATTTCCTTGCTTCTAAATAGTACTGCTGTAATGTGTGTCTATGGCCACAAGTCACTAGGACAATAAAAAAGAAGTGCTCCAATAGTGCATTCAAATTTTAATGAGGATACGCAATATAAAATTGCACTTACATTTAGGTTTCTTTAAAATCAGCGTGTGGTGGCCTGCCCACGATCTCAACCCTCTGCCGCGGTCTGGCCAGGACCTGGAGATGCGACATTGTTGTTCCATGTTCCGCTGGCTGCGGTGTCGCCAGGAGGGGAAGGAGGGGGCGAGACCGCTCACATAAATGCCTCCACATCCCTACTGGTTTTGGCACCAAAACCGGTAGTGACGTGGAGGCATTTACATGAGCGGTCATGCCCCCTCCTTCCCCTCCAGGCTACACCGCAGCCAGTGGAACAACAACGTTGCATCTCCGGGTCCTAGTCAGACTGCGGTAGAGGGTTACGATCATGGGCAGGCCACTACATGCTGATTTTGAAGAAACCTTTGCATAAGTGACTTTAGCCTAGCTAGCTAGCGCACGGTATTTTTTCTTCGACTGTCAGTATGAGACAATAACAGAGGACTTCTGCTTTCAGTTTCTATATTTTCTGTGATCAGAGAGAGATTAGAGACAAGACAAATAACATTTATATTGCGCTTTTCTCATGGCGGACTTAAAGCGCCAGAGCAGCAGCCACTAGGGCGCGCTCTATAGGTAGTAGCAGTGTTAGGGAGACATGCCAAAGGTCTCCTACTGAATAGGTGCTGGCTTACTGAACAGGCAGAGCCGAGATTCAAACCCTGGTCTCCTGTGTCAGAGGCAGAGCCCTTAACCAATACACCAACCATTACACCATTAATGCATTCCAAGAATTTACAGTACAACGAGTTCTGCCAACTGAGGTCGAAAGCAGTGCACTTATCTTAAATGAGATAACTCTATTGAAGCTGCTAATGGGTTAATGGTGTTGGGATAATTACCTAGATTGTGGGCACTGTGTTGATCTGTCTGGTAATTGCTGCAATGAGACATCAACAATCTGACCTATCAAAATTGTAATACCAAAATAAGAAGTTTTAAATCAGGATGATACCATTTATTGGCTAACTACAAATGAATAAGAATAAACAAGCTTTCGGCCTTGCAGCCTTCATCAGGTTTATATGCTTTTACTGATGGCTAACACGGTACAATACCCTACTGCTAATACCAAAATAGTGATACCCGAGAGATAACACATTAAGAGACATCCATTGTTAAAATAAATACACAAAAGTATACTTTAAAGCAAGTTTTGTGAGTAAAATTGCAAAAAGCTTTACACTGCTACTAGAGATAATGATTTTGTTAAGTTTTACTCTGTTGCTGATTAGCTTCTGTCCTGTGGATCAGATATCCAGGGCAAACATCCACTCACTGTAGATCTGCTGGGTCAGGTCTCAGATCAGGCCACCTGATCCTTTTCATCTTCAAGACAGTCACAGAAGAAAAAAAAAAAAGTTCTCCTGAAATATCTAGGACAGGTGGAAAACTATCTGACCACACTGTAAAGGCTGTACAAGTTGAAAGAAACTAAGCAGTGGCTTTATTTCCTATTGTTTTCCTTGCTGCAGGTACAAAATGTGTGAATCAAGATAATTGCCCATCTCTTGGCTTTAGTAAGCTCTAATCTTACCCAAGTCTGAACTGAACACATTTTGTTCCTTAAGCCCTAAAAGCCTAGTCATGAGCAGCCGTGGCACAAAATAGAAGTCTGATTAGATTAAGTGCTTCCATCTGGAGATTGCATAGTTGTAAATTGTTCTCTTCACAGAAAACTGTGTGATGCATGTAAAAATCCTCTAAGATACATTACTTCTACAGAAGGAAGCTTTCTGCCTAACAACATAAAAAGCAAAATTGCTAATTAGTTTTAACTAATTATAGATAGCTAGGGAATGGTTCCAGAATATTAATTTATGCCAAAAGTATAATCTCTCTTTTATAACAAATTTCTGTGCTTGGTAATTATATAAAAACTTTGTAAACACAGATTAATGAAAATATTTGCTTTTCAACAACCCAAAACTCACCTAAGAAAAAAAAAAGTCTGAAGTTTTCTTGCTGATTTTTATTTTTGAAATTAAAGGCCTGTTTCTAAGACTGTGTTAAAAGAATGCCTTATGAATTCATACTTACTCCCTCAAATTAGGTTTGGTTAACAGTTCTGCTTTTTAGTTGTGATTAAAGTGAAGTTGAGGTGAAAATAATCTGATGAGATAAACAATTGTATGTATCCCTCTACTCCTAAAATTACTTTTTAAGATATCCCATGGATTTATTTTATATTTAAACATTTACAAAGTAGACTGAAAGTTGTGTTGTCTCTGTTCAGTGGCAGCCTACTAAGTGTCCTTAAATGGAAATACATGAACTATTGACCTTTTCCCATCTCCCTCTGCTCTCAGAAGTAGGATTCTGCCAGGAAAACTTCTATGGCTGTAATTTGCTAATCAATGATGATTACTATATTCCGGACAAGGTACCGACAAGACAGAGGCTGACACTTTCATGCCTAAAACTTAACTCTTTCAGGCAGAAAAATAAAACAAATAAAACAGCCTGGTTATTAATATGATTTGTACTATACATACACACATCACATGTCGCCTTGGGTACACTTTAAAAACCAAGACAGAATTGTTCAGTTTGATACATACACCTATAAAAGGTAAGACCTGAGAAACTTATCATTTTTTTCACTTTTATAAATGTTTCTTGTATAATTATGAATGGGATGCAATTATGTATGTATTGGATCAGTAAATATTGTAATTCTTGCCAGTAAAAATACTGTTCTATTGGGCCATTTGTTTTATTTGGAGTTGTTATTTTGTAGAGAAATACATGAGTCTTTAAGTGATGCCATTTCCAATAAAAAAAAGATTGCCCATCTATATAACTGCTAGGCATGAATGCAAATGGGTTTTCTTTACCTACATAGATAATAGAAAACACTATACAGTAAGAACAGAGGAACAGAATATAATATTATGAAGATCACATACGTAGTAGATAGACATTTACAGAAGAAGATGATGGAAAAATCCTAAAAGGAAGAAGGCTACAGAACAGAAGAAAGAAGTATACATGATCGTTCTAAGAGGACAGGTGAAAAATAAGAAAACCAAACTTTTTGATATTTTTTTTAATAAGACAATGGCCCATATGCAATTAACTTTTTCTCCTGAGTGATATTTTCAAATGTCAATAAAATGCCTTTCAAACCACCAGAAAGCAAAAAAAAAATACTTAAAATAATTTTAAAAGTATATTTTCACTTACTTTTTAATAATTTTTCAATTGCAAAGTGCTGAGAAGTTATTCTAAATAGAAGATGAAAAATTATCTTCTAGGAGAAAACTAAGGAGACAAAGTTAATTGCATACGGGCCATTGTGTTGGCTATATTGGCTTTTTATTTTTAAAAAAATTGTTTACTTTAACACTTTAGTATACGTGTAGAGTCACAGATGACCCTCCCAACCTACTTGCCTGGAAGGCAGCAGGCATCTGGGGTTCCTTCTATTATTAAGGGGGGCTCACAGATTTCACTAGACAAATACAAGTTACCCCCACCAGCCCTAGCAAAATGTAGTCATGAGCCCCCAGTCTGCAAGGGAAGGTGGTTTATGCCCTCATTTTACATATTGCCCAGGAATGGATCATGTGGTCTAGTGTTGCTTAATGAAGGAAGGCCTACATCAATAGACTCCACATTTTATGGGAATTACCACCCTATCTGTATCATGAGTGGATTATGTTTTATAGTGGAAGCTTGGAAGGTATGTTTGTATTAACCAGTACATTTACCATCTTACAAAGAACATTTTCTGTAAACAGGAAGAAAGAAGGTTAACAACATAATACATTTCTATCCTAGTGAGGGCAGGTTAATATAGCAGAAAAAGCTCCTAATGCAGAACAAGCTTTTAATGCAGAACAAGCTCTTAATGCAACAAAAGAGATAAAATGTACTTATACAACGGAATATAAGCTTGAAAGGAAAGAAGTAATCAAATCAAACATGAAAAAAAGGAAGAAGAAAAGGTTACTGTAAGGATTCCTCCTGTATCGTATTCTGTCCGTTGCAGTGTAGCTTCAAACGGACAGTTCTGGCTTATCTGCCTGCATTCGGTTGTGCATTTGCAATGAGTCACATTGTCATTTGCAATCGCTCTGCAGTTCTAGGCAGCTCAGGATGCTGTCATCATTCCACCAATTGCTTGTTGCAGCTGAGCTGCGGCCAGATAGGCCTGGATTCCTGCATGGATGTTGTTACATAATTCTGCATGTATTTCTTATACAGTAGGGGTCCTTTGCATTCACAGCCAGCTAGCAAATGGTAATCAATAGGGCTGAGCTCTCGGATTCCGAATTTCGAGTTTGCCATCGGAATTTGGCAGTTCCGAGTAAGCTCTCGAAACCCGAAAATTCGGCAATTCCGAGTACCGAATTCGCGTTTACATTGAAGTCAATAGTGCTAAATTCCATGGTTAATTGTAAAGCCCCCTTACATGCCATCACCAAATTTGGCATGTATGTTAAGCAGATGCGTAGGAACATGGTAAAAAAAATTGTGAAAAGACCTTATAGTTTTTGAAAAAATCAATTTTAAAGTTTCATAGGAAAAATGTTTTTTAAACTGTGTAAAATGACACTGCTGCAGAACAGGTTACTGCATTCCGAGTTCTGTATACATATTGTATACATTTCATGAAAACAGACAGCGTGGGGTCCCCCCTCCCAAGCCTCCTTAACCCCTTGTCCCCTTTGCAGGCTGGGATAGCCAGAATGCGGAGTCCCGGCCACATGGGGCTTCGCACCCTGAGCTATACCAGCCCGCATGATCCATGGTATGGGGGGGCTCTGGAGGAGAGGGGCAGCCAACCTCCCCCTCTCCCCCAGAGCCCTTGTCCAATCCATGGACAAGGGGCTCTTCCCCACCTCCGGTGCCCCGGGAGGAGGTGGGGGCCGCCGACGTCCTGGGGGGTTCATGGTGCCATCCGGGGTTCCCCTTTAACAAGCGGACCCTGGAAGCCACCCCCTCCCCAGGAGAAATGAGTATAGGGGTACACGGTACCCCTTACCCATTTCAGCAGAGTTAAAAAAAGAAATAAAAACACGACAACGAAAAAAGTCCTTTATTGTTCTAAATTAACCAGGGATACTTACCTTGGGATAATCTCACACCAGTAACCTCAGGAGTGGTCCCATGCCAGTATCCTCTTATGACATCCCACCTCCCTCCCACACTGACGAACTCCCACCACTGAATGGTCACAGTCAGCCTCTACATCTGTATAGCAGAGGCTGAGAACACGAAAATTTTGCCTTTAAAACAAGAAATTTCGGCAAACAGTGATGCAATCAAAATGGCCACTGGGAAACCCCCGATCGCTGGAGGCCACACTAGAGTGGCGAAACCAGTGATTTTTCACATAGATGGTGGGTCCAGGTGACCAGAGCAGGAGGTTCCCTAATCCCCTGGACCCACCCATTCATGTGAAATAACGCGTATTCTGAAACTCTGAGGTGGCCTCCGGGGAACGGGGATTCCCCAGCAGCCATTTTGTTTATGACACTGTTTGCCGAAAATTCTTGTTTTAGCAAACAATTTTTGTGTTTCTAGCTTATGCAATACAGATTGCAGAGGCTGTCTACAGCCATTCATCCCCAGGAGTTCTGCAGGATCGGCAGGTGCGCGGGACCTCCAAAGAGGATAGAGGGGGGCACAGTACAGGAAGGTGGGAAAGTGGGCACAGAGCGGCGGGGAGGGGGGGAAGCCTCCCCTCCCTCACCTAGGGCCCCCCCTTGCGCACTCCCCCCACCTCCAGAATTCCAGCCAGCCAACGGAACGACTTACCGAGAGCGATAGCTCTGTGTGCCGCTGGTCTGGTATTCTGCACTGACACTGTCCAATCTCGCTCTCGCAGTACTTCCTGTGAGAGCGTAATTGGACAATGCAATGCAGGAAACCAGACCAGCAGCGGCACACAGAGCTCTTCTCTCAGTAAGTGATTCCCGCTCGCTGCCGCTGCTGGCTGCAATTTTGGAGGGGGAGCACGGAAGGGGGACCCTAGGTGAGGGAGGGGGGAAGGCTTCCACTCCTCCCCTGCCCCCCTTCCAGCATGGGGGCCCCCACTAACTGGTGACCTGCCTACCTAAATTGGGGACACCTATAGACCTGGGTATATCTATACTGGGGACACCTATATATCTGCCTACCTAAACTTGGAAACTTGGCAGCGAGCGGGAATCACTTACCGAGAAAAGAGTTCTGTGTGTCGCTGCTGGTCTGGTCTCCTGCATTGCATTGTCCAATTACGCTCTCACAGGAAGTACTGCGAGAGTGTGATTGGACAGTGTCAGTGCAGAATACCAGACCAGCAGCACACAGAGCTATCACTCTCGGTAAGCCGTTCCGCTGGCTGGCTGGAATTCTGGAGGTGGGGGGGGAGTGCGCACAGGGGGGCCCTAGGTGAGGGAGGGGAGGCTTCCCCCTCTCCCCGCCGCTCTGTGCCCACTTTCCCACCTTCCTGCGCTGTGCCCCCCTCTATCCTCTTAGGAGGTCCCGCGCACCTGCCGATCCTGCAGAACTCCTTGGGGTGAATGGCTGTAGACAGCCTCTGCAATCTGTATTGCATAAGCTAGAAACACAAAAATTGTTTGCTAAAACAAGAATTTTCGGCAAACAGTGTCATAAACAAAATGGCTGCTGGCGAATCCCCGTTCCCCAGAGGCCACCTCAGAGTGTCAGAATACGCGTTATTTCACATGAATGGGTGGGTCCAGGGGATTAGGGCACCTCCTGCTCTGGTCACCTGGACCCACCATCTATGTGAAAAATCACTGGTTTCGCCACTCTAGTGTGGCCTCCAGCGATCAGGGATTTCCCAGTGGCCATTTTGATTGCATCACTGTTTCCCGAAATTTCTTGTTTTAAAGGCAACATTTTCGTGTTCTCAGCCTCTGCTATACAGATGCAGAGGCTGACTGTGACCATTCAGTGGTGGGAGTTCGTCAGTGTGGGAGGGAGGTGGGATGTCATAAGAGGATACTGGCGTGGGACCACTCCTGAGGTTACTGGCGTGAGATTATCGCAAGGTAAGTATCCCTGGTTAATTTAGAACAATAAAGGACTTTTTTCGTTGTCGTGTTTTTATTTCTTTTTTTTAACTCTGCTGAAATGGGTAAGGGGTACCGTGTACCCCTATACTCATTTCTCCTGGGGAGGGGGTGGCTTCCGGGGTCTGCTTGTTAAGGGGAACCCCGGATGGCACCATGAACCCCCCAGGACCTGGGGCACCGGAGGTGGGGAAGAGCCCCTTGTCCATGGATTGGACAAGGGCTCTGGAGGAGAGGGGGAGGTTGGCCGCCCCTCTCCTCCAGAGCCCCCCCATACCATGGACCATACGGGCTGGTATAGCTCAGGGTGCGAAGCCCCACGTGGCCGGGACTCCGCATTCTGGCTATCCCAGCCTGCATGGGGGACAAGGGGTTAAGGAGGCTTGGGAGGGGGGACCCCACGCTGTCTGTTTTCATGAAATGTATACAATATGTATACAGAACTCGGAATGCAGTAACCTGTTCTGCAGCAGTGTCATTTTACACAGTTTAAAAAAACATTTTTCTTATGAAACTTTGAAATCGATTTGCTCAAAAACTATAAGCTCTTTTCACCCAAAAAAAATTTTTTTACCATGTTCCTACTCATCTGCTTCATAAACATGGCAAATTTGGTAATGATAGCATGTACGGGGGCTTTACAATTAACCGCAGAAGTTAACACTATTTAATTCAATAGAAATGCACTCGGAACACGAAAATTCGGAACACGAAACTCGGTTTTCGCATGCGGTACACGAAATTTCGACGAAATCAGAATTCAGCTGTTCCGATCAGCCCTAGTAATCAAGCCAGCTAAGGATTGAGTGATTACCATTCAGCTGTGTGGAGATTTGCATACCTGCATCCACTGGCTGATGCCAGCATAAAAGTTTGCCTCCCATTTCTTACCCCGCCCGTCATAGTGGTCAGTACGCTGATCTACTGGGCACCTTATTGTAGTTCTATGTGACCTTATTACTTGTGCTTAGCTAGTTCTTGATAAATATACGCAGACTTGCTAATATATATTTATCCGTTAGTTGAGTCATTTGTTATTTTTCTTATCATTGTGTATTGCCTAGTTCCACGCTTGATGGACGTTCGCTGCATCTGCAGTGGATCAGTGAAGTCCATTATCCAGATAGCTTGGATTCTGCCATCACCACGTTGGTGACTGGTAGTATTCCTGCTACTCTAGTTTCTGGGAACGTGACTATAGGCTGCAGTTGCTATTAGTTACGTTCTATCCTGTAGTCTTGCCTGGGTGGATGCTTGCTGGTGACTGCTGTTAGCCAGCTTGCTCTGCTTCTGTGGACGTGACTGTGAGCTGCGGTTGCTACTAGTTATGCTCCAATCTATAGTCCTGTCTTGTACCCGTCTGAATACTTGCTATCGCTTAGGCAGCACAGTGTGAATTAAGGCAGCGCTACATTGCACTGCGCTGCCATTGTGTTTTATTTGTAGTGATATCGGAAGCCCAGAGCTGCAGTTGCTCTGGGCAGCCTGTGTAACCTCTTCCATTATCTAGCTCTTAGCCTTGTTGTGCTGGATGGTCAGAAAGTATGATGATCCCCCAGCATTACAGTTACACATCCTCCACTTTCTGTAAGCCCACATCAACCACAGTTAACAGCTAAATCTACAGTACAATGATGAACATCAGCTTCCTAGAAATAGTAAGTGCTTTGAAACTAAGCAGTACAGTACATGACCTATGTAGGGCTGCAAGGAGGGGTTTTCAATTTGTCTGTAATAAGTAGTTTGTATAAGGGTAAAGGTTCTTTAAATGTATTTATTGTAAAAAGTGCAGATGGGCAATGCCCAACATTCATGCAAATTTACTATAATGTGCATTAAAGAGACTCTGAAGCGAGAATAAATCTCGCTTCAGAGCTCATAGTTAGCAGGGGCATGTGTGCCCCTGCTAAAACGCCGCTATCCCACGGCTAAACGGGGGTCCCTTCACCCCCAAACCCACGCCCGCAAAACTTGGTCATAAACTTGGTCATGAAATTTTTCCTTCCTGAAGGTAGGGCTAACGGCTGCAACCCTGCCTCTAGTCGCGTCTATCAGACGCACATCGCCGCTTCTCCCTCGCCCCTCTCAGTGAAGGAAGACTGAGAGGGGTGGGGGAGAGGCGGAGGTACGCGTCTGATAGACGCGCATGAGGCAGGGCTGCGGCGGTTAGCCCTGCCCCAATGCGGAAGCGCTCCCCGGCTGCACAGAGGGGATTTGGGGGTGAAGGGACCCCCGTTAAGCTGCAGGATAGCGGCGTTTTAGCAGGGGCACACATGCCCCTGCTATCTATGAGGTCTGAAGCGAGATTTATTCTCGCTTCAGACTCTCTTTAAAATGGGAGGCTGATATAAGGCTTGTATTTCAGCTAATGTGTATTTTATTATTACTATGTTGTCTTGAGTATTGTTTATCTAGCCCCTTTATTTATATTGTGCAACTCTTAACAGAGTATTTTGAACAACTGTCAGTGAAGATTCTCATTTATCCACATCATGTATACCCAAAGGGAAAAATGCAACTTCAGCAGGCTGGATGTTTTCTTTCCGTGTTCTTGAAAATATTTAAACACTAACCGAGTGACTTCAGCAGTTCAAGTGAGGTGAAGTAATACTCAGAGTTTTCTAAGTGCAGAGAATACTTACTTAAGCTGCTAGAAAGTCTATCTTACACTGCATTAGGCCAGATGATCTTTGTACATAAGTGAAGATTCCTCGCTAAGGATAATTGCATCATCTTAGCAGCATGAGGCTCATTATGTAGATGCTAATTGTTTAAGTTACATCGCGGAAGGTGTGTATTGTTAGAATGCCTGAGAAAAGATGTTAATATGGCACTCAATGTTGCTGCTATTTTTAAAAGTCCCTGCCTTTAGTTAGAGATAGTTGTTTCCATATCAAATACAGGTAGTCTCTAACATATAAACGCCTGATATGCGAATGACCTGCCGGTTCCGACATCATCTTCCACCATGCGGCCCCCTCCTGCACTAACCCCATCCACAAGCTCTAACAATAAGCACAGTACTGAAGCAGCTGGAAGCTGTGCTTTACTCACCTCCCCATTGTAGTCTAATGCTGTCTGACCTCCTCATCACCGCTCATCTCTCCTCCATTGTTCCGGCACTTCAGTATAATGCATGACAACATGCAACATGCAGGAGATGCTGGCACTAGTGGAAGAGATGAGCAGAGAAGATCAACAGATAGCATTGGACTCCAGCAGAGAGATGGGAAAAGCACAACTCCCAGCTGCACCAGTACTCTGCATAAGATAGAGCTTCAGGGAATGCAGGAAGGGAGACTGGGGGACCCATGGAGGCAAATAATGGTGGAACCAGGGGACTGCTAGTGACACAGGGGGAATAAAGCTGCAACAGGGGGACAGAAGACAGCATAGGAAAACAGAAGGTGGCACAAGGGGACAGAAAAGGGGTCAGAAGGAGGTACAGGGAACAAAGTGAAGGAATAGAATAGCTCTCCTTTCTCTGCCAACAGGACAAGAAGTAGCAGATCAGGCAAAGTTTCTATTCCAGAGTGTGATATGGGGTGTGAATTCAGTGGGGTCCATAGCGCTGGATATACAGGCAGATAAACTCCATGAGAACACTAGATGAAAATAATTACCTAGAGTTCCTAATGACACTATATGGTGATATTCCTCTCCTATATGAGGTAGAGCTGACAGATTGGATGGATGTTAGTTGTCACTGCAGTTCTCGTTAATGGCTTGTTCATCTATGTATCTTTCTTTGTATAAAATTATTAATAGCGTATCAGTTGATTCAAGTAGGGCAATAAATGGTACACACAATTACACAGCATTTTAGACAAAAAAAAATCTCCCGTATCATAATTTTTTAAAAGTAATTATGATAAATTACACAGATATGAGAAACTATGAAAATTGATTTGGCACAGCAAAAGTAAATGAAATTTTCTTTGAGGCTCAGTGAAAGCCATGCATTTCAGTAATGGAGACAGAACTTTGGTGCAACATTAAAGTAAACAGCATAAATCAAGGGAACAGATTTAATTATACATTTAAAAATAATTCACTATTGTCTCTACGATCGTCGTTAATGTACAGAGCGAATAAAATATATTAAAGACCTCAGCGAAGTCCGAGGTTATTCAATGAATATATACCTTACTCCAAATATCTGATGTTTTCTCTGAGAAACTGAGAAAATCATTATCCATCATCATTTGCTAAGTGATTAACGTGAAACTCTGTTTCCATGAATATAATGTTAATTATTGTGTAACGATGAAGAATTACACTTTGGTAAAAAGAAAAGATGTTTAATGGTACTTAAATGTTCCAGACACTATAATGAGCATACGTAGAGGAGCTCTCAGGGTGGTTAAAGTATAAAAGCAACATAGCTCAAGTGTTATAGACATTACTTGTTAATGAAAATCAATTATGTAACCAGTTTAAGCATCAGTTTCAATTAGATTCCATCCAGGAGTTCACAGGTGTGCTTTTGGAGTCCATCATTTGTAAGTTATATTAAGCTTAATGAAAAATATTGAGTAGGATTTCTCAAATGCTAGGAGAATACTTAATATTTGTTATAAAATGCTTTGTAAAGCACATGCTGTGTCGCACTGTACTGCACTGTGGAGCCATCACTACTGAACTGCAAGGTCCGCTTTGCCCTATGTGCGTTTCATTTTCTGACACTGCTATCAGCATTGCTGGCTTGTGAAAATAAGGTGATTGGAGCTCAAGATTAGAGGTCTCAAACAAGTCTGGCAGTGTGGAGCAGATCATTTCTTTGGTCTGTCCTGGATGACTTACATATAGAGCTTGTACTGTTTATAACTTCAAGTATCCCTGTACCAAGGCAAAGCTAACTTGAAGGGAGTGAATGGGATAAGAAGGAGGAGGAAAGTTGGCAGCATGAAAGGCAACTAGAGGGTGCACATCGGCAATCACAAGTAACAAGAAATCCAGCGGACAGCGGGATTTATTGTTAGGCTTACCCCGTCGCCATGGCAACAATCGGGCTGATGTCATGGACGTCAGCCGACGTCCTGACGTCAGGTGCCTCAGATCCCGCCCTTTGCGCTGCCCGAAAGTGTTTGGTCCGGGCAGCGCAGGGCTCTGGCGGGGGGGGCCTCTTCCGCCGCTGCGCGCAGGCGATCGCCGCTGAGCAGCGGCGATCGAAGGCCACACGCAACTGGCAAAGTGCTAGCTGCGTGTGGCGCAGTTTATTTGAAGTAAATCGGCCCAGCAGGGCCAGAGATATCAGACTCGGCGGCTATGGATGAGCTGAGCTCGTCCATACCGCCAGGAAGGTTAATGGCTTACATAGCTAAACCAATAAAAAGCTGACAGATATGACAGGTTTTGGACTAGTCCATCTCCTCATGGGGGATTCTTGGGGTTTTCTTTAACTTCAAAAGCACTTACAGAATGGCAGTTGCTCAGTCCAAGTGCCAAAATACTGTAATGTGCAGGTGAGGAGAGAGGCCAGACAGCATCTTGGTGTAAATCCTTTCAAGGGCGTGTTTTTGTAATTGTAAAGAATAAGGCCAGGAACCCACCAGAGCGGGGTTTTTTTTAGCATTTAGGTAGCGCTTTTAATTGCTAGCATTTTCTCTAAACGCTCTGGCAATGTAAATGGATTTGACAGATTTCACTGGAGCGATTTTGATTAAGGAAATTGCAATTGCAGGACATGCAGCATTTTGGGAGCATTTCCAATGTAATGCATTGTATAGGAGCAGGGAAATCGCTTCCAAAATCACTTGCAAAACTCTATCACAAATCGCTAGCGATTGCGATAGCGCTTGCTCTTTCTAGTGGGGCCTAAAGAAAATACTGAGAATTCCCCATAAAGGAAACGGACTAGTCCAAAGTCAGTCAGTTCTTTCAGAGGTTTACTACATACTGTAAGTGAAAGCGACATTGGGTGTTGTTTTTTCAAGTTTTCTTAGGAGATAAGAGGGTCATCCTTATATTGAAGCCATGTAAATGTTAATATGACAATTGCTCTATTCTTATGAGTTTAAAATGCAAGGTAAACCTCAATTAAACTAAATTATTCAGGAACAAATACTGTAAATTAGTTTTACAGTATATATTTGTAATGATCTGCTCTGCTGTCTGCACAGGCAGACAGCTTTTTGATCATTTTTTAGGTCTGAGTGCTGCAGGTCCCTGGAAAAGAGACCTGTCTTCACTCTGCAAGTTTCAGAGTTATTGTTCTGGTGAGGAATTTGCATCCACTTGTCATGCAAATTGCTTAGCTGCTTCCTTTGATGGCTTGCAGTTTAAATGCCATTTCCTCCCAGAATTCCCTGCTGGTCATGAAGGTTTGTTCCTGCTAACTTACCTGGAGTCTCAGCCCTCTGCTCATTGTAGGCTATTATTGCTAGCTTAGAGTAGTTATCCTTGGGGAGTGCTCCTTGCATTCCTATTTAGTGCAGTCAGGTTTGTGTTATAATTTGTACTGCCTATTCGGTTTTGTCTTGTCCTTGCGATTGCACTGTCGCCAGCAGTTGGCGGTAGTGAATCGTTCTGTCTGTTTGGATCGCACTCACCCTAGCGTTAGAGGCAGTGGATCTCTCTGTATTCTGTCTTGGAGTTTTACCTCGGCTGCGGTTGCTGCTTGTTACTCCTTCTGTCTGTCTTGTTGTGCGGATCACACTCGCTCTTGCGGAAGAGCAGTGGATTCTTTCAGTCCTGTTCCTGTGTACGGATCGCACTCGCTCTTGCAGAATAGCAGTGGATCCAATCTGACTTGTTCCTGTTGTCTTTTTGTCCGGAGCAAACACTTGCTGTTGCCTGAGGTAAGGCAACCGATTAGCAAGCGTTTCTGTTATTTGTTTGTTTGTGTTTCTGGGTTCATTTGTTAGTCATGGTGGCGTGTTTTGTCTCTGTTGCACTTCTCGTGCGAAGACCGCGCCATTAACGTGTTTTGTTGCTGTTGCGCTTCTCATGCGGCGACCGCGTTTAGATTTTCTTTGGCGTTCTGATCATTATTGTTTGCTGTGTCTTTCTTACTACGTCTATGCTCTGTCTTTACTCAGTCTTGTGTCGCTGTTAGTAATCGGCATTCTTGCGATTGCTTTCCCACTTGGTTTTCGCTGTTGTGTATTCACCGTCGCCAGGTGGTAACTAGATTGGTGGACATACATAAATTCTGGTGGACATATATAAATTCAGGTGCATTGTACCACAGCTGGGTTCTGTTATTCAGGCGTTTGTGGAGGATTTCCGCAGTGTCAGCGGACCACGGAGATAATTCCACAATCGTTACACTATGACCAGCCAAACCAAAATTCCCAGTGTAGAGGGAATTTTCGATTTGTACGATTTTGTCAATTATGGTTATTATACCTTTAAGAGGTTTAAAAAACTAGACCAAAAAGGAAACCAAAGAGGACTTCCTGTCTGAATGTGTAAGATTCTTTCTGAATCCTACCTTTCAAATTACTGATCCGTCCACATGGGCTCTCCAATTGGCTTGTGTTCTATTGCAGGGGGATCTGTTTTCGTGGGCTTATGAGGTTTTGAAAAATCATTCCTGGAATTATAATCCTTATCAGTTTCTTACATTGATTTTTTCCCTCTGGTTTAAATTGTCTTGTTTGCCGTCTGTTCTTGATGAGTGTGTACCTGCTAATCATTCAGCTGTTCTATCCCTTCCATGCAAAACCATTCAGTGTGACAAACAGTTTAATGCCCCTGTATCCAAAGCAACTGAATGTGATAAACGCAGAGAGACTTCTCAGTCTCAGGTTTTGTTGCCCCAAGCAAAAGCATACGTGGATCCGGTGATAGGCAGAATTATTCAGTATATTGAAGGAGTAAGAAAATCTATGCATGTTCCTGATTCCAACCCGTATAAGTGTTACCTTGATACAGGGTTGTTTGAGCCTCCATTTGCTCCATGGGAGATTGGGGCTTTGATTGAGGAGTTCGAGATTGATTGGAAGGCGTTTTGCAATTTTTACATCGCAGAAAGCAAAGAGATTCTTAATGTTTGTGTTAATTCTGTGTACACTTTGATTGAATCTGATGAGTGTGACGAATGTTTTGTGGATCTGGTGATGTGTGTGTGGCAGACGATTTTGGATGAATTGCACACACACCAACCATTTGACTCCAATAAAGAGACACCGTTATCAGATGATTGTTCCTGCCTTTCTGGGGTAAAGCAAGTGAGTTTAGACACTGTGCGATCTGAAATGAATGGGTGTACTACTGTTGTAGACACCTGTGTGAATTCTGAAAGATTCTCTCCTGCTTGTGTGGAGTTGGAATCTGTGCAATCTAATGCCTGTTTCTTAGGCGTTCCTGCAGATTATGATCAACATGAATGTGTCAGTTTTGTCAAAGATATGTGGAATCCCTTGTCATTTAAAAACAGATCTTTTTCTCCCAGTAATTCTTTAAGAACTTCCATCTATGATCCCGCTATGGGGAAAATTCCTAAACTATGCAACCTTAAGAGTATTGTTAATATGACTAATAAAATTCCTCATGTTGTTGTCGCAACTTCTTCTGCAAATAAATCTATGTCTCTATGTCTCACTCTGTTCACACCGTTGAAAGCTCATTGCCAGATGAAAAATGCAGGGGGGCCTTTCCCACATCCAGTTCACTTGCACAATCAAGACAAATATGTAAGCAATGAGCCAGGTGTATTGACATTACCCTTTCCAGGGAAGTTGTATGGGAGGATTCACACCTCCTCTGATTTTCATCTGTTAAATATACACCATTCCATAGGAAAAGCATATTAGCCTGTCAGACTTGCACGTTCTTGTTTTTCATGTTGCATTGACATTTTGAAAGATGAGCATGCTGGATTTTTTTATGGGAAAAGGCATACATGTTTCTGACATTATTGTCAGATCTGATAAGGGCTGCCAGACAACTGGTATTGTTTAAAAGGAAATAAATATGGCAGCCTCCATATCCCTCTCACTTCAGTTTTCCTTTAATTTAGAGGGAGGGGCAGGGGGAGCAGGAGGGAGTGAGTGGCTAGAAACCCACTACATGTAACAAATGGCAATCGCAATCACTGGCATTTTGAATTAGCGTTTTGTAAGCAATTTCATGAGCCCTTTCTGGCGATTTTTGTAGCAATTTTAAAAAGTGTAAGCTTTTTGCCAGCAATTGTGATTCCGATTTGCGATTAGCGATTTCAATTACAATTGGTCACTTCAAATTATTATTTTTTTTTACAATTTGCAGTAATTCAAAATCACACACAAGTGTGTAGCGATTCATAAGAGATTTACCAGTGCGTATATACTTTATATTAGGGTGCAAACGCTCCCTAAATGCTGCACGTCCTGCAATTGTGATTTCCCTAATCGCAAATGCTCCAGTGGAATCAGTGGAAGTCGCTAGCGATTTAAAGCGATTCCTTAACATCTGCAAAAAACGCTCTGGTGGGTTCCAGCCCAGCATGTGTGAACAACGACTGGTGAAAATTTGAGTATCTATTCTATAGCCGCGACAAGCTGAGATTTTCATTTCACTTCCTATAAAACGTGATTACAAAAATTAGGATACACCAAGACTTTTTTTTATAATGTACTACCTAACTTGCAAATTCTATGAAGTAGATCCCACAGCCAGTAAATAAACTGCCATAGGTGTGTATTTTAATGGATGCAGTGAAAGTACAAGGTCATTTTCACTGTCTGATACTGTTTAAACAATAGAATCTGCATTAAATTTAACTGTCATGTTAATGTCGATATGTATTTTAATATCTTCTGTAAGAATGGGCAATTTTATTTTATGAAGTAAAATTGCCTTTTAATGAGAGAAACATTGATGGTTACCTCAGCACAGTATTCCCCTGGTAGGCGGTTGGCAGACATCTTGATACTTTTATGCACCATATGTCCTCTGCAGTATTAAACACACCTGAAGCAGAACTTATTCCAGCTTGGTGTCAGTGTCTCTAAAGATAATAAATGCAACATAACACTAAATTTCTTTATTCTTTCAGTATGTGTGAGGGAGGATGTCCTAACATTGATATATATTTACTGACTGATACCTAAGGATAAACAATACTATTTCAGTCATGAAAGTGTCCTGTATAAGGTCAGTGAGTTTTTAGGTGTGTACAGTAACAGCTGGAATCAATACATTAGGTCACAAGATTTAATGATTTCATACCTGTCAGGTCTGCTTAAAGTGTGCAGAAGGTTATTTTGCTCATTTTCCACACACATGCTAAAAACAGAGTGGCTTTCGTTCCACCATAAATTTCACTGAATTGCTAAAAAATGCAGAGGAACTTATTCAGAAATGCAAAGTAAACATACACAGGGTCATTAAAGGACTGAGCTGAGAGGAATACTGAAGAGGCCCTTGCTCCCCGTTGAAAATGCTACTTGTCTGAGCGTTGTGCTCATGCTGATCTTAGCTTTTAATGGTGAGCTTAGGTTGTAAGGCTAAGTTCACACTGTGTGTTGTATAGCGTCCGAGCCAGAGCATGAACTTAACGCTATACACATTCTCCATGATAAATCGAGCACTGTGTTTTCAGGGCTTGTTACCAGGAAATGTGCTGTAGAAAGGGAATGTGAATAACATACTGATGTGAACATGTCCATACAATTGCATGGGCAATGCGTTCACACACATCACTAAACAATGAGGGGGAGTGAACTCACCCTAATGCCTACAGACAAACAAAAATGCAGATCAGATACCTGAGTCAATTCCAATGATTGCTCACATTAAAGCCCAGCGAGCTGCTTCCGCCTTGTGATTTACTAAATACCTGTACATAATACAACTGTCAAACTGAAATGTTTTATTTTCCTGTTGACCTTGGGAGCTCTAAATTAACATTTGATTATTAAAAAGTGCAAGTCAAGATAATAATGCCATACAGTTGTGACCATGATGCCAAAGACTGACAAATGCCTTTGGAAACCTCGGCCTGCTTTTCCATAGCGTACCCCACACTCGGCAGCCACCAATAAGGCATTGGCTGCCGAGCTGGGGGTGGCCGCAGCATTATTGATGAGGGTGGGCAGAGCCTTGGCGGTGGAGGGATGACTCCAGAAGAGGTAAGTACAGTATTTAACCCTAACACTGTCCCCTACCCCCATCCTCCATCATTAAGAAAGGCTCTGTCAGACCTTGGGATTCAAAACCAGCGTGAATAAACAATCCCTTATATACAGTATGTATGAGCAAAACTTCAGTGGACCGTACAAATATATAATTCCTCTTTCAGGCATGACTAATGCAGGGCCACAGTTAAAAATATATGTATAATATTTTTAAACACTAGGAAACGTTTGAATGAAAGCAAAACAAAGCCTGTGGGATGTCAAATTTACATTTCTTACAACACCAGTAAGTTTGTATGTATGGAAATTAATAATCCATCTTGCAATTGAGGGGATATCTATAGAATGTCACCGCTATAATATCCACCACACAGTTTAGATTGGGTGAGATGTCACTCATCTGTACAATTTCTTCAGGTTGATTGGCAAAAATATTTAAAGGGAACTTCCAGGCAGATAAAAAAAACAAAATCCACTTACCTGGGGCTTCCTCCATCCGCTGGGAGCCGTCCTGTGCCCTCGCCGCAGCTCCGGTGGCTCCTGCCAGGTCAACTTCCTGGTCGGCTTCTTGTGTGTTCCAATGCACAGGTCATGTGGTCTGGCCAACGTCATCAGGATTGTACTGCACAGGTGCAGAACTACTGTGCCTGCGCAGTACAATCCTGATAACGTCGGCCAGAACTAAATACATACAGGGTGCATTCCTGTATGTTTTCCTTCTGTCCTGAGCAAAAGTTCAGGTCCATTTTAAGGTCTTACCACCCTCAATGTGCATTAGAGATACCCACTCTGCTGGACAGCCTGTTTATAAAAAAGAAACCACAACAGTTCTACATGCTGTGTAAGGGACTCTAAGGACTTGATTCACGTGTAAGCAAAAAAAATCCATCTCAGATGTATTAGAGCTTGTCTGCATATCCCAAACAAGCATACACTAGATACTATTGCATGTGAACATCCGATTCTTGCCAAGTAATCACTTCATGATTATATATCAACTGTAAGTGGCTAAGTGTGTACTTGCTCACTTCATTTGGCAAGCTAATGATTGATTTCTTGGACTTTAGTGTTTATTTTCATCTACTATCATCACCAGTTGGCAAGAATCTGTTGCCTGTTTGTAAACATACTTAACAAATTAATACTTTTTACCTTGTTTTATGTTTTTATAGAGTTAATTTAGCTTATCACCTGGAACCGCATATCCTATAATGATATACAAAGGTAAAGTCAATTATAGGGCCTAAATAAAATGACGTTTTTGAGGCATATAGGAGTATGAGATCAGTGGAAGCAATAAGTAAAAAAAAAACTACTTTTCTTTAAAGAAGCATTATTGTGTATTATTTATGAAGAGGTAAAATTTTATTAGAATAACCCTCTTTAACATATTTGAATACATTAAATAAATAATGTCACAACAGGGTGACAAACACAACACGTGACCAGTCAATTATCTCTTCTTAGCTGGAATAGCTGTGATATATCCAATGCAGTTTGTATAAAGCTAAAACAACTGTCCACTGAACGCGTCTATGCAAAAGAAGCTGTGAGGAAAAATGGGCATGAAACAGCCGTAGTAAAATATCGGTATTCTACAGATAGTCTAATATCACCCTCTGTATTCTAATCGTCACTTGAATCTTCCCCTATCTATGCCTAACCCTAACCACTCCCCCCCTACTCCTAACATTAACCACCCCCAACTCATCACTATTTTGTCTGCCCTATAACCTAACTCCGGTAAATTACTGCTCTCAGCATGCCCACCAAAATGTCCATTTCACACTGAACACATTTATGTGGACCAATGTTCTCTTCTTTAGGAGAACAGTGGTACTAGAAAGTTAAAGTGAAACTTAAGTCAACTATAAAAAATGAGATTTACTCACCTGAGGCCTCCCTCAGCCCCCAGCAGCCGATCGGTGCCCTCGCAGCCCCGTTCTGACGCTCAAGGACCCGTCGGCGAACACTTCCGATTTGGCCGTCACCGACCGACAGGCATGGGAACGAGAGTGATTCTTCGCGTTCCCAGCCTGTATATCGCCCCCTATGCTGCTATTGCGACCAATCACTCACGTTCCCATGCCTGTCGGCCGGTGACGGCCAAACCGGAAGTGTTCGCCGGCGGGTCCTAGAGCGTCAGAGCGGGGCTGCGGGGGCACCGATCGGCTGCTGGGGGCTGAGGGAAGCCCCAGGTGAGTAAATCTCATTTCTTATAGTTGACTTAAGTTTCGGTAAATAAGATGCATCAGAGAAGAATAACAAAGAAAGTTGTAATAAACCTGAAGATGTAATACAAGGAAAACATTCCAGCAAGTTCTAAATAAGCATTAAAACAGCCAGATGTAATTAAGAGGAGGTAATGACCAGGACAGAGTCATCTTGCACACGGCAGCAGAATATTAACCAGTTAGTTGTTATTACAGGGCTAACTCATAAATGAAAACATTTTACTTGAACCAGAAGTAGCACATGATGTAAGACATCAGTTCACTTTCCAATAACAACTGATCCGTTTACACTCTAAAAAATGGTGGTTGCATGGTCTATATAGAAATTGATTCCAACTACTATATTAACTATTATTAATTTTGATATTAGTTTTTTTTCACCTACATTTTCATAATTTCTCAATTGCAAAGTGGTGAAACGTTATTTTAACGAGAGGATGAAAAATTATCTCTCAGTAGAAAACTCAAGAGAAAAAGTGAATTGAATAAGGACCCTGGTCGCCAAGAGTGCACTTGGGGGGCAGAAGGCTGCATAACTTAATAGCCTAGGCTAAATATCACTGGGAGGGTGGGGTTGCATACCAATATACAACAATATACACATGTAGGAGATGCTTCTGATGCTATAAACGGAATAATTAACATAAACTTGGATATCTTGAACAATATATTACATTCTACTATATGTTATTACAGTGCCTCTTCAAGGTCAAAGACCAAAGCACAGGACTTGTAAATAGCCATTTTCAGAGACTAATTGCAGGATAAATTAAAACAATTACATTTCCCAATCATTTTATATACCTCTGGCCACACTGAAAGTTGTAAGGACATTTTGCTGTGGATAGAGATACACTTTAAGATTTTACTGTGCCCTATGGGAAATAATGGTCACAAATCGACGTTCCTCCTTTCTCTAACTATTCTGTTGCAGTAAATATTGCGTACCTCTATAGATGTCAAAATCTGAAAACTGAATAACCCGTTGTTTATTTTTATTTACCAAGTAAGAGCCATCTAAAGAAAGCACAGTTTACATTTTTATATGCTATTTGTCATTCCATAGATTTACTGCCATTGTTATGCTCTGTTGAGGGAACAGTGCCTGTTAAATTTTACAGCTTTTAGTTTATGCACTTCTAATTTGCTATAGTAACAACCTGAAGGTCGAGCTACATTAGATGGCGGCATTCAAGCAAGAGAAAGATTGATTTTTCACAACAATCAGTGACTATTTCAATTGATATCCTTGCTCTAGTAAATTTCCATACGGTAAGAAACTTGTATTTTACATTGACCATTAGGAACATAAAATGAACAATTTGAAGACTTAAATAATAATCAGTTTATATTCTTTTTAGTGAGCAGTGTAACCTAGTGGTGTATTTGAGTAGTTAACACATTGTAATACTTTAAATCAACATGACGTTAAAGTTCTAACTAATCTACTGTGTTATTATTAAACATAACAGACAAGACCGATCCAAAGTTTCCACATGTAAAAAATGTTAAATTTTTTTCGATTTGAGAATTCCAATTGCATTTTTCGTTCAAATGAAAAATTAGACTCATCAAAACTGTAATGGATAGCGGAGATGCCGCCGCAGCGGTGAGTGGCATGGCGGCTGTCTCCACGTCTCAGCCGGCGGCCTCCGCCGCGCAGTTACATGGTGGAGTTTTGCCTGGTCCTTCAGTTGCACATAGACTGAGGGCTACGCGCGCGCACCAGGCGACAGGACCTTTATGCGAATAGAAGGGGAGTCAGCTGATCGGCCGGTCAGCTGACTCGAGCAGTGCTCCTGATTGGCTGAGTGACTGGGGCGGCGCTGTGGGGCGCTCTCAGTATATATAGGACCTGCCTGTCAGTAGCTCCTCGTCTGCTGTTGCAAATGCTACGTGTTAGCACTCAGACCTTAGTCAGATCCCAAAGTGTGCTAGAACCAGCAGGAGCTGGGGATCCACACTTAGTCAAATTCTGTTGATAGCTAAAGTACTAATTGAATTGTATTATTTGTTATAACCTTCTGCTAGCCTTGACTACTCTTCTGCTTACTGATTCTGTGCTTCTGCCTATCTGATCCTGTTGCCGACTCAGCCTGAACACTACTCTGATTTAAGCCTTCTGTCTTTGTACCGTATTTGTCTGTTTGTTGCCGAATCTGCTTGTCTGACTCTCCTGCCCTCACCAGTGAGCCTAGTCCCTGGTGAGGGATTCTCTGTACAGCTTAATCACCTGCTCCTCAGGTGACCAGTAGCTGCAGTACAGTCTTAATCACCTGCTCCTCAGGTGACCAGTAGCTGCAGTACAGTCTTAATCACCTGCACCTCAGGTGACTAGTAAACTACGGTACTGTTCTCATCACCTGCTCCTCAGGTGATTAGGAGCTGCAGTACAGTCTTGATCTCCTGCCCCTCAGGTGATCACCTGCTGCAGTACAGTCTGAATCACCCGCTCCACGGGTGATCAGTATACGTTGTGTTACTGTGCACCACCCTCTCCTCGGGTGAACTGATTACTAGTTCATCTGCATCTCCAGCTTGCTGGAGTTCTGATCCCTGTGTTCTATAGAGATATCTCCCTCTACCAGCTCCTCTGGGGGAGTTGGTATCTCTATCTGTATTACTGTTGCACCAAACACCTATCTTTACATCTGGTTGTCCTGTGTCTCGCTATACTCGCATTATTGGTGATTCTGCAGATCACCACATAATCAGGTATAGTTTCTGTATTATTGGTAAAAATGCAGATCACCAATAATCAGAAAATCTGTTCTTGCTGACACCAATCGTTACAAAAACGTTGTATTACAAATGTTTATTTGATTTCAAAACAATTACGAGAAAAAAAGATTGAATAAAACATACAAAATTGCGTTGAAAGTAAAAATCGAGAGAAAAAACATTTCTTTGGATTTAATCAAAAATGATGTGTATATGAAAAGCATGGTATTTTTTGCATGTGTCATTGGGAGTAGTTCCAAGATGTTACACAGCAAGCCATTGCAACGTTTGATCATAGCTTTTGCTTTACATGTTTACCTTAAAACCCACTACAGAGCAGCTTCATAATTTTGGAAACCGCTTGTGATTTCCAAATCACCAAGTGCTGCAATTTTAACCACTTCACAACTGAGGGGTTTTACCCCTTGAGCACTAGAGCAATTTCCACCTTTCAGTGCTCCTTCCAGTCATTCGTCTATAACTTTATTTTTTTTTATATATACTTTATTTATCATTTTCATTTAATCCTTAAAATTCAATATCGCTTATTACATATAGATGTCACATAATATCTTAACACATTCACTTATCACAAATCTATAAATAAATATGTATGTATCAAAATATAAGAAACTTAATTATCCCCTCTCCGCAACATCATAATTTCTAAAAATACATATATATTATTTTAGATAGTCCACAGTGTATTCCATCATACTTCCTTCCATACTTCACTCACACCATTCATCCTTCCCAGTCATAAACTGTGGAGAGCCCGAGAGAGGGAGGGGAGGGGAGGCAAAGCCTACGGGGGGGGGAGGCATCTATTCAGAGTGTCCCGTCCAGCCCCAGCCTAATCATATTACGACCCTCCCAAGATCTTCCTATATTTTCCTGTTTCTGTGAATTTAACCCATTTCTCCCATATCGCCTCTCCCTGTTCCTCTGTTCCCTGTAAACAATGAGTTAATTGCTCCATTCTAAATATATACGAGATTTCCCCAAGCCACTCCGCAACAGAGGGGGGATCCACTGCTTTCCAGTGTCTCCCTATAAGTACTCTAGCACCATCTATTAGATGGCGGATTATGGACTTCTTATAGCTACCAATACTCCAGTTATTCAGATGCAGGAGGAAGAAACCCGGGTCGTCTGGCACCTCGATCCCCGTCACCTCCTTCATTACTCCCCTGACTCCTTCCCAGAAGGGTCTGATATCCTTGCAATCCCAGAATATATGTCTTAAGGAACCTATATCTTTTTGACATCTCCAACACCTCCTATCAGCTCCCTGAAATATCTTTCCCAATTTCTCTGGTGTATAATACCACCTTGTTAATATTTTGAAACCCATCTCCTGTATTCTAGCCGAGATAGACGACCTATGTGCCCACATTAATACTTTCCTCCATTGTAGATCCGTGATATCCCTCTGCAAATCCTCCTGCCATTTATTTCTAATAGCCTGTGTATGGTCCTCCTGTCCATTTAACATTGCATACATCCGGGACAACACCCCCTTCTGTGGCCCCTCCCTTTCACATATGTCCTCAAATCTAGTATTCCTCCTGGAGAACTCCTCCCTCGTGCCCCTCGCGCTCAGAAATGACCTGAATTGTACCAGGCTCCAGAAATCCAGACCCTCTCTCTGCATAGATCTTTCAATTTCAATCAGTGTCTTCCACTTTCCTCCCTCTATTAACATACGTGCTTGTAGTCCCTTCTGCCCTCTCCAATTAGGGTATGCCTTTTTTTGCATCCCAGGGGCGAATTCCGGATTATCCAGGACAGGTAATAGTGGGGAGGGATAAGCCACAGGTTCCATTCTCTTATAATGCTTATATAAAATTTTCAATGTATGCCCTAGCAGTTCATTTGCCGGATGTGAGGGGCAATACTTTGTCCCCATCCAAGGTATATTTCTTAACAGTATATTTTCCAACTCTTGCTCCAAATCTACCCACCTCTTACTTTGTGTGGATCTGTGCCAATCTACGATCCTACTAAGGATGGAGGCTACATAATATAAATAAGGATCTGGCACTGCTAATCCTCCATTCTGTCTGGGTTGTTTCAATAGCCTAAATCCTATTCTGGGGGGCTTTGCCCGCCATATAAATCTCAGGAAACTTCCTCTTATTTTATGGAAAAAAGATGATGGTACCGCCACTGGGAGGGTCTGATATAAATATAAAAGTCTCGGCAGGATGTTCATTTTTAATATACTTACCCTCCCCAGCCATGAAAATTCGGGCTTATTCCATCTCCTTAAATCCTTATCTATCTCCTTCTCCATTTCTTTATAATTAAACTGCACAACATCCCTAGAGTCAACCGCCACTTTAACCCCCAGATATGTCAGGGTCCTTGAGACCCACCTTATTGGGAAGTTCTCTTTAATCGAATTTATATCTTCCAAACTCATCCCTACTCCCAAGGCTTCACACTTATCCCAGTTTACTTTAAAATTGGTTAAAAGCCCATATTTCTTAAATTCTGCTAACAAACATGGTAATGTAATTCTGGGTCGGGTGAGAAAAAACAGGAGGTCATCCGCATATGCAGCAATTTTATGTACCTCCCTTCCCACCTTTATCCCTGTTATGTCTACATTTCCTCTAATATGTCTCAGCAGTGGCTCCAACGTTAGTGCAAAAATTAGTGGAGAGAGGGGACAACCCTGTCTTGTTCCATTCTTTATTTTTAATGGCTCTGACAGTGCTCCATTTATCTTAACCCTGGCCCCAGGGGAGGAATAGAGTGCCATAACATATGCTCTCATCCTATCTCCTAGGCCAATTTGCTCTAATATCTGTTTAATAAAGTCCCAGTCCACCCTGTCAAACGCCTTCTCGGCATCAGTCGAGAGGCACATGACAGGGATGGACTGGGCTCTCGCATATCTCATCAGAATCAAAGTCCTAGTGGTATTATCTCGTGCCTCTCTTCCAGGAACAAATCCTGTCTGGTCATAATGTATTAAATTCGGCGCAATCTGAGCTAGGCGTCTGGCAAGAATTCTTGCAAACAACTTCAAATCCACATTTAACAGCGATATAGGTCTATAACTTGCACAACTTGCTGGATCTTTATTTTTTTTATAGATTACTGTAATATGGGACTCCAGGCTGTCTCTGCCCAGTTCTCCCCTTTTGTCCCCACTCTCCGCCAAAGTACACAATGCCTTCGCAAAATGTGGTCCCAATATGTCACCAAATTGCCTATAATATTCGATCCCAAATCCATCAGGACCAGGTGACTTTCCCAATGGGGTCTGCACTATTGCCTGTTTTATTTCTTCTACTGTGATTGGTCTATCCAACTCTTCCCTTTCCTCTGAAGAAATACCTGGTAGACCTGAGTCAACTATGTACTTTTTCATTCTCTCTATTTTATGTTCCCTTCCTTTTTGTGACTCAGTTTCTGGGAGTCCATATAAAGAGCCATAGTATTCCTTAAAGACCCGTGCTAGAGATTCATTTCTCATGTGTTTCTTGGAGGTAGCATCCAATATATATGGGACATAATTAGAGGTTTGTTGAGTTCTCAACGCCTTAGCTAACAGTTTACCTCCTTTATTCCCATGTTCGTAGAACACTCTCCTACATCTTTGCCCTATATATTTTGCTTTTGAAATCAAAAGGTTCTTAAGTTTTTCCCTCTCCGCTGTCAGTTCCCCCAACACTTCTCCATCTAATAAGATCTTATGTTGTCTTTCTAGGCGTGTTATATTATTTAATAGCTCAACTTTATCTTTTTCCCTCTCTTTTTTCATCCTACTCCCCTCCTGTATTAATATCCCCCTAATGACACATTTATGCGCCTCCCACACTACCGTGTGAGAGACTTCTCCCGTGTCATTAAGTTGGAAATAGTTCTGGATATTCTCCTTTATCTTTTCCTTTACTTCTTCTTTTTGAATGATAGCAGTGTTTAATCTCCAGCAATGCGATTTTACATTAGTATCTCCCAAATCTACCTCTATATAAATTGGTGCGTGATCTGAGTCTGCTATCACCCCTATCCTTGTATTAATTGACAGAGATAGCAGATTGTGTGACACTAGGAACATATCTATCCGCGAATAGGACCCATGGGGAGGGGAGTAATAAGTATAGTCCCTAACAGTGGGATGTTGCACACGCCATATATCTAGTAGTTGATTCCTCTGCAAAAGGCCTTTTCCTCTCTTAATCACCTTGTATGGAAGAAAGGCTCTTCCAGTAGAATTATCTATCTGAGGGTCTAACGTAAAATTAAAATCCCCTCCCAAAATCACCGATCCCTCTGCAAACTCCTCTAGCTTACTCACAAGCTGTTCTAAGAATCCAATTTGTTTACTATTAGGCGCATATACAGCTCCCAATGTAAGCTTTTGTGTATTAAAGATTCCTTTTACTAATAGAAATCTACCATTGGGATCTTGAAAAATATCAATATTCTCAGTGGCCACCTCTCTTGATAGAATGATTGCGACCCCTTTTCTCTTTACATCCCCCACACTGCTGTAAAAAGCCTGGGGAAATCTCCAATTTGTTAATTTGGGATGTGAAGGTCCCCTAAAATGGGTTTCCTGAATAAATGCAACTTGTATTCGTTGTTCATGCAATTCTCTCATTAAACTTATCCTTTTCTCTGGGATGTTAAGGCCGCGGGCATTCAGGGACATACACTTAAGTTGTTTCATATATCTCCCCCTCCTCCTCTCCTCCTCCCACAACTCCACCACCTCCATCTCCCCGCACATCTACACACAGTTCCCAGTTCCATCCATCATCACCAGTCATTTGATCCTTCATCTCTCTTACTCTCTTCACACAAACCCTCTCATTCCTCATCCTCTCCAGTCCTTTCATCTTTCTCATTTGCAGACCTAGTCCACAAAAGCCTTACTATAGGCCTATTGGGTCAAGATTCCCTACTGGGATCCACAGTTTGTGTCCCCTATATGTTGGTAATACTACCCTGTGGGGTGAAGTTCCGTCTCAACTAAGGAAGCCCACTCCGCCTCCCGGTCCAATTCTCCCCCCAGCTCCGCTTCCATCACAACAGCAACCTCCTAGGGAAGGGAGAGGCTTAATAGCTCAATTCAAAAAAAAAAAAAAAAAAAAAAAAAAAAACTCTCCTTAATCTCTTTCTTCCTTTACCAAATGGGGATATATTCAAAAGCTCAAATAACATCTTCGCTATATTCAATTGTATTAGGTTACTACGTGACTATTCCTTCCTTTATTTCCTAGTCATCGCAACCATTAAATTATTACCCACCTTACTATACCTAGATGGTGTCACCCCACTGACAGCGTCTTCTTATTATCCCCAATCATCTATCCTCCCCCCCCCCCCCCCCCTCCACTCCCTCCGCGTCCACCAACTTCCATCTTCCGCTGTCAGTTAGGATCGCCAGCCAAGTCATTATACTCCCTATGCTCTTACATCCATATGCACATATCTATGTGCAAGCACATATACAAGTCCATATACACACATATACCTACCTACACCCTCATATCTCCTCTTAGTGCACTTCACCTATATGTTTTCGTGTCCTTCATTCCCACTAGTGCATCATTTGTTCAATATATCTCCATGTTTAGTCTTATGAACCTCCATCTCTAATCCAATCATTTTTACCTCTCCTTTCCTATTAATAATTCCTCAGTGTATATCCTAGTGCGAAGTCATATTACCTTTAAAATCCCTCATCTAATTTAATTCAAAATTTCCCAGTGATATAACCCCCCCTCTATTCCGTCTAGTATTAGGTGTATCTTCCCTTCTATAATACTCTCTCCCTCCCCTCAACCTACCAATCCCTCTTCAACCACCTCACTATCCTTTTCTTTTTATCTATTCAAACCCCTATGTGTCCCGCACAGTGCTACTACACTTCAATTTTACTCATTCCTTTCTTTCTGTGACTCTCTCTCTATAGTGTCAATTATCTCCTCCCTCTTGAATATTATGTCTAACATCCCCATCACATATATAATTTCTAATATGTGCTATTTCCCCCCATAGTTCTAAGTAGTGATGAGTGTAACCTATACTGTCTATAAATTCCCCCCATCTCCCCCTACATTCTAAGACCCATTCCGTGCCATTCTCATTCCATCTCCAAATATCCCCATACCACATTGACTCACTTTTTCTTAATCAGCATTTATCTTAGAAAAATCTAAAAATACTCCCCTCACGGTGAATAGCGACAAATACATATAAAGACACATCCCCACCTCCCACCCCCTCCCCTATGGGGTGAGTCCCTCCCGCCCCACCCTCCAGTGGCACACCCCCCCTCTCCCCCACACCCCACACCCCTGTAACCAGTCCACCTTTATAGTTCAATATAATTTTCGTGATGGGCCCTGTCATATGCAGGGGGCGAGACTCCTCCAGGCATAAGCAGGGTTAATCAAAAAACAAAAAAACAGAGCAAGGAAACAGGCTGAAAATATCCCATCATCTCCCTCCACTCCCCTCTATTATACAATCATCTCCCCTCTCCCTACTAATTTCAATTCAGTTCTCCCCTGTGGTAGATCGCATCTTCTCTCCGTCCCCTCCCCTCCCCCACCCCCCCAGAATCTGCGATATACCCCTAAGGGGGATCCACATTATCCATATGGTCAACATATAATCACATCTCATTAATTCAATGTCTAGTAACATCAGGCCAAACATCCACTTATGACCATTAACTTGATCTTTGTTAATCACATTCCCGATTATCCCCCTCCCCATTTGTGAGAAGAGAGAGAAAAAAAAAAAAAAAAAAAAAAACACATTATGTTCATTTCTTACTCCTCCTACTCCCCACTGTCCAGGGGGCATTTTAACTATATCCTAGAAGTCTATTATAGCCATATAAGGACAACAGCAAATGAAAAAAATAAGAAAAGTCTTCAGTGGTGCAAGAAAAAACAAAAAACCAGCTGCAAGGAGAGAAAAAACCGTTTCCTCAGCAAGGAAAAAACAGCAGTCATATTGCTTGTTACTGATACTTGCGATTTCGTCGTCCACTCTCCATAAAGTCCAGATCTGGTTTCCACTCAGGAATCTCAATCGGGTTCATTTCCAGAAACCGGAACAGATCCGGTAGATCAGATGGATGTCTCAATACAAACGTCCGTTCATTCTTTCTGGCGATCAAGCTGAAGGGAAATCCCCATCTGTATAGCGTTCCCTCTGCTCTCATAGCTTGTAGAATCGGTCGTAGGGCCCTTCTCTGCTGCAATGTACTCGTTGTCAGATCTTGATACAGTTGGATCTCATCACCTTCATGGTTGATCTTTCCCTGTCGCCTCGCCGCCTCCATTATAGCCTCTTTTTCCTGATAGTAATGTAGACGACATATAATGTCTCTTGGTGGCTCTAGCAGTTTTGGTAACTGTCTAAGCGCTCTGTGGCATCTTTCTATCTTGATCTGCTGCTCTACAGGTCTGTCCAAGATCTTATTAAAAAGAGTGGCCACCGTCTGCATCAGATCCTCCGGCTTCACTGTCTCTGGAAGGCCCCGCACTCTAATATTGTTACGTCTGGCTCTGTTTTGAGTGTCTTCCAATTGATATCGCAGTACATTATTATAGGCCGCCTGCTTCTCTCTAGTTGCAACTAAGTCCTGTATCTTCACCTGCATCTCTTTCACGTCAGTTTCCAGGCGTCCAATTTTATCATTTGCCTCCTGTAGGTTTACCTGGAGCGTTTCTATCTCTGCTTTGGTCGCCTGGAGTATCTTTTCAGTCTGCTCCGCCATGTCTTGTTTCGTTGGCAGATTCTTTAGATGCCTCCAGATCTCATCCAAGCTCCCCTGCTTCTTGGTCAAGGATGCCTGCGGCGGTGTAGCCGGTACCGCTGACTGCACGTGTTTCTCCGCCATGTCTACGGCAGTGTGCTCCACTGAAGATTTAATCAGCAGGTCTTTTACGGAGCGCTGTGGGGTCTTTTGTTTGTCCGCTATGCTCTCCTGGGTCCCCTTCCGTTTGTTGCGGTCCGTCATCCCCCGGATTTTAGCAGCGGGTCGGAGGTCTCCCTCCCTCAGCGTACATTTCTTCAGCCAGCGAGACTCATGGACCGGGAGGAGCGTCGGAGCACGCCCCCTACGTCATCACGTTGCGCTCCCCCGTCTATAACTTTATAATTACTTATCACAATGAAATGAACTATATCTTGTTCTTTTTGCCACCAATTAGGCTTTCTTTAGGTGGGACATTATGCCAAGAATTATTTTATTCTAAATGTGTTTTAATGGAAAAATAGGAAAAAATGTGGGAAAAAATGTATTATTTTTCAGTTTTCAGCCTTTTTTGTTTTTAAATAATGCATGCTACCGTAATTAAAACCCATTAAATGTATTTGCTCTTTTGTCCCGGTTATAAAACCATTTAAATTATGTCCCTATCACAATGTTTGGCACCAATATTTTATTTGGAAATAAAGGTGCATTTTTTTCAGTTTTGCGTCCATCCCTAATTACAAGCCCATAGTTTATAAAGTAACAGTGTTATACCCTCTTGACATAAATATTTAAAAAGTTCAGTCCCTAAGGTAACTATTTATGTATTTTTTTATTGTAATTTTTTTTTTAATTACAAAAAAAATTGGGGAGTGTAGGAGGTAATGAGTTAATTTTTAGTATAAAAGTAATGTATTTGTATATGAAAAATGCTTTAGGGTACAGTTTTTTTCTCACAATTATCGCTGCTTCTCATAGAAGCAGCTGACCATTACGGGGGGCAGAGATCAACGAACGGGAAAGGTTTTTCCCGTTCATTGATCTCCGGGCGAGCGGGCGGCAGCGTGTATAAGCAGGAGCGGCGTCAGGTGCGGAATTGGTGTAAACAGGGTGGAAAAAGGGACAGAGAAATCCGTACCGCTGGGGGTAAAGTGGTTAAATACAAATCTACAGCACTGAAAACCTTTGTAGAGCCTCAGAATGGCTGCAAAAACACTGAAATGTTATGGCCTGACTTCAAAGTAATTACTGAAGAAGATATCTCAGATATCCTTCTAAGCCTTCACCAATTTACCTGCACCCTGGACTCACTGAACAAGCATGCAGATCAGGTGTCCTGACTGAAATCTGACTAGATGAGCCACATGCTTGTTTCGGGTGTGTGATTCAGACATTACTGATGATAAAAAGCTCAGTAGGGCAGCCAGCCTGTCTTGTTTAAAAGGAAATAAATATTGCAGCCTCCATATCCCTCTCACCTTAGGCTCAGGTTAATCCGTCACAGGATTTGGTAGACTTTCTCACAGGTATTACAGATGATATTTTAGCTCCAGGTAAATATATGATCATGTTGCAGAGAACAATAGCGGACAGTATAAACAGGAGAGAAATGCAGGTGAAAATACAGCATATACAAAGATTGACTTTAAAGATGTATTAAAATTGATTATTCAGGTACGTTGAATAGTAAAGCAAGATAATGGCCGCACCATTGCAAGTATAGAACTAAGTAGTTGCATGCTCAAGCATGAAGGGGGAAGTATGTTGGTAACTGACATAAAAAATAGCTTAACTGGTTTTCCTACTTTCACCTGCCTGTACTATATTGGCAGGTATTACAAATATTTTACCGGTGGTAAATTGCAGTATACCATTCCTAATGATAACTAAAAATGCATGAAGTTTCAGAGATGCACAATTAAAAGTTTTCATGTTGTCCTTTGTATCCTTCAAGAAGCCCCACCTTGCCCCTGCCCAAACTTTCCCTCCTGAGAACTTCTAAATACAGCCCCTCCTATAAAGTCATCAACCCCTCCCTTTAGATTGTAAGCCTTTGGCAGGACCCTCCCCCCTTGTGTATCATACTTGATGGTGCACTCTGAACTGAACTGGTATTAGTGGGACTACTACTCCAGTGTATGATCTTACTTTATACCTGTATTGTGTTGTCTGTCACCCTTATTATCATTATAACCTTATTTATTATTAGAGATGACCCGAACCTCTGATTTTCAATTCACAGACCACGAACGTGAACTTCCGCAAAAGTTCGGTTCATGCGAACTTTCGCAAACAGCAATAGACTTCAATGGGGAGGCGAACTTTGAAAACTAGAAACACTTATGCTGGCCACAAAAGTGATGGAAAAGATGTTTCAAGGGGTCTAAGCCCAATCTACACGATGCGATTCTGCTGACGATTCGATTATGATTCTAGTTATAATCTGATTAAATCCAACATGTCCAAACGGGATTCGATTTGATTCAATTCGATTTGCCATTGTTTTGCATCAGAGTTTTTGCATGGGGGAGTGGGATAGACGCCAAAAGTCCCGGGGAAAAATCTGGATTTGACGCAAAGCAGCGTTTTAAGGGCAGAAATCACATTGAATGCTAAATTGCAGGCCTAAGGTGCTTTAAAACATCTTGCATGTGCATTCATCAATCTGGGAGTGTAATTAGAGTACTGCTTCACACTGACACACCAAACTTACAATGTAACGCACCGTAAACAGCTGTTTGTGTTAAGGATGATCGGAATGAGCAAATTCCGTTCCTCCGGAATTCCGGAATTCCGCCAGCGCTAAATTCCGTTGCCATTACATTTCCGTGGAATTTTGCGAATTACCGCAGAATTCCGCATTCCGGCAGAAAAATAAAAGTAATCGCAAATGAAACCTTGTTTATGCTAAATGGTAGCCCATGGGACCTAATGGCTGCTCCCCCGGTAATTTTTTTTTTTTTTTTGCAGCAGCAGGTGTCGCTTAAGCCATGGGACCTAGCGGTGGTCCCATGGCGGTCATTTTGGCACCACAGGAGGCGTTGCTTAAGCCATGGGACCTAGCGGTGGTCCCATGGCGGTCATTTTGGTGCCGCAGGAGGTGTCGCTTACCTCATGGGACCTAGCAGTGGTCCCATGGCGGTCGTTTTTGCACCGCAGGAGGTGTCGCTTATGCCATGGGACCTAGCGGTGGTCTCATGGCGGTCATTTTGGCGCCGCAGGAGGTGTCGCTTAAGCCATGGGACCTAGCGGTGGTCCTATGGTGGTCGTTTTGGCAACGCAGGAGGTGTCACTTACGCCATGGGACCTAGGGGTGGTCCCATGGCGGTCATTTTGGCGCCGCAGGAGGTGTCGCTTAAGCCATGGGACCTAACGGTGGTCCCATGGTGGTCATTTTGGCGCCACAGGAGGTGTCACGTAAGCTTTGGGACCTGGTGGTGGTCCCATGACAGTGGTTTTGGTGCCACAGGAGGTGTCGCGTAAGCTTTGGTACCTGGCGGTGGTCCCATGGCTGTGGTTTTTGCTCCGCAGGAGGTTTCGCGTAAGCTTTGGTACCTGGTGGTGGTTTTTGCGCCACAGGAGGTGTCGTATAAGCTTTGGGACCTGGCGGTGGATCCATGGCGGTGGTTTTTGTGCCGCAGGAGGTGTCGCGTAAGCTTTGGGACCTATACAAAATGGTGGGATAGGTGAGATAGCTAGGGAGCTGGTTGCTAACATAGGATTGATTGTTTTTTGTTAACACTGTAATTGGTGCTGAAATAATTCCGATTTTCATGCAGAAATCCATTTGGGTGGTTTTTGTAAGCCTCTGATTGGTGCAGAAATTCTGATTTTCATGAAGAAATCCTGTTGTATTCACTTCAAACTTATTCTAGGGGCTTCCTTGTGATTGGCTAACAAAATTCCGCATTCCGCCGGAATTAAGCATCGTTCCGCGGAATTTCCGCTATAGTGCTATGGCAATTCCATTCCGATGCGACGGAACGGAATCACCAAATTCCGTCCGGAATCGCGGAAAACTGAATTCTGCAGAATGCAGTGAGCATCCCTAGTTTGTGTTGTGATGGCCGTGCTGGACTGGTGCGCACCATGGCGAGATTGCTCTTCCTCAGTGATATCAGATACTGGCCTCAATTCACTAAGCTTATCTCCTGTCTTTAATAACTCTTCTAGAGTTGTTACAATGGTGATAAGGCATGTAGTATTCAGGAAACATTTTACCTCAGGCAAGCCTAAAGTTAACTCTTCTGTCTTTAAATTAACTCTCCAATCCTTAAAATAACTCCAGAGTTAAAGACAGGCTGTTAATTAACTGCGTGTGAAAATAACTACAGAGGAGGTAAATTAACTACAGGGGAGGTAAATTAACTACAGAGGAGGTAACTTAAGGAATGAAGAGGTAAGATAACTCTCTCACGTGTGGAGGTAAGTTTTCTCTTGCTTTATTATCTCCAGCATGATATTAGTGAATTGAGGCCAATGTCTGACTGCCTTATCAACTTTCGATGGTTCTTTCTCTACCATTGTTAAAGCTTTCATCTATTTTTTTTAAATTACATTTTCTGCTGGCTGTTCAGTACCTGCAGGCTCAGACTCAGCCACCGAACTGCCGATTTTTCCATTGGTAGGCCCTGGCCGCCCCGCCTCCTGGAGGCCCCAGTGCTGAGAAGGAGGGGGGCACAGCGCAGGAAGGGGGAAATTGGGCACAGAGTGGTGGGGAGGGGGGAAGCCTCCCCCTCCCTCACCTAGGGCCCCCCCTTTCATGCTCCCCCCCCTCCAGAATTGAAGCCAGCGGGGAATAGCTTACCGAATCAGATCAATAGCTCTGCGTGCCACTGGTCTGGTCTGGTCTTCTGCACTGCACTGTCCAATCACGCTCTCACAGTACTTCCTGTGAGAGCGTGATTGGACAGTGCAGTGCAGGAGACCAGATCAGCAGCGGCACGCAGAGCTAACTGATTCTGGTAAGTGATTCCCGCTCGCTGCCGCTGCTGCCTGCAATTTTGGAGGGGAGAGTGCGGAAGGGGGAGCCCTAGGTGAGGGAGGGGGGAGGCTTCCCCCCTTCCCCGCAGCTCTATGCCCAATTTCCCCCCTTCCAAGCTTGGGGAACTTAGACCTGGCTGTCTGCCTACCTAACTGGGGGGAAGTGTGGAAGGGGGGGCTCTAGGTGAGGGGGGGAGTCTTCCCCCTCCCCACCGCTCTGTGCCCACTGCCCCCCCTTCCAGCATGGGGGCCCCCACTAACTGGGGACATGCCTTTGTGGGGATATCTGCCTCCAATCTGATTACATTTTGTGGGGGTATCTGACGCCAAACTGATTGCATTTTGTGGGAATATCTGCTGCCAATCTAATTGCATTTTGTGGGGATATCTGCTGCCAATCAAATTGCATTTTGTGGGGAAATATGCCGCCAATCTGATTGCATTTTGTGGGGATATCTGCTGCCAGTCTAATTGCATTTTGTGGGGATATCTGCCGCCAATCTAATTGTATTTTGTGGGGAAATATGCCGCCAATCTGATTGCATTTTGTAGGGATATCTGCTGCCAATCTAATTGCATTTTGTGGGGATATCTGCCGCCAATCTAATTGTATTTTGTGGGGGTATCTGCTGCCAATCTGATTGAAATTTGTGGGGGTATCTGCTGCCAATATGATTGCATTTGGTGGGGATATCTGCCGCCAATCTGATTGCATTTTGTGGGGGTATCTGCTGCCAATCTGATTGCAATTTGTGGGGGTATCTGCTGCCAATATGATTGCATTTTGTGGGGATATCTGCTGCCAATCTGATTGCATATTGTCGGGATATCTGCCACCAATTTGATTGCATTTTGTGGGGAAATCTGCCGCCAATCTGATTGCATTTTGTGGGGATATCTGCTGCCAATCTAATTGCATTTTGTGGGAGTATCTGCTGCCAATCTAATTGCATTTTGTGGGGATATCTGCCGCCAATCTAATTGCATTTTGTGGGGATATCTGCCGCCAATCTGATTGAATTTTGTGGAGAAATCTGCCACCAATCTGATTGCATTTTGTGGGGATATCTGCTGCCAATCTGATTGCATTTTATGGGGAAATCTGACGCCAATCTGATTGCATTTTGTGGGGGTATCTGCTGCCAATCTGATTGCAATTTTTGGGGGTATCTGCTGCCAATCTAATTGCATTTGGTGAGGATATCTGCCGCCAATCTGATTGAATTTTGTGGAGAAATCAGCCGCCAATCTGATTGCATTTTGTGGGGATATCTGCTGCCAATCTGATTGCATTTAGTGGGGATATCTGCCTCCAATCTGATTGCATTTTGTGGGGGTATCTGCTGCCAATCTGATTGCAATTTTGGGGGGTATCTGCTGCCAATCTGATTGCATTTGGTGCGGATATCTGCCGCCAATCTGATTGCATTTTGTGGGGGTATCTGCTGCCAATCTGATTGCATTTTGTGGGGATATCTGCCGCCAATTTGATTGCATTTTGTGGGGAAATCTGCCACCAATCTGACTGCATTTTGTCGGGAAATCTGCTGCCATTTGACTACTTGATGAATTATCATGAGGCATGCAACTACTTGATTATTTTATCTAAAATGTATCTGGTCAGACCTAATCTCTGTGAATAACACCGCTATTTATTTTGTGTTTTTTATTTCTTTTTAAAGTCTGCCCATGACTCATCATGACCACGCCCATGTTCCAGTGTGTAGTGACACTCATTTATGTTTGTTATGTTATGTTTTGCATGTGGACATATCCCTATTGGATACTGTCCTCAGATGTGCTCACAATCTATTCCCTACCATAAAATCATGCAAAATGCACCATGACGAGAGTGCAGGTGATGGCGGCTTTCCAGCCCATATGGTCGCTGAGCTGAGGTAACTGAATGACACAACAGTGACTGTCCAGCTGATCAAATTTGATCTGTCCACAATGAAGAAACGACCTTATTATCGTGGGTGTGCCCCCTGAGACACTCATATAGCCGGTGGTCATTGCTTCATTGTGATACACAAGCCCCGTTCACCACGGCAAAGTAATGAGCAGGAAGGGGAATTGGCACATGTACATGCCTTTTGTTTTGTTGTTGCAGCTGCAGTGCAGCCAGAAAAATTAGGCAGGCATGTACACGCACCAGAAAAATTATTATAGCAGCCACTGCTAGCAGCGGTCTTAAAAATTCAGGAATCCACCTGGAGTCCTGGACCCTGTTGGTGGTGGCGGAGAAGGCAGTCAAGCCGCCTGCGGCCAGAGATGCTGTGTGGGGAGCGACTTAGTCTTGGGGCAGGTAGTCACACGGCGTGCAGGCAGAGATGCTGTGTGTGGGGACTGACTTAGTCTTCGGGCAGGTCTGAGCGTGCCTTGAAGACCAGGCATCCATGGTCAGATGGACCCTTGACCCAATGCTGTGTGCCAGAGATGTCACCACTTGCCTTTCAACATTACGGTACAGTTTAGGTATCGCCTTTTTTGAGAAAAAATTGCAGCCTGGTATCTTCCACTGTGGTGTGTGGCTTTGCTTTTGTGTGCTGCTTTTCCTCAGGTGGTCATCCCATTGCAGTTTGTAATCATGTGCCTTCATAAGGTAGTTGTCCCTACGCGGGTCTTGGTCTTTCCATGGCTCAATTTTCGGTGGCAGAGAGTAAAGATGGCATTTCTCTCATCTGAGGCAGACACACAAAACAATTTCCACACCGCTGAGCCCTGGGGTGATGGCACTTTGGTGGTGGCGGCCAACTGAGTGTTAAGTGGGGAGGAGGAAGATATGTCACACTTCCATGTGGAAGCTGAGAAAGATGAGGGGTTCTGTGTTAAATATAACTATGTTCTGACAATATTGGGGGTTGATGGCACATGCCTTCTTCTGAACACTGTACTTTGGTCGAGGGCCGCACGAAATCACGACAGCGCGACCTCGAACAGACCTGCAAGGTGGCCTGCCTCTGCCTTTTGTTTTGTCCATATTGGGGGAGATGAAGTGAAAGGTATGGACTGACTTGACTAATACAATGTGCAGTCACACAGGTGCAGTTAATAGGTATGCACGGAATGGTATATCACACTGCGCGTGTAGGTAGGTGGGTGCACTGAACACAACAGGTAGGTATATGCAGTGATGGGTATTACAAATGTGCACCTGTCACACACACATATCGTGAACAGGTACAGTGACTGGTGGTATTAAATATCACACTGCGTGCGCTCACATAGGTAGGCGGGTGCACTGTGAACAACAGGTAGGTATATGCAGTGATGGGTATTACAATGTGCACCTGTCACACACAGACAGGTACCGGACAGGCACAGTGACACTGTGTGCACTCACGTACGTAGGTGGGTGCACTTTGGAACAACAGGTAGGTATATGCAGTGATGGGTTTTACAATGTGCACCTGCCACACACAGACAGGTACCGGACAGGCACAGTGACACTGCATGCGCTCACATAGGTAGGTGGGTGCACTGTGAAAAACAGGTAAGTATATGCAGTGATGGGTATTACATTGTGCACCTGTCGCACACAGACAGGTACCGGACAGGAACAGTGACACTGTGTGCACTCACGTAGGTAGGTGGGTGCACTGTAAACAACAGGTAGGTAGGTATATGCAGTGATGGGTTTTACAATGTGTACCTGTCACACACAGACAGGTACTGGACAGGCACAGTGACACTGCGTGCGCTCACGTAGGTAGGTGGGTGCACTGTGAACAACAGGTAGGTATATGCAGTAATGGGTATTACAATGTGCACCTGGCACAGTAGTAATAATTATACCTCCAAGGGGTCAAAGGCCAGCTGCGACTGACTGACAGGGCTGTATATAATGCAAGTGGGCCAAACAAAAAAAAAATAGATCACAAGAACAAGATTAGCTCTCAAAAGAGCTGTTGAGGGGTGCTTTTTTAGCAATAAGAATCAGCAAGGAGCAAGCTAAGAAGCCTACAAGAGCCTAACTAAGCTTCCTCTATAGGTCTCTGCACAGCACTTCTCTAATTACTGCAGGCACACAAGTCCAATGCCTGACACTGCCTGCCTTTTATAAGGGGGAGGGTGGGGCTCCAGAAGGGAGTGTAGCCTTATTTGCTACAATGTGCCTGCTGACTGTGATGTAGAGAGTCAAAGTTGACCCTCATGATGCACTATGGGGGCAAATCGAACTTCCAGAAAAGTTTGCTGTTCTCCACGAATGCGAACCACCGAAGTGTGCCGGGAACCGTTCGCCGGCGATCCGTTCGGGCCATCTCTATTTATTATACACTACTGTGTAATAGGCTGGTGCTCTATAAATCCAATAAATATGAATAACTGCGTGGCATTTCCATTGTTAATTCTGTACTGGCGGAATTGCATTTCCTTTCACTATCTCTATTATAAGCCACTATATTAATGCTAATACCTGAGACTTCATTTCTTTAAACATATTTTTTAATTATTGTGCAGTATCTAAGCATTATTGTATCATGACAACACATTTTCTATTTTGCAAATATATTACAATATTATTGTACCTTTATTGGATGAAATAAAAAAAAATCTTCTATTAATTGCATATAACAAATGCCTGAACTCGGGCGTTAGCAAAAGATGGTAATTTAGCTCTAGAGCTAAATATATCGTTTCCATCGTCAGCGGGGCTTGCAATTGTTGTTGGAAGGCCAAAGATAAACATACTTCTCTCTTCTCATCAGCTTATACCAGCATGCCTGATAATGATCCAGCTTATTTTAATTGGATTATTATTGGCGATCATGAAAGTTTTTAAGGCACATATGTTACCAATTGCTTAATTTTATAACACAAGAGTTTAGCCTTAGGATACTTCTCTATAAAGTAGCAACTCCCACATAAATATAACTTAGAAATCATGGTTTTAGTCCTTGCTCACCATTTTAAGCTGTACTTTTATTAAGCCGTCATATGTGGAAAACTATAAGTGTCACCAGACAAGAGCTTGCCTGCATAAATCATATCATAACTTGGATTCAGCATGACAAACCCAGCTGCATATCAACAGGATTACAGGAGTCAGATGCTAGGAGAAAGGGTTATGACAAATCCTGCAGGGAGACACTGCTACTAAATCAAAGCACCTAAAAGGAACCAAGCAAACTAAATCTTTTCATATTTGAAAGGGAAAAGTTACTTCAATATTTTTTCACAACAAAACAAAAAATAATCATCTGCTTATTATATTTTGCTGAGTTGTGTGTGCATAGTTAACCCTTTAGCAGCCACATATAGCAAAGCTATATGTGCGCCGCAGGGCCAATATTTGCTGTCACCGGGGAAGGGTGCCTTCCCCAGACTGGCAGGGTATTCAGAGCAGCGCAGGGAGCTGTCATATTTACCTGTTCCAGGCAGCTGGACCGTCGACATCTCTTCTCCTCCACTTGTGGCGCTGCACTCCTGGCATCCCCTTCTGAGTTCCGTTCACATGATATGACATGTGATCGTAACCCAGGGGATAGTGTCAGCTTTGCAGTGCTGCCCGGTGGTGGAAGAGGGGTGATGGAAGAGTCTCCTATATCACCCCTCTTCCACCACCGGGCAGCACTGCAATGCTGACACCCTACAAGAGAAGACAAGACAAATAACATTTATATCGCGCTTTTCTCCTGGCAGACTCAAAGTGTCAAAGCTGCAGCAACTAGGACATGCTCTATAGGTAGTAGCAGTGTTAGGGAGAGTTGCCTAAGGTCTCCTACTGCTGGCTTACTAAATAGGCAGAGCGGAGATTCAAACCCTGGTCACCTGTGCCAGAGGCAAAGCCCCTAAACATTACACCATCCAGCCACCACACCCCACACCACACCACACCCTGGGTAACTGGGTAACGTGATCAGAACCGCGCTGCAGGTGGAATGAAAAGGGGAAGCCAATCCAGCTGCCCAGAACAGGTAAATAATAATAAGCCCCCAGCGCCGCTCTGCATAGGTGCATTACACAGCAAAACGGCTTGCACGGTTAGAAGACACCCTGGCATGCATTATCTAACTCGAGACAATGCATGCAGGGTAGCCCATTACTCCATATTACAAATACCACAAAAAAATGAGCCAACCAATCAATATAAGTACCATGATAGGTGTCAATATGAATGATACTACATGTATCAACTCAACCAGAAAAAGACATTCATGCTGAAGAAAAAATGCCAATTGATGCCAAAGCTATTCAAAAGTAATCATGCTTTATTGAAGACCAAAAGTTGTAAAAACTATTAAAAACACCCAAGCTGCAGGCTAGCAAAGTATAAAGCTGAATATTCAATATAATATTGTGTAATGAATACATAATCAATAACGCCTCAACTGGTACAAAATTCAATAAACAATCTAATGCACAAGATACAATACATCTGGTGCTATAAGGTAGCACTGCTGAATATGTGATAATCCTAACTGACACCGCTGAAAATACCTCTACAAGCAAATAGTACAGAATCTATAAGGCTGGTGCAGCAAAGCAAAATATAAGAGCAAGCAGTAGAAAGAAAGAAAATATATTACTAGACAGATAATTCAGGCTGTTCCTGTGTCCCGCCGCGCTCCCTCATGCCTCGCGTTCCGCGACCAATGTCGCTTCTCCAGAGGTGAATATCCATAGGTGAAGTCCTCATATATATAGTGCGTGGGGAAGGTGAATGGATCCCCCTGATTGCGCCCAATGCATGCATGGTAACTTGCCGGGTCATCAAAGCGTGGCCCTGCCAAATGACTCATGTATCTCATCACTTCCTGTATGTGCTCCATGCGTGAAGCGCATACAGAAAGTGAGAGACTGTTGGCAGAGACTGTTCCAAGTCTTTGTTAGTTGGAGATAGAGGTTTTCACTATGATTCAGTGTCCCAGAGCATTAGAAATGTCTTATAAACAATTTACTGAGGTGCAGGAATTAAGAAGAGCTAGGACCACCAGTGGCATAGCCAGGGGCGTAGCAATAGTGGTTGCAGAGGTTGTGACCGCATCGGGGGCCCTTGGGCCAGCCCTACCTCAACCAAATTATTAGCTTTCTATTGGTCCTGTGCTCATGATAATCACTTTTGTAGATATTTTGAATAGTAGTGATCATTGCACCTCTGACACTGTGTTGTGCTTGGCAGGTTTGGTGTGCCATATCAATTGTTTTGTATAGAGTGTTAGGGGGGCCCAATATAAAACTTTCATTTTGGCCCACAGCTCCTTAGCTATGCTACTGTGCAAAGCAATAGGGGGTGCACCGCCCTTGGGTCAGAGGGATCCACTTGGGGCCCTTCTTCATCCATCTTCTTAGCTTTTTAGTGGTGCTGTGCTGATAATGAACACCCTATATGTGCATTGAATAGTGTTAATCCTTAACAAGCTATTTTCTTACTATGATTACACCTATTTGATAGAGATGTCGCAAACATAGAATTTTCTGTTCACGAACAACGAACGCGAACTTCCGCAAATGTTTGACTGTTTCTGGCCACAAAAGTGATGGAAAAGTTGTTTCAACACCTGGACTGTGGCATACCAGAGAGGAATCCATGCCAAAAGTCCCACCCAAAATTACAGAGTTGATGCAAAGTCAGGTTTTAATACCTAAAGGGCAGAAATCACGTTACATTCCTACAAATAATCCACTGGAGTGGTACAGTGCGTGCAACTTGATGTAGCAACAATAGCAGTAGTGTGCACACAGCTCTGGATGTCAGTGGACTGTGGAGTGTCACACACAGAGAAATGCAATAGTACTATTTGAATACAGTGAAAAAATAATGCACTGGCGTGGTACTGTGCCTGCAACTTAATGTAGCAACAGCAGTATTGTGCACACAGCTCTAGGTGTCAGTGGGCTGTGGGTAGTGTTGGGCGAACAGTGTTCGCCACTGTTCGGGTTCTGCAGAACATCACCCTGTTCGGGTGATGTTCGAGTTCGAGTTCGGCCGAACACCTGACGGTGCTCGGCCAAACCGTTCGGCCACATGGCCGAACTAAGAGCGCATGGCCGAACGTTCCCCGAACGTTCGGCTAGCGCTGTGATTGGCCGAACGGGTCACGTGGTTCGGGCCCGAACGCGCTCTGATTGGCCGAACGGTCACGTGGTTCGGGTAAATAAATACCCGAACCACGTCATATCTCCGCCATTTGTCTGTGGGTTTAGCTTTGGGTAGGCAGGCAGGGTAGTTCGCTCTCCAGCCACGCTAGCCAGGGTCCCCCCCAGTCATTGTGTGTCGCTGCTGGGAACAGTAGTACACCGCTCGCTCAGCCACACTATATATATAGCATTGTTTACTGCCACTGTGTACCTCACTCAGCCACGCTATATATAGCATTGTGTTTTCTGACACTCTGTGTACACGGCTTAGCCTGGCTATATAGCATTGTGTGTACTGCCACTGTGCACCTCGCTCAGCCACGCTATATATAGCATTGTGTTTTCTGACACTCTGTGGACACGGCTTAGCCTGACTATATAGCATTGTGTGTACTGCCACTGTGTACCTCGCTCAGCCACGCTATATATAGCATTGTGTTTACTGCCACTCTGTGTACACAGCTCAGCCAGACTACATAGCATTGTGTGTACTGCCACTGTGCACCTCGCTCAGCCACGCTATATATAGCATTGTGTTTTCTGACACTCTGTGTACACGGCTTAGCCTGACTATATAGCATTGTGTGTACTGCCACTGTGCACCTCGCTCAGCCACGCTATATATAGCATTGTGTTTACTGCCACTCTGTGTTCACCGCTCAGCCAGACTATATACCATTGTTTACTGACACTCTGTGTACACGGCTCAGCCTGACTATATAGCATTGTGTGTACTGCCACTCTGTGTACACGGCTCAGCCAGACTATATATCATTGTGTGTACTGCCACTCTGTGTACACCGCTCAGCCAGACTATATAGCATTGTGTGTACTGCCACTCTGTGTACACCGCTCAGCCAGACTATATAGCATTGTGTGTACTGCCACTCTGTGTACACCGCTCAGCCAGACTATATAGCATTGTGTGTACTGCCACTCTGTGTACACCGCTCAGCCAGACTATATAGCATTGTGTGTACTGCCACTCTGTGTACACCGCTCAGCCAGACTATATACCATTGTTTACTGCCACTCTGTGTACACCGCTCAGCCAGACTATATACCATTGTTTACTGACACTCTGTGTACACCGCTCAGCCAGACTATATACCATTGTTTACTGACACTGTGTGTACACCGCTCAGCCAGACTATATAGCATTGTGTGTACTGCCACTGTGTACCTCACTCAGCCACGCTATATATAGCATTGTTTACTGACACTCTGTGTACACGGCTCAGCCAGACTATATAGCATTGTGTGTACTGCCACTCTGTGTACACCGCTCAGCCAGACTTTATAGCATTGTGTGTACTGCCACTCTGTGTACACCGCTCAGCCAGACTATATAGCATTGTGTTTACTTCCACTCTGTGTCTGCTGGGCCTGGGAACAGTAGTACACCGCTCACCTGCCACTGTATAGCATTGTGCTCTGTGTCACTGCTGGGAATAGTGGTACACCGCTCACCCGCCACTGTATAGCATTGTGCTCTGTGTTGCTGCTGGGAATAGTTGTACTGTATAGCATTTCTGTACTGCCACTGTACTGCTGCCAGTCAGCGTGTACTGTAAGGATAAGTGAAATGAGGAAGAAATCCGGTGAAAGAGGAAGGGGCAAGGGAAGAGGTGTTTCCCCTGACGGTTCATGTACAGGCCACAGGGGAGCACCCAAGAAAACCCACTCAATACCGCCCATGTTGTCCAGGACAACAACCCTCACAAATCCAAAAGAACAGGACCAGATAATTACTTGGATGACCTCTCAAGCGTCCAGCAGTGGGTTAAGCAGCACCAGCACATCACGCACGAGGTCCGAGTCCTCAGCCAGTTACAAGGAGCCAGTGGGCACAAAGCTGACACAACCGGCAGCGACACCACGCACACAACTGCCAGATAACCAGTCCGATGAATTACCTCAGGACACAATGGGGTATTCGCAGGAGCTATTCCCAGCCCAACAAACTTCCACCTTTCAAAGGTCAATGGAGGAACAGCCAGAAATGTTGTGCCCGGATTCACAACCATTAACTGTGGGAAATGCACTGCGCACTGAAATACAAGGCGAGTCCGAGGAGGACTCGGAAACCCAAATCCCAGAGCAAGTTGGGCAGGAGGGGTTGCAATTGCAGGAGGTCGGCCGACAAGATCTGGAAGACGACGTTGGAGTGAGCTGCGCAGAGGTTGTTCTGGAGAGCTCTACTCCACGGCGGCGGCCCCCACAATGACATATGACGAGTTTGAGGAGATGGAAGAGGAGGGTATGGACAATGTGGACAGAGACCCAGATTTTGTTTGTGAACGAGAACATCGCCGTCGTAGCAGCAGCACAAATGAGTCTGTTGAAGAACCCACTGCTGCACGAGTTCGCCTTGTGCCACAAGGTAGGCGGCGCGCAATTTCAGGCACCACAAGCGTGGAAGTTCAAGTGAGAGGCAAAAGAGGAGCAAACAGAAATCGCCAGCAAGGAGGCAGGTGCTCCAAAGTCTGGGCTTTCTTTGAAGACTGCACTGAGGATGTTACCATGGCGATTTGCAAGGTGTGCAAGACCCGCCTGAGCAGGGGGAAAAGTATTAACAACCTCTCCACCACCAGCATGAGCCGCCACATGCTATCCAAACATCCCACTCTGTGGGCAAACGCGGCAGGACAGGGTACCAGCAACACTGCCTCCCTTGGGTTCACCAGACTCACCACCAGACCCGCCTCAGCAGCAGCAGTAGCCCAGCCATTGCGTGGTTCACAACATTCACAAACATCAGACGACGCTGACACTGTCACTTTCCGGAGTAGTGCTCTTGAGGTCTCCCAGTGTTCATCAAACACAACAACCAACAGCCCTTCCGTGTGCAGCGCTACGGTTCAGTTGTCTGTGTCGGAGATGTTTGAGCGCAAGAGGAAATTGCCAGCAAATGACCCCCGGGCCGTGGCAGTAACAGCCAGCATAGCCAAGCTTCTGGCCTGCGAAATGCTGCCATATCGAGTGGTGGAGACAAACAGCTTCAAGGGCATGATGTCAGTGGCCATCCCACGTTACGTGGTTCCCAGCCGCTACCACTTTGCATGCTCTGCAGTGCCTGAGTTGCATGAGCACGTGGTCAGCAAAATAACCCGAAGCTTGAAGAATGCCGTTGCCTGCAAGGTTCACCTCACCACTGACACTTGGACGAGTGCGTTCGGACAGGGTCGATACATCTCCCTTACCGCGCACTGGGTGAACCTTGTGGAGCCTGGCAGCGATTCCTCACCTGCTACGGCGCGGGTGTTGCCCACGCCGCAAACAGCTGCACCGCCGTCCCTCCCACTGGATAACAACAGCAGCACCTACCTCTCTGACTCCTTCTCCTCCAACGCATCTCAAAGCTGTACCTCATCCGGAAACGCTAACCCAGCAGCAGTAGGATCGTGGAAGCAGTGCAGCACAGCTGTTGGCATGCGTCAGCAAGCGTTGCTGAAGCTGATCTGCCTTGGGGATAAGCAGCACACAGGGGAGGAAATTTGGAAGGGAATAAAGGAACAGACGGATTTGTGGCTGGCACCGCTGGACTTGAAACCGGGCATGGTTGTGTGTGATAATGGGAGTAATCTCATTCGCGCTTTAAGGTTGGCTAAGCTGACACACATCCCTTGCCTGGCGCACGTGATGAACCTAGTAGTTCAGCGGTTCCTGAGGACATACCCAGGCGTGGCCGATCTTCTGTTGAAGGTGCGTCGAGTGGCCAAACATTGTAGAAATTTCAGTACTGCTTCGGGGGCACTCACCAAGATGCAGGAGCGCTTCAATCTCCCCCACCATCGCTTGCTGTGTGATGTCCCTACGCGCTGGAATTCTACGCTGCACATGCTAGCACGCTTTTGTGAGCAGAAGAGTGCAGTGGTCCAGTACATGACGGCGCAGTACCGAGGCGCATCCGGACAGCTGCCAAGCTTCTGTGGATCTGATTGGGCCAACATGTTGGACCTCTGCCAAGTCCTCCAAAATTTTGAGCAATCCACGTTGCTTGTGAGCAGTGACAACTCTTCAGTCAGCATTACCATACCACTGCTGTGTTTACTGAAGAGGTCAATGTTGAAAATCAAGAAAACAGCTGTCATGATGCAACTGGGGGAATCTGAAGGAGAAAACGATCAGCGTGATGGTACCAACATCAGGCCATCCGCCTCAGGGAACGCTGGCCCCAGCAGCTATGACGAAGAAGAGGAGGAGGAACAGCTGGAGTTGGAGCAGGAATTTCATGCCACCACTGACGAGGGCCAGAGCGGTGCACGTTGGACTTCCACAATTCAGCGCGAATGGTCAGCAGAAGCAGACCAGGAGGAAGGTGACGACTATGATGCATCACAACAACTATCACAACGCTCACAAGAGGATGATGAGGATTCTGGTAGGACTCTTGCACACATGGCTCAATTCATGCTAGACTGCATTGAACGCGACCCACGCATTGTGCGCATTCTGGACAACACCAATTACTGGGTTTATACCCTTCTGGATCCACGGTACAAACACAATGTTCCAAAACTGCTTGAAGAAAGAGTCAGACAGGTCAAAATGGAAGAATACCAGCAGGCCCTTGTGGAGACTTTAGAGAGGAGATTGACATCCTCCCCCTCCTCTAGCCAGTTGTACGCCGACAGACTGACTTCCGCAAACCCAGGACGACCAGGATGGCAGCAAACAACGCAAGCCGCAGCTAGTGCCCAAAAGGGAATGGTATCGGCAGTGTCCTTGGAGTGGGAACATTTTCTGACACCCATGCAGCAGCAGCCCACTGAACAGGAAGCGTGCAGATCCACCTCCAACACCGATCGCCTGGAGAAGATGGTCAAGGACTACATGTCAGATGACGTAGCTGTGTCGAACAATCCATCTGCACCCTTCAACTATTGGGTATCGAAGCTAGACACCTGGCACGAACTGGCAATGTACGCAATAGAGGTGCTGGCTTGCCCGGCAGCCAGCGTTATGTCGGAACGCTGTTTCAGTGCTGCCGGAGGCATCGTCACAGATCGGCGTATCCGCCTCTCCACAGAAAATGCAGACCGTCTGACTCAAATTAAAATGAATCAATCCTGGATTGGAAACGACTACGCAACACTCCAGGACCCCAACCAAGTAACATGACCAATGAACATCTGGGATGGTGTAGCGTTTCCGGTCCCTGTTTATTGAACCTCTCATCTGTATTACATTTATGACTGCATGGCGGCAAAAAGCATTGCTGCTATATCCGCACGCTTTTTGTCCTCATGCAAGGCCTGGGTTGTTGTGTCTCAAAAAGCATGGCCTTCTCCTCCTGCGCCTGCTCCTGTTCCATCACGTGTGCTGCTGCTGCTGCTGGGTTAGCGTTGCCGGTCCCTGTTTATGGAACCTCTTATCTTTATTACATTTATGACTGCATGGCGGTACAAAGCATGCTATCCGCACGCTTCTTGTCCTCATGCAAGGCCTGGGTTGTTGTGTCTCACAAAGCGTGGCCTTCTCCTCCTGCGCCTCCTCCTGTTCCATCACGTCTGCTGCTGCTGGGTTAGCGTTGCCGCGTGGTCCCTGTTTATTGAACCACTTATCTTTATTACATTTATGACTGCATGGCGGTACAAAGCATGCTATCCGCACGCTTCTTGTCCTCATGCAAGGCCTGGGTTGTTGTGTCTCACAAAGCGTGGCCTTCTCCTCCTGCGCCTCCTCCTGTTCCATCACGTCTGCTGCTGCTGGGTTAGCGTTGCCGCGTGGTCCCTGTTTATTGAACCACTTATCTTTATTACATTTATGACTGCATGGCGGTACCTCATGCAAGGCCTGGGTTGTTGTGTCTCACAAAGCGTGGCCTTCTCCTCCTGCGCCTGCTCCTGTTCCATCACGTCTGCTGCTGCTGGGTTAGCGTTGCCGCGTGGTCCCTGTTTATTGAACCACTTATCTTTATTACATTTATGACTGCATGGCGGTACAAAGCATGCTATCCGCACGCTTCTTGTCCTCATGCAAGGCCTGGGTTGTTGTGTCTCACAAAGCGTGGCCTTCTCCTCCTGCGCCTGCTCCTGTTCCATCACGTCTGCTGCTGCTGGGTTAGCGTTGCCGCGTGGTCCCTGTTTATTGAACCACTTATCTTTATTACATTTATGACTGCATGGCGGTACCTCATGCAAGGCCTGGGTTGTTGTGTCTCACAAAGCGTGGCCTTCTCCTCCTGCGCCTCCTCCCGTTCCATCACGTCTGCTGCTGCTGGGTTAGCGTTGCCGCGTGGTCCCTGTTTATTGAACCACTTATCTTTATTACATTTATGACTGCATGGCGGTACCTCATGCAAGGCCTGGGTTGTTGTGTCTCACAAAGCGTGGCCTTCTCCTCCTGCGCCTGCTCCTGTTCCATCACGTGTGCTGCTGCTGCTGCTGGGTTAGCGTTGCCGGTCCCTGTTTATGGAACCTCTTATCTTTATTACATTTATGACTGCATGGCGGTACAAAGCATGCTATCCGCACGCTTCTTGTCCTCATGCAAGGCCTGGGTTGTTGTGTCTCACAAAGCGTGGCCTTCTCCTCCTGCGCCTCCTCCTGTTCCATCACGTCTGCTGCTGCTGGGTTAGCGTTGCCGCGTGGTCCCTGTTTATTGAACCACTTATCTTTATTACATTTATGACTGCATGGCGGTACAAAGCATGCTATCCGCACGCTTCTTGTCCTCATGCAAGGCCTGGGTTGTTGTGTCTCACAAAGCGTGGCCTTCTCCTCCTGCGCCACCCTCCTCCTGTTCCATCACGTCTGCTGCTGCTGGGTTAGCGTTACCGGTCCCTTTTCCTGGAACCTCTTATATGTATTACATTTATGACTGCATGCCGACAAAAAGCATGTTACCTGTGCAAAGAAAACAGACATTTCCCGCATTTAAAAGACAATTTTCCCTTTGAAACTTTAAAATCGATTTTCTCAAAAACTATAACCTCTTTTTGCTAATTTTTTTTTTCCTCTTGTACCCACTCCCAAGGTGCACATACCCTGTAAATTTGGGGTATGTAGCATGTAAGGAGGCTTTACAAAGCACAAAAGTTCGGGTCCCCATTGACTTCCATTATGTTCGGAGTTCGGGTCGAACACCCGAACATCGCGGCCATGTTCGGCCTGTTCGGCCCGAACCCGAACATCTAGATGTTCGCCCAAGACTAGCTGTGGGGTGTCACACACACACACAAAAAAAACACAGGAGACCAATATACTAGTCCTCAAAGGGGCTGTTTGGGGTGCTTTAACAGCAAGTGAGGAACAAGAACACAGGCCTAGTTAATGCTTTCCCTACCTCTATGCAGCAAGTCTGACCCTGCTCTCACTAACAGTCAGCAGCCAGCAGAGAATGAATCCAATATGGCTACCACAACTGCTTTTTGATAAGGGTTGGGGGGGTCCAGGAGAGGGTGCTAGCTGACTGGCTGCCATCTGTCTGATGACTGTGAGGTAAGGGGTCAAAGTTTGGCTCCATGATGATGTATAGGGGGCGGGTCGAACACGCCATATTTTCACAGTTCACCGAGAACGCAAACAGTAGAAATTTGCCCGGAACTGTCCGCCGGCTAACTGTTTGGGGCAACACTACTCTTTGACATAGTAGCTTTTGGGGCTCCATATCAGCATAGCTGGGGCCCCATGTAAAACTCGCACCGGGGCCCCAAGCTCCTTAGTTACACCACTGGGCACTGGGGACCACACTCAATTTTTGTGGAATATAGTGTTTTTCTGTACTAACTTCATATTAGAAATTTAGGAAATATCACATATAGAAACAAATGTCCACTGTTTTTGAGTAATGTTTGTGCAAATATATAATTGTAGATGCTAAAGACCGGTCTTACATTAGTGATATCCACTAGTTAGTATACTGTGGTTATATATATAGTGATGAAAACTGTTTTTTGATTTCTGATTTTCAAGATAGAATAGCATGAAACACTCCAACCAAACAATTCTCCTGTCATTTGTTGATATAATCAAAGTCACAAATGTGATTGTACAGAATCCCATTGAAATCAGATACTGACAGATTTGACCATCTCTAGTTATTTTTCACTTTTACTATTGGGCAAAATTTACTAAGTAAGCTATTTTCATAAAAAAAATAAACTATATATATTAACTTAAAGAAAACCTGAACTGAAAATTAAAAGTCAAAATAAACATACACAAGTCATTCTTACCTCCCGTGTAGTCTACTCCTTAATCTCTTTTTCCTCTCCTGCTTCCTGTTTGTCCACTGTGATCAATGGATTTCTCCATCCTCCATTTTGAAAATGGCCATTACACCATAACAGCTTCCTGGTCAGCACACTGTTAAACTGTAACATCGCCCACTTGAGCCATAGGGAAACATGGACACATCAGTTCTCCTCTCAGCTGTAACTGACAGCAACTGATATATAACTGACAGCAACTGATATATTTCAGTTGTGACAAAATGTTGTCAGAGCTGGAAGGGATCATTGTCAGAAGAAAACGGAGAGCTTCTGAGAGGAACTGATGGCAAGGTAACTATGTATTGTTCATTTGAAGTTACCTCATGTGTTTATTTTAAATAATTTTTCTCAGTACATGTTCTCTTTAACCACTTAAGCCCAACTGGACGAGATTTCTCGTCCAGTTGGGCTGCGCGCACTCCTGCGGGTCGCGCGCGCGCCCGCGGGCCCCCCCGTGCGCGCCCCCGCTGCTGGCCGCTAGCCCACCGATCAGTGAAAGGGATTATAAATCCCTTTCGCTGATCGGACCCCCCTGGAGAAAAGCCGACAGCGTCTCTTCAGACGCTGCGGCTTTTCTGAGCTCTGGTCTCCTTTCTTCTGCCTGTGAGCAAGATCGATCGCTCCCAGGACTTTTTGATTCTGGCCATCTTGTGGCCAAATAGCAAATTGCACCCCAAAAAAAAAATTTTTAAGAATAAACCTATAAATATATTAAAAAAAACCCTGTTTACCTCCCACACCAAAAAATACCCACATACAAGTTTAAATTAAAAAAAAAAATTACAATAATAAAAAAAAAACCATAAATAGTTACCTAAGGGTCTGAACTTTTTAAATATTCATGTCAAAGGAGTATATCAATATGATTTAATAAATTATGGGCTTCTAAACAGTGATGGATGCAAAACGGAAAAAATGCACCTTTATTTCCAAATAAAATATTGTCGCCATACATTGTGATAGGGACATAATTTTAACGGTGAAATACCCGGGGCATATGGGCAAATACAATACGTGAGTTTTAATTATGGAGGCATGTATTATTTTAAAACTATAATGGCTGAAAACTGAGAAATAATGAATTTTTTCCATTTTTTTCTTATTCTTCCTGTTAAAATGCATTTACAGTAAAGTGGCTCTTAGCAAAATATACCACCCACAGAAAGCCTAATTGGTGACGGAAAAAACAAGATATAGATCAATTAATTGTGATGAGTAGTGATAAAGTTATTGGCAAATGAATGGGGGGTGAAAGTTGCTCGGATGTAAAAAAATTTCAACCCTTCGGGCTTAAGTGGTTAAAGTATTTAATTGTATTAGATTAGTTGAATTCAAAATTATTATGATAAAAATATATTTTTGTCAACTATATTTTGCCTAATATGTTGAAAATCTCCTTTCTGCTGTTTTCTGTGAGCATTATACATTTTAATAGAAAAATCAATATTGCATATACAATGTAAACAACATTTTTTGTGATGCTCAGAGATAAGTGTCATGATAACAGTAATAAACTCATATATTTTTTATTTTCCGAAGGAATCATGTATACAAGCTGTTCTTACCTTGTGTACTTTTCTCACTATTTCAGTGAAATATGTGTCTCGATAAACAACAAGGCAGCACTATTCCCCAGTGACCAAAAACACTCTATTTTTAAAGTCTTCATAGCATTTTAAATTAGACTTTATTAAGGATTTAGCCTAATTCATTTAAACAGTTCAACGGATTACAAATAGTGATCTGCACAATATACTTGCTTCCTAGTACATTATTTTGGTCATTCACTCGACAAATAATAAAAACATAAAATAGTATGCATATTAAGCAGCCACCTCTGCTAAGCTAATAATGACTGTTACTCACTTCCTTACTATTTTTTTGTCAATTGTCTCCTCTGAATGATACACTAAAGCATACTCTAGCAACCATTATATAAGTTTAATGTGAATGTACAGTATGTCTCAGTCAAGTGTTTATGTTCATTCCTATGGAGGAGGGAAAATAATTGTTGCTGTTGTGTGGTACAAGGACAATTGGCCAGTAAAAATCACTTGGGGGATTATTATTTTCCTGATTTTTATTATTATTTTTTATTTCTACAATCATCATCTTCCATAGCACTGCATAGAGTGGTAAACAGACAAGAGTGGGGAGCATTGATACATAAGAAGTTCAATGTGCAGTACAATTAGGATATCCAACAAGTCCAAAATACACACATCATTCACTTGTCATTTAAAATATTAGCAATGACGGTAGAATTGGTACAGTTCAGCAAAAAAAACAAAAAACCCTAGGGGAAGGACATTACCCTTGTGAGTTTACAATCAACAGGGTGGCAGGGTGAAGACACTATGGCCTCGATTCATAAAAGTGCTGTCGAGCGGGGAAAGTCGAGCGGGGAAACACCGCTGTCGGTATTTCCGCCTTCGGGGTGGTAATTCATAAAAATGTAGCTAGATGTGACAGGCGTGCGGAGATATTCCGCTGTAGGCAGGCGTTAGGCTGTCCTACGCATGCGGAAACAGGAGAAGCAGGCGGAATCCCTCCGTGCAGTGTTCTCTCTGCAGCTGCTTGGGAGGTCTGTCCCATTCACTGCACTGTATTCCGCATGCTTCTCGCCACATCAGAGGTAGCGGTAATACCCGTCCGCATACCGCTACCTCTAATCTTTATGAATTGACTACTTGTTACTTCTGCTATGGTAATCACCGCGCAAGGCGGTGATTTATCACTCTGCTCGCGAATGTCGGCTTTTCATGCGGAAAAAGCCTTTATGAAAACAGATTTTGCTGTGTGGTCGGTAAAGTGAGCCGTTTTCAGCATTTCCGAATGCGGGAATGCTTTATGAATCGAGGCCTAAGTAAGAGGATAAAGGGGCTAAAGAATGAAGCAGTGAGCCTCAACATCTTGCTATGATGAATTATAAGATTGTCTGAAAAAAAAATGTGTTTGACGTAAAGCTATGGGAGGGAGTCCCAAAGAAGAGGTGACACTCAAGAGAAGTGAGAGGAGGTGACCTAGTATAGGGCAGAAGGATTTCATGAGAGGAACAAAGATTCTGAGTGGAATGGTTTCTGGAGAGCGTGTTTTTCTGAGAAAATCTATGGAGGAGACAGATTATGAAGAACTTTGTACATTATAGTTAGACATTTGAACTTGATTGACAGAGATTGGCAGCATCAGAAGCACTAGAGGAGAGGTGGATGATATAGGCAGCAGCAGTTAGTAGAGAATGATGAAGTACCAGTCTGTTTTTGATAGGCCATAGAGTAGAGTGTTGCAGCAGTTGAGACAAGAAATGATCAGGGCATGCACAAGCATTTTAATAGCCTCTTGTGTGAAGAAGGAATTCATTCTTGAAATTGTTTTGAAATGGATGTAGCAAGTGGTAGTTAGTGAGGTAAAATGTGGCTTAAAAGAGAGCTCAGAGTCAAATGTTCTCCCCAGACAGCAAGCATCAGTTGAAGTTAATAGGGTGTGTCTACATTTATAGTAACTACAGGTGTGAGGAGCAGAGACAGATGGTGGAAATATCACAATCTCCATTTTACCGGAGCAGTGTTGGTCCTAGAGAACAAAACAGGCTGATACAGGTATTCATTTGAGGTTACAGGTATTAATTGAATGCAAGATATTCAATTACTATAAAAAAAAGTCACATACTATAATCCAAGAAAGAAAAAAAGCAATATTTTTAACATATTTCCAAAATTCTCTTTTTTTTTTTACTGTATTTTTTAGACCATAAGACGCTCCGGACCATAAGACACACCTAGGTTTAGAGGACAAAAACCAGGGGAAAAAAATATATACTAAACCTGATCTCCCTTTGTCCTCCTGGGTCTCCTCTGTTCCCATGTCCTCCTCTGTCCCCTTGTGTCATCTGTCTCCTCTGTTCCCTTGTATCTCTCTTGTCCTCTTGTGTTCTACTTTCCCCCCTCCCTGTCTTTGATGTCCCTGGTGTCCTCCTTTTCTCTCCCCTGTGTCTCTGATGTCACCCTTCCCTCCACCCATGTCCCCTGGTGTCCTCCTTTTCTCTCCCCTGTGTCTCTGATGTCCCCCTCCCCCCATGTCCCCTGGTGTCCTCCTTTCCCACCTCCCCCATCTCTGATGTCCCCGGTGTCCTCCTATCTTCTCTCCCTCTGTCTCTGATGTCCTCCTTTCCCTTCTACCCATCTCTGACTTGCCCTTGTGTTCTGCTTTCCCCCTGTCTCTGATGTGCCCTGGTGTCCACTTTACCCCCCGTGGCTCTGATGTCCCCCTTTCCCTTCTCCCTTGTGTCTCTGATGTGCCCGTGTCATCCTCTCCCCATCTCTGATGTCCAGGTGTCCAACTCTGATGTGCCTGCCATCTTTTCCCCCCTCCGTCCTCTGATGTCCTGGTGTCTTGCTTTCCTTTATCCCCCGTGCCTCTGATGTCCTCCTTATCCCCCCCCCCCCATCTCTGATGTGCCCCCTGTGGCTTAATGTGTTGCCTCTGTCCCCTTGAAGGTGAGATCGTTACCATCAGCGTGAATGATGTGGAATATGTTGATTATCATGACAAGCAGGGATTGCTTCCTCGTTCATTCGCGGCTCCAGCTTCAGGCTTCAGATGCGATGCAGCCAATCAGGAGAGGGTCTACACAGACACCATCCAATCACTGCTGCCACTGTTCTAACAGGATGCGATGGTCCCGCCTGCGGGACCAAGCTCTGTCAGTGGGCCAGTCAGTGCATTCGATTGGCTGTCATTGGGCCAGTCACTGCATTCGATTGGCTCGATTGGTCCCTGGTCCCACCAGTGGGACCATCACGTCCTATTTATAAAATTAAATTTACCTGCACACCAAAATTGATGCAAAGATAATTGCATTTAAATATAGTATCAAATGTATGACAAAATCACATAAAATACATAAATCACAGTGTTGTACAGGCTAAGACATATAACATCCAATAAAGAAGACACTCTGTATATCTGGTATACCATAGCAACATATATGATTAAATGATCATAAACAGCAACAAGTACAATGTACAAAAGGACTGTTTGATGCAAAGAGAACCATCAGAAAAACAAGCTATGGTATAAACCAAACAGTCACTTTAGCATGAACTTAATGGATCCCAATAGAGCAAACTTGTGCATAGTGGAAGCAGGGGATGCCATAAGAGGTGTATCAGAGTGTCAAAAAAAGTCCATTACCCTGACAGCGCCGTTTTGGATATAATCCTTCGTCAGAGGGTTAGGTTAGGTGGGTTTATGTATTTATGTATTTTATGTGATTTGGTCATACATTTGATACTATATTTAAATACAATTATCTTTGCATCAATTTTGGTGTGCAGGTAAATTTCATTTTATAACTAGTTCACAGGACTATCAGTCCTATTTATTGTACCTAGCACCCAGATCTATTGCTTTTTGCAACTATTGGGTAAGCAAGCCTTATTTTTACAAACCATCGCGTCCTATTAGAACAGTGGCAGCAGTGATTGGATGGTGTCCGTGCAGCACCTCTCCTGATTGGCTGCATCGCGCCTGAAGCCTGAAGGAACTACTTTGAAGCTGGAGCCGCGAATGAATGAGGACGCAATCCTTGCTTGTCATGGTAATCAACATATTCCACATCATTCACGCTGATAGTAATGATCTCACCTTCATGGGGACAGAGGCAGCACACTAAGCCACAGGGGGCACATCCGATATGGGGGGAGGACATCGGGAAACACCGGGAAATCAGAGATGGGAGGGAGATGAGGATGTTAAAGACACATTAGAAACACCAGGACATCAGAGACACATGGAGGGGGGAAAGGAAACAAATGGGGCACATCAAAGACTTGGGGCGGCAGCATCCACAGGACACCTTCGAACTATAAGACGCACTGACTTTTCATCCACACTTTTGACAGAGAAAAAGTGCGTCTTATAGTCTGAAAAATACGGTAAATCTCTTTGGTCCCATTTTAAGACAAAAATAGAAGTTTAATTGGTTGCACAGTTTTGACAATTCCATAGAGAAGACTATTCCTGGATCCCTTTAAATAAGATGATTGTAGCCATGCCCCATACACTTATGGCACCAAAAAATGACTTTCTTTACGAGATCATATAAATCTAGACACACACTAGACAGTAACACATGTTGAACATATGAATATACAGAGTTAGTTCTAAGATTAAAAGAAAGACATTTTGAATCAGGATGATACCATTTATTGGCTAACTTAGAAGAAAAGGAGTAAGCTTTCAACTATGAAATAGAGTTTTTTTGCTTGTTGATTCTTAGATTACCTAGGTGAGAAGTAGGGAGAGACCGGGAGCCCAATAGTGCAGTATCATCATGGTCCACTTTTTCAGGTCAATACAAAATGCCTTGATAGCATAGGGGATAGAGTGTAGACCTTGTTGCCTATGCTATCATATTTGTATTAACCTGAGGAAACGGGCCATGACCCTTGAAACTTGTTGTCAGATTGCTTTTTGATAAAAAAAAACTTTTTACCAGTTGAACTGGAGAGGTAAGCTATTACCTCTCTTTTTATTATATAATTTATTTGTATTTTAAAATACTAAAATAGAACACACATTGGGCTTCTCCATCCTACCCATTTTTGGCTATGAAGCCTTCCTCAGACTCAATTCTTGTATACTTACAACATGTAGAACACACAGCTTATATACACTGGACATTTAAAGGTGATATATTGTTTTTCAAACATAAGTCAATGCCATTGGATGCCTTAATTACAACATCAGGAGTGTCTCACAGGGATGCTAGCTAGTTTATATCAAATAGATAGCACCATTTGTTTGCGTAAAGAGAATCTGAGGCGGGTTAGCAGATAAAAAAAACCCAAGCTGTCCATGGGGGTTGCTGGACCAGGCAGCGCTAATTACCTCCTCTCCCCGCCACTTCTATTTGCAGCAATCCATCATTTTTATTTCTGTGACCTTTCGGGTCACAACTAGTGTTGGGCGAACACCTGGATGTTCGGGTTCGGGCCGAACAGGCCGAACATGGGCCAGATGTTCGGCATGTTCGGCCCGAACGCCGAACTCAATGGGAGTCAATGGGACCCCCGAACATGCCCATTTTGGGGGCGCTATGGGGTCGCAGGCATAAGGGGGGAGCATGCCCCGGTCGCGGGGGGGGTCGGAAATTCCCCCCACCCCCTCCGCTAGCGCTCCCCCCTCTGCCCGCTTCCCCATACAAAAAGTTTGAAACAAGTTCAATAGTACCTGGGCTGGTGGCACTGGCTGGCAGTGGAGTGAGGAGGAGGAGGAGTCCGAGTAGCAGAGTGACGTTGAGGCCGGGCAGCGAGCGGTTCAGCGCTAGTACCCTTGTGGTACTTCCGCCCTTTCTCTGACCTCACGTCCTCTGCGTGATGACGCATACGAGGGTACGCGTGATGCGTACCCTCGTATGCAGAGGACGTGAGGTCAGAGAAAGGGCGGAAGTACCACAAGGGTACTAGCGCTGAACCGCCCGCTGCCCGGCCTCAACGTCACTCTGCTACTCGGACTCCTCCTCCTCCTCACTCCACTGCCAGCCAGTGCCACCAGCCCAGGTACTATTGAACTTGTTTCAAACTTTTTGTATGGGGAAGCGGGCAGAGGGGGGAGCGCTAGCGGAGGGGGTGGGGGGAATTTCCGACCCCCCCGCGATCGGGGCATGCTCCCCCCTTATGCCTGCGACCCCATGGGGGGCAGTATTCGGCCGAACAGGGCCCTGTTCGGCCGAACAGGGGCCCTGTTCGGCCATGCATTCAGTAGTTCGGCGAACCCCGAACAGTTTGGCCGAACACCACCAGGTGTTCGGCCGAACTCGAACATCACCCGAACAGGGTGATGTTCTGCAGAACCCGAACAGTGGCGAACACTGTTCGCCCAACACTAGTCACAACGCTGCAGATAACAAACAGCGTTTGTGTTCTCATGTGAGAGCACAGCGCTGATTGACGTGGAGGGGTGGGAGAGAGGAGGGGAGCAGGCAGCTGAGAGCCTGTTAGAAGGCTCTGATAGGCGGGGAAGGGGCGTTTTGTGGGTGTTCCTTAGCCTGCAGTGGGATGTCCCTTCCCTGTTAGTTTGTTGACATCCTGAATGTCAGGATGTCAGCAGATGCGGGGGCAGCTAGCGGGGCGCAATAGGCACAGAGAGCGGCAATCAGGGCACACAGAGGCATGTCCTGCAGATGGGAACATGCCTCTGTGTCCCTTTTTTAGATGTAATAACCCACCTCGGGTTCTCTTTAACCGCTTAAACCAAGCTGTTTTTTTTCATAATTGGCCACTGCAGCTTTAAGGCCAAGCTGCAGGGCCGCACAACACAGCACAGGAGTGATTTCCCCCCCCCCCCCTTCTCCCCACCAACAGAGCTCTCTGTTGGTGGGGTCTGATCACCCCCTAGTTGTTTGTTTGTTTTTTGTAAATATTTATTGTAATTATTTTTAATAAATAAATCTATTTTTTCTTTTTTTTCCTTTTTTCCACTATCCCGCCCACCCCTGCCTGCCAATCACGGCAATTGGCTGTCATAGGCTTCTGCCTATGAGAGCCAATTGCTCTCTTGTCCCCCAGGGGGACAGCCATGTCACGTGGCTGTCCCCAGTACAGCGCTGCTGCTGATCGCAGCGCTGTACTGTGTAAATAGACGGCGATCACGCCGTCTAACAGTCTCCTGAGCGGCAATAGCTGCTCGGAGACTGAAGACGGGGCGGAGCTCCGCCACCCAAGAAGGAGATGCGCACACACCCTACGTGCGATCTCCTTCAGTAGCCGGCTCCAGGACCTGACGTTAGGCGGTCCTGGGGATGCCGCCGCGGCCACGCCCATTGGTGTGGAGCGGTCTTAGAGTAGTTAAACATCACATACCAAAGATTCAGTGTGATGAGGAGAAATCGTAAAACCAGAGTTTCAAAGTAACTTGATCAGGGTACATATCATGTTTGTTATAGGCTAAAAGAATTGTACCATAAAAACCCATCTTACCAGTACAAGAATTAAAAAGAATTGTAGCATTTAAAACCCATTGTACCCTGAGCAAGTTATTTTAAAACTTTGGATTTACGAACGATATCTCTGTGTCATGTCACCTTATAGACCTGCAACTGTTTGATTTACCTGCTGGTGGCTCTCTACACCTGCACAGCAGAACACTTTTTGGTCGCTCATCAATTAAATTATCACCTGTTACAATTTACATTTAAGGACTCCATCCAGGGCCGTAGCAATAGGGGGTGCAGAGGTTGCAACCGTATCAGGGCCCTTGGGCCAGAGGAGCCCCGAGGGACCCTCCCTCAACTGCAGTATTAGCTCTCTATTGGTCCTGTGCTCATAACAATCACTTCTATAGATACTTTGAATAGTGGTAATCATTAGCAAGCTGTTCCCCATCCCCTTCTTGCACCTTTGACACTGTAGTTGCCATTGGCAGGTTTTGGTGCACTGTGTCAATTGTTATGTATAGAGTGCTTAGGGGGCCCCAATGTAAAACTTGCATCGGGGCCCACAGCTCCTTAGCTTTGACACTGACTCCACCCTCCTCAGAACTCTGCCAGAACCTTAGTTCAGCTTGGCTCTACTGCTTGCTGTGTTCTGTGCTCCCTGGTTTGTAATGTTTGTCCTGACCTCCTGCATGCTCTGCCTCTGATCTTGCCTTTGCCCTTGTTCTTCTGTTCTGCTGGTCTGTAATTATTTGTGTAGTTAGTAAGTTAGTTAGTTTGTTGATATTAGGATTGCTGTGTCTAAAGATGGCCATACACTCATCGATTTTCCTATTCGATTCCTTGCGGATTCAATTGATATGCTGAGAATAGATTCCCTGTCAGAACTGTCAGAATGATATTTGATCAATTTTAAACAAAAATTGATTGAAAAAATCGATCAGACAGAATAGAAAATTTAAAACAATTGGGGACGGGCACCTACCTACAAATGCAAGCCACAACTGCATCACATGCTCAGTGGCAGTTCATTAGTGACTACCACAAGACGCCAAGTCAATGCATATTATAGAGTCCTCCTCAGTAAACCAGACAGAACAGTGCTTGATGAAATAGAGTCACAATAACATGCTCAGTGTTCAGCTTATCAGTTGAAGCACATAATGCTTCAAAATGTATTGCTCCCCACCTTGCAACATCATAATCTTCTACACTGCTGTGCAAAACTTCAGGACAGCATATCACACTAATCTCAACTAAGACAGAGACAGAGCATGATGTGTATGTCACTCAGGATTTACCCAGAAGTCCTTTGCCTACCAGTAGATCTCCATCTACCTAATGGCAATGGGTACCCCTGGCCTATAGCTTTGCACTGCATCGAACAGAGCATCTCTGTAATTCCCTGCTGGAATTTATTGGAAATTGATGTGCAGTGTATGGTAGGAATCCTTTTGAAATCCTTTTGAATTGATTCTTTTCGGAAAGGAATCAATAATTTTGGAACATTGTGTGGAAATCTATAAGTGTATGGCCAGCTTTATGCTGGTTTAACTGTGGGGGTTTGCCATTGTTCACTTGTATATATGTGCATGTATATAATAGACAGCAAATAGTGTTTCAGTTATAATTATTATCTCACCTCTCAGTGTTTGCTGTGATTAATGATCTTTTGCTCTGCTGTTTTCACATGCATATTTTCACACAAAAAGAATATTTACGCACATATATGGGCATGACAAAACTAATTTTCAAAAAGTGCATTGAAGTCATGAGAAGTCAAGAGAAAACACACTTTCAAGAAAGTTATTATATTCCCAAAATATGTATCTAATGAAAATTCCATTATATTTTTGCAAAAATTTTGAGTCAGTTGAAAATGAAATATTCAATGCAAAAATTACTGCCACATTTTTATGGAAAATAAGTAATACAGTATATGTGATCTTTCTTGTTGATTCCACTTTTATAAATATGGCCCTGTGGAAAATGCTGTTTTATCAGCAGGTCCGACGACAAAAGCAAAAGTGGCTCTGCAATGTCTTGTTGCTGGTCCCAAAGCTGAGGCAGTACTGATGTCACTATAAAGCAGTATTCACACAAATACAAGAGGCCGGATGGAACCCCGTGCTGGCAAAAAATGACAGGGCCAGCAAAAGTGTTTGCTTTAAACAGAGAAACCTTCTTTCTTCTAACATGACTAAAGTGAATGCAATAATGGTGGGATAATAATGGGCTGATGACAACCATTTCAGCCGACAGTAGTTCAATGTGTACATCGGCTGCCAGACGATCCTGCCTTGGCATCATTAAGGATCCTTCCTGTTGGATCCTTAATGACCCCCAATACCCAACCACAACTAATCACTATGCTCTTTTAGACCCTGATGACCAATAGAGCCTGCTCTGTCCTGCACTCCGCCCCCTCCTCTATAGTAACAGAACACATTGCTAGCCCAAGGCTACGGATGTGTCTGTACAACATTGTGACCCGAATTGTCACCCAAACAATTGTTTCCCAATTTCCAAAAGGTTACAATTATCGTACCATATGTGTGTACTTGGATTAACTCTTTAAGCATTCACTAACTCGCTAATTAGATCTTACTATGGAGACAGGCAAAGTCTATAAGTGTATGGCCAGCTTTATGCTGGTCCCCCTTTGGGGGTTTGCCATTGTTCACTTGTATATATTTGCATGTATATAATAGACAGTAAATAGTCTTTCAGTTATAATTATTATTTCACATCTCAGTGTTTGCTGTGATTAATGATCTTTTGCTCTGCTGTTAAGCTCAGCTTTAACAATATTGAATCCTCATCATGAATATTTCAAAGTATAATAGCAGATGAGGCAGTGAGCTTTTTATCTATAGCAAATTATAAGCTTGTTTGAACAGGAGTGTCTTGAGGGTATGTTTGAAAATTTCCAGGCTTGGAGCATGACAGACAGGCTGTGGGAGAGAGTTCCAAAGGAGAGGTGACACTAGTGAGAAGTCCTGGATGCGAGAGTGAGAGGAGATGACCAAGCTGGACGACAAGGGAGGAGCAAAGGTTCTGGTAGGAATGAAATCTAGAAATTAATAAGGAAATGTATGGATGGGATAGCTTGTATAGAGCTTTGTATGATAGAGTTAAGAGTTTGAACTGGATCCTTTGGGTGATTTTATGCTCCATTTGTTGTGATAATTGAGCATGGCCATTTTCATTTCACCTCACTTTAAAAAAAATGTCAGATTTTCACACAAAAAGAATATTTACAAACATATATGGGCATGACAAAACTAATTTTCAAAAAGTGCATTGAAGTCATAAGAAGTCAATTTGCTAAGATTTTGAAATGAAATATTCGATGCAAAAATGACTTTGATGGAAAAAAAAATACAACCTTCACATTTGTTTGTATCACCAGTGTTGGAAAATACAGTGTGCAAACCCAACTAGTAAAAATGTTAAAATAAATTGGGATTATCATAAACTTGTTAGATATAAAGATTGCAATTCATTCATTTAATAGATAACATGAAAACCGTTGCAAGCTCCAGCTGAATGAAGTTTAAAAGAAGACACGCATTTCTCATCATTCTAAGTTGAAACTAAACAATGTCAGGGGCTTCAATAGAATATTCAAGTTGTATAACAGCTAGGTGCATAGCCGTCTTAATCCAGTAAACATGAGTGATTATTTTAACATGAGATTGTGTTTCATATTTTGGGCCAGGTGCAGCAAAATGTTCTCATCAAGGTTTTCTTTTTTTATCATTTTTCCTAGAATAATTAAAGGGGCACTATCGCGAAATATTTTTAAAATTTAAAATAAGTGCAAACATAGACAAATAAGAAGTACGTTTTTTCTAGAGTAAAATGAGCCATAAATTACTTTTCTCCTATGTTGCTGTCACTTACAGTAAGTAGTAGAAATCTGACAGAAGCGACAGGTTTTGGACTAGTCCATCTCTTCATAGGGGATTCTCAGCAATTCTTTATAAAAATATTCCCTAAAAAGGATTTAAACAATGATGTTGGCCAGCTTCCCTGCTCGCTGCACAGTTTTTTGGAAGTTGGACAGACCAACTGCCATTCACTAAGTGCTTTTGAAAATAAATAAATCCCTGAGAACCCCCCATAAAGAGATGGACTTGTCCAAAACCTGTCTCTTCTGTCAGATTTCTACTACCTACTGTAAGTGAGTGACAGCAACATAGGAGAAAAGTAATGTGTGGCTCATTTTACTCTGGAAAAACATACTTCTTATTTGTAAATGATTGCACATATTTTAAATTTTACAATTTTTGGCCATAGTGCCCCTTTAAGGATAAGTTCACAGTGAGGTGTTGTGATGCGACATAACAAAGGCATTTTAAAGTGGAAAGTTACACTGCAATAGTAAGTCTATGCGACGTTCAACATGCATCTGGTGCAAAGCAATCCAATAACCTACAGTATTCCAATGCATATGTTAACAGTGGTAGCCAGAGATGAATAAAGATGTAATGGGGCCCATAGGCAATTTAGTAGATTTGGTGCCCCTGTGTGGTCTCTTTGGTAAGCTGAAATGGAGAGAGGTCAGATAGGGTGGCTGGTGAGCCCTCAACACCCACTAGGCCCCAGGCGCCCATCTAGGTTGCCTGGTGGATGATCCTGCTCTGGTTGTAGTAAAGAATGCATTTCTATGACTATATGCTTTACTGTGTGCAATGCAATGTATAACGTGCAATGCAACTTTTCCACTCCATTGTGTTGCTTTCCTGTTTTTACAGGGAACAACACAGCTCTCACTGTGAACCTAGCCGAAGAAAAGTTAAGCAGCAGACTTGAGAATGAAATTTAAACTTAAATTAACCAACAACAACTTATGCTGAGTGTTTGTTTTGCTTGTTATGTAGTGCAAATGTCATTGCATAGGTGAGATGAGAAAAAGATAAATGAAAATGTATGAAAAAAGCTCCATGCACTGGGCCATTATCACTGTTCACACTGTCCATCTACTTTAAATAACACTTTTTTTTAGCACTTAACAAATGAAAGGGTCTAAAAATATGATACAAAGTAGCAACCTTAAAGTGAACCAGAGACGAAGCACCCTTGTGTATTTTACCATAGAAATCAGTGGGAACATTAGAGAAAACATTTACCATGCTCTCTGTTCCATCCTCACTGCTAAAAGTGTCTGTTATCTAGCTGAGATAAGAATCCCGGACTGAGCATTGATTCTGGCTTTGCTATAATGACTCAGCTATAATGATTCCTGAGCAAAGCCAGCAGGGGGCAGGCTTGGACTTGAAGACAGCAAAGAACACAGTCTCAGCTATAATTATTCTGTAGCAAAGCCAGACCGACTGCTTAGTCGGGATTCTTATCTTAGAGGTGATAACAGGCAAATTAAACAGAGAACAATGTAACAAAGAGCAGATTAGGTGTTTACTGTCATGTTCCCACTGATTTATAAGGTAAAATACATGAGGTTGCTTCATCTCTGGTTCTCTTTAAGTTGTTCAGGAGAAGAAATGTTAGCAAATCCATAAATTTGTTGTATTACATTTGTGTAATAAAATAAATGGCTCAGATAATTAAAGTAACAATTTTTAATCAAAGCATGGCATCTGGTCCATTAAACTTCTGGGATATTGATCTGGTCAGTTAAGTAGCAGAGGGTGTTGTTATTCAGCTTCAGTTGCTTTGGTGTTGAATTCAACAACAGGTGGACTAGAGGGGCAGAAACAGATTTTATGAAGGAGACCTGAGGGTCTCACATCCTTTAGTGGGCCCTGTGCTCATTGCCTGCATGGAACTCAATTGGAATTTGACATAGAATACCAGAATAGGCAGGTCCACTTACCTGTGCACATGCGACAGATGTAAAAGGGTCTGGAGAAACGTTATGCTGCCTGCAACACCATTCAGCATGTTGGTACATAAGTGAAGGCGGATGCACAGACCTCTACAGACTAGACATCTTCAGTGTGTGTGTGTGTGTGTGTGTGTGTGTGCGTGCGTGCGTGCGTGCGTGCGTGCGTGCGTGCATACGCATGTGCACAATGGGAAAGGAGGAAGCAAAAAAAGGGCACAGGAGGAGAGGAGGAGGCACAGAGGGGGAAGGAGGAGGCAAATAAGGGGCTAAGGGGGAGAGGAAATAGGCAAGAAGAGAACAAGGGGGGGGGGAGGAGGAGGAAGCATAGATGAGAAAGGTGGGAGTTCAGTGTCGAACACTAGAAAAAGGTTTGGGTTCAGGTGTAAGAAAATGTAGGCATATTGAAGTAGGAAGTTATCAAGGAGTTATAGGTTGTGAAAGGCATGGGAGATGAGGAGGGTTTATTTTTTGCCACTGTGCAGGAGATGAGGTTAAAGTTATAACTGCTATTATTATTGATATACAGTGGGTTTCAAAAGTATTCGGCCCCCTTGAAGTTTTCCACATTTTGTCATATTACTGCCACAAACATGAATCAATTTTATTGGAATTTCACATGAAAGACCAACACAAAGTGGTGTACACATGAGAAGTGGAAGGAAACTCATACATGATTCCAAACATTTTTTACAAATAAATAACTGCAAAGTGGTGTGTGCATAATTATTCGGCCCCTTTTGATCTGAGTGCAGTCAGTTGCCTATAGACACTGCCTGATGAGTGCTAATGACTAAATAGAGTGCACCTGTGTGTAATCTAATGTCAGTACAAATACAGCTGCTCTGTAAGGGGCCTCAGAGGTTGTCTAAGAGAATATTTGGAGCAACAACAACGTTAAGTCCAAAGAACACACAAGACAGGTCAGGGATCAAGTTATTGAGAAATTTAAAGCAGGCTTAGGCTACAAAAAGATTTCCAAAGCCTTGAACATCCCACGGAGCACTGTTCAAGCGATCATTCAGAAATAAAAGGAGTATGGCACAACTGTACACCTACCAAGACAAGGCCATCCACCTAAACTCACAGGCCGAACAAGGAGAGTGTTGATCAGAAATGCAGTCAAGAGGCCCATGATGACTCTGGATGAGCTGCAGAGATCTACAGCTCAGGTGGGAGACTCTGTCCATAGGACAACTATTAGTCATGCACTGTACAAAGTTGGCCTTTATGGAAGAGTGGCAAGAAGAAAGGCATTGTTAACAGAAAGCATAAAAAGTCCCGTGTGCAGTTTGCCACAAGCCATGTGGGGGACACAGCATCCATGTGGAAGAAGGTGCTCTGGTCAAATGAGACCAATATGGAACTTTTTGGCCAAAATGCAAAACGCTATGTGTGGCAGAAAACTAACACTGCACATCACTCTGAGCACACGATCCCCACTGTCAAATATGGTGGTGGCAGCATCAAGCTCGGGGGGTGCATCTCTTCAACAGAGATAGGGAAGCTGGTCACAGTTGATGGGAAGATGGATGGAGTCAAATACAGGGCAATCTTGGAAGAAAACCTCTTGGAGACTGCAAAAGACTTGATACTGGGGTGGAGGTTCACCTTCCAGCAGGACAATGACCCTAAACATAAAGCCAGGGAACAATGTAATTGGTTTAAAACAAAACATATCTATGTGTTAGAATGGCCCAGTCAAAGCCCAGATCTAAATCCAATCGAGAATCTGTGGCAAGATCTGAAAACTGCTGCTCACAAATGCTGTCCATCTAATCTGACTGAGCTGGAGCTGTTTTGCAAAGAAGAATGGACAAGGATTACAGTCTCTAGATGTGCAAAGCTGGTAGAGACATATCCTAAAAGACTGGAAGCTGTAATTGCAGCAAAAGGTGGTTCTACAAAGTATTGACTCAGGGGGCCGAATAATTACGCACACCGCACTTTGCAGTTATTTATTTGTAAAAAATGTTTGGAATGATGTATGATTCTCGATCCACTTCTCACATGTACACCACTTTGTATTGGTCTTTCATGTGGAATTCCAATAAAATTGATGCATGTTTGTGGCAGTAATGTGACAAAATGTGGAAAACGTCAAGGGGGCCGAATACTTTTGCAACTCACTGTATATTGGGTCCAGCATCTTCCATGGTTTTGCACAACATAATACAAGGTATAACTGAACAATATAAATAATGCACAGTTAACAATACAAGACAATGGTGGATTACAGCTGATGCAGTGAACAAATCAATTACAGATTTTTACTTAGGGGTGGACGATATTCACACATATTACACATCCTCCATGAAGGAGGAGATTTCATTGAGACACAAGCTCTTAGAGTAGCGAAGTCAGGAGCTGAAAGGTATGTGAAGGGGTTAAGGATTTTACAGAATGCAGAGGATCTCAAAAATATAACTTCACAAGAGCTCCTTCATACAATATGATAGCAATAGGCGATGTAGAGGCTGTGATGGTCGTGCTGTATGTGAGGAAGGGCAAACATGGGGCCCTCCTTCAGATGTGCTTTTTTTGGTAAATTTTTCGTCTGAACAATTTTCGATTCATTTTTCCGCTCAATTTCCTACTTGATTCACTTATCTTATCTATTTCCATTCACGTCTATCAGAAAAACGATTGAAAATAAGATCGGACTTGTCGGAAATTATCTATCGAACCATCTATCTGCCGAAAAAAACGTATCGTGTATTCCCAGCATTAGATATTTATCGGTGTTGTAGTGGTTATGATCACCTCTATATGTTCTTTGAAATGTGGTAATAATTAACAAACCACCATGCCTTTTCCCCTGCTGACACCTCTTTAACACAGTCGCTATCCTTGTAGAGCCAGTTTTTGTGGTCTGTACCATGCAATTATTAGAAATAGTAGTAGGCAGCCTCCAACCATCCAAGTGTGACGTGCACCGGTCGTTGTCCCTCAAGAAACAGCAATGGACATGCAAAGTGAAGGGATCCAGCACCATCTTAGACTGTGCTGGGTCCCCATACAATTATTATACATACAGATCATGGAGGGCAGCCAGTGTAAAATTCTTACTGGCACCCAAAGCTCTATAGCTGCAATATATCATTGACTTGATCCCAACCATTTTCCCTTACATTATTGCAGTCCCCAGTGACATCATGTTAATAACTGTTTTGCCTACATTGACCTCTTGTTTCAGTTCAGTACAATTATTTTCACTACAAGTACACCTTAGCTGATGTTTCCAAAACTGGTCCTTTCATCTCCCTTCACATGCATGAATCTTTGTTGAAGTCTGCTTGCCTAGAATGTTTCTAAATGCCTTTTCTCCAGTGAAACAATAACCTGCCATTTAAGGGACTCTAAATACAATTTATTGGTCTTCATTATTCCTTTGAGATGAGCAATTTTCTTGAAAATTACTTTTGTCCATGACTTTTGTGCAAATTCTTTCAAAGGCATGAAAAAAAATCTGCAATACCTCTTACTTAGACATAATCTCAGCCAAAGTCTAATAATTCCCTTGCTAAACTCACAAGATAAATGCTCTGTCACTGAAAATAGAATATAGGAAATAGTGAGATATCATTTTTAAAGCATCACATTCTTCTTGCACAAACCGCATTGTGCAGTATTACTTTGTACAGCGTTGATGCAATTTATGTCACCTGCATCTCATAGCATACATCCGCAGAGATTGCTTTTTAATGCATTTTACTCAGATAGATGTCTGATTACACATATTGTGCTTTGTTTGAATGTCACATGCAGGACGGTATAGGCTGTTTTTTTTCTTTTTAAATCCTTCGTGTTCCAACATGAAATCAGTTATAGACCTTATTCCCACTACATACTGTATATGTCAGAAATATTTTAAAAAAGCAATTTCGTCATAATGCAAGATAGATGGAAAACATACCATTGAAAATTTGTTTTTGGGACATTTCAGAACAAATGTATTTTAATTTTCTTTTGGAGAAATCACAGTCTCAACAAGTATATACATTTTTAATGGATTTGTTGTTTATATGCTTGGAGATAGATATTTTCATCATGGCTATACAGCTGTATTATTATGCTTTTTCATTTTAGTAAATACAATAATGGTCATTCTGTACAGCATATGTCTACACTGTGTTTGTTGCTTTAACAGAAAAGCACCTTACATGAGTAACATTTGTTATTTCTTTATAATAGCACCTATCAAGTAGTGGGGCATATTAGGAGGCAAATGAACAGTTCATTTTTGAAGGTGATATGTTAGAAGTAGGATTACTATCTGAGTGGCTTTGACAAGGGCCTAATTGTGATGGATCAGAGCATCTACAAAACATCCGGTAGCATGGTGGCATAGTGGTTAGCGCTCTCGCCTTGGAACGCTGTAAGCTCCTCCAAGGGACAGTTAGTGACAAGAAAATATACTCTGTGCAGCGCTGCGTAATATGCATATAAATACTTAAAATAAATAAAATAAATTGTGAGTTATTCTAATTAGGCATTGATTAATTTTACCAAAAGTAGTCAAAAGGAGCACAACCATTTTACTAGCAATGGGGTCATGGGTGCCCAAGACTGCTTGCTGCAAAGGGTAGCCCATTTGTCCAATTCCACAGAAAAAGGGACTTTAGCACAAACTGATAGAGATGGCCCAAACCCCCAATTTTCGGTTCGCGAACTTCCGCAAAAGTTCAGTTCGCATGAACTTCCGCAAACCGCAATAGACTTCAATGGGGAGGTCAACTTTGAAAACTAGAAACATTTATGCAGGCCACAAAAGTGATGGAAAAGATGTTTCAAGGGGTCTAACAACTGAGTTTTTGCATGGATGAGTGGGATAGGCGCCAAAAGTCCCAGGGAAAAATCTGGATTTGACGCAAAGCAGCGTTTTAAGGGCAGAAATCACATTGCATGCTAAATTGGAGGCCTAAAGTGCTTTAAAACATCTTGCATGTTTATACATCAATCAGGGAGTGTAATTAGAGTACTGCTTCACACTGACACACCAAACTCACTGTGTAACGCACCACAAACAGCTGTTTGTGCTGCGACGGCCGTGCTGAACTGGTACGCACCGTGGCGAGAGTGCAGGCAATAGCGGTTTTCAAGTCCATATGGTCACCAGGCTGAGGTAGCTCTATGACAGAACAACAGTGATTGTCCAGCTGATCGAATTTGGTCTGTCCACAATGAAGCAACAACCTTATTATCTTTGGTGTGCCACCCCCCAGAGACACTCATATAGCCGGCGGCATTGTGATACGCAAGCCCCTTCAACGTGGCAAGATAATGAACGATCACGAAAGGGAATTGACACGTTTTGTTGTTTTGGGCCTTTTGTTTTGTTGTTGCAGGCGCAGTGCAGCCAGAAAAATTAGGCAGGCATGTACATGCACCAGAAAAATTATTATAGCATTGAACATTCTGGTGGACCCTTTTGGTGGTGGCGGAGAAGGCAGTCAAGCGGCCTGCAGGCAGAGATGCTGTGTGGGGACTGACTTAGTCATGGGGCAGGCAGTCACATGGCGTGCAGGCAGAGATGCTGTGTATTACAATGTGCACCTGTCACACACACACAGGTACCGGACAGGCACAGTGACACTGCGTGCGCTCACATAGGTAGGTGGGTGCACTGTGAACGACGGGTAGGTATATGCAGTGATGGGTACTACAATGTGCACCTGTCACACACAGACAGGTACCGGACAGGCACAGTGACACTGCGTGCGCTCACGTAGGTAGGTGGGTGCACTGAAGGGAACAACAGGTAGGTATATGCAGTGATGGGTATTACAATGTGCACCTGTCACAGTAGTAATTATACCACCAAGGGGCCAAAGACTAGCTGCGACTGACTGACAGGGCTGTATATAATGCAAGTGGCCACACACACAAAAAAATAGATCACAAGAACAACATTAGCTCTCAAAAGAGCTGTTGAGGGGTGCTTTTTTAGCAATAAGAATCAGCAAGCAGAAAGCTAACAAGCCTACAAGAGCCTAACTAAGCTTTCCCTATGTGAGTCCCTTCTCTAATTACTGCAGGCACATGAGTGAGTGAAAAGCCTGATGCTGCCTGCCTTTTATAAGGGGGGTGGGGCTCCAGGAGGGAGTGTAGGCTGATTGGCTACAATGTGCCTGTTGACTGCGATATAGAAGGTCAAAGTTGACCCTAATGATGCACTATGGGGGCGAATCGAACTTCTCCACGATCGCAAACCACGAGCCATCTCTACAAACTGATGAAACACTTAATGCTAGACATAAAAGAAAGGCTGAAAAATATGAAAACTATTAGCACCTCACGTTGGCTATCATTCATAAAAGCATGTGGGGTACAAAAATCTGGTCGTGAAAATAGCACATTCAGTATTTTAGACTTTTGTGTGCTAATTCATAAACATTTTCACAGCTGCGATAGAAATGCTGTGTTTTACCGAAGCCCAACTGTCGGTAACAATGTTAGAACATTGTTACATTCCTGCTTTCCATGCAGGGAAAGCATTACAATAAATGAGGCATCCCCAACTTCCCTTTAGATGTGCATGTTTTGTTATACTGCCTTTGCTTGTCCTGAATCTGCTCTGTATCTGTATCTTAGTCTTTCTTAACAATCTATTTAATTGCCACAGTGTAGAAGAACTTCAAGAAACTTTACACATGCCAGGCTTTCTGGTGTGAAATACACATCTTAGAATCAGGAACCCAAGAAGTTAAACACAGCCTAAGGTATTCATGGGAAGCCTTGTTTGTTCCGCTCTCACTGCTGCTGCCTGGGGAGATCTCTGCTTGTGAGTCTCCATTAACTTTGCTCTTATCGCTCTCTTATCACCTCTTCAAAGCAGGCGGTATTCTTCGTGCCATTACCGCCTGCTCTAATCTTTATGAATTGACATTTACTGACATTTGTGGCGGTATTTACCGCACAAGTCGTTAATTTACCTCACTGCTCGGGAATTTCAGCTTTTCATGCAGTAACTGCTTTTATGAATTGACATTTTTCTAAGTGCTTAGTAAAGTCAGCTGTTTTCTGCATTACCGCATGCAGTAATGCTTTATGAATGATAGCCAATGAGTTCATAACGCTTCCTGGCCAACAGATCGGGGGGGGGGGGGGGGGCAAAGTGTAGGGGAAGGTATGATGCCACAATTTTGTTGGTAAACAAGCAATGGGCATCTGATTGGGGAATCATTTGCTCCAAGGTATTTCGGAACTTTAATGTTTCCTTCATTGCCACTGTTGTTCACGTCTCTAGAAACTGTGGTGGTTGTAGCATGTATGAGGCTTCTGCTATTAGCCATTTAATTTGGCCCATTGACTTCAATGCAGTCCATCACTCAACCTCTACAGGTGGCAGCCGATAATCCCATGCAGGATGCAGCGGTGAAGACCCATAGGCCCATATGCAATTTCTGTTTTGTCCTGAGTTTTCTCCAAGGTGACATTTTCACACTTTGTCATAAAATGCTTTTTAAACCACCAGTAAGCAAAATAAAAATACTCCGAATAATTCTGATAGTACTTTTTCACCAACTTTTGGGTACTTTTTCAATTATTAAATGCTGAAAAGTTATTTTAAAACAAAGATGAAAATTATCTCTTAGGGGATAACTCAGGAGAATGAGTTATGAGCTGTCTCGCCCATGCCTTCCAGTGGTGCCAGGATCACTAAAGCTCCCATTTGTGACAACAGGTGATTTTTTATATCTTGCTTGAGATGGATTTTAACTCCTTCCCTTACACAAAATATCGCTAACGTTAACCTTATCTTAACACGTAGTCAAGGGACACACAAAATACCGGTATCACTTTTGCAACAAAAAGTCCATTTCCACACTTTTTGTCATTTTGAAAATTGTTTAAGGTAGGGGTCACATTTGTCTGCGTTCATGCGTGTTTTCTGCACAGAAAAACTGATTTCAACTGAGAACTCATGTTAATCAATGGGCTAGATCACACTTAAATGTAAATTTCGCACACAGAAAAAACACTGACATCTTGCACAATTTGACAGTGTTCTCTATAAATTAAATTAGCTGCTGTAAGGCAGGGGTCACACTTGTATTTCAATTTTCTGAAAAGTGTAGAAAACTGAAAGACAAGTGTGACCCGTGCCTAAAGTGGGATGAAACTCCATATAACCTAAAAGAAAATTAAAATAAATCATCCAAATAAGAAATTATTTATTTAGCTTACCTATCCTGTTGTTTTTAGTGTTTACTGCCAGATTTAAGATAAATGTGATATGAAAAAATAAAATAATATTTATTTTCATTTCCATCCATTTCTCTGTGATGCTAAAAGTGACATCACTTCTGTCCTTTTCTTTTTTGTTTTTTTGTTTTTTTAACCCAGTTCAGTGTTAATTTGCTGCTTATTTTTTTAAGCTTGTTCTCCCTCCCACAGCAAACATCGCCTATATAGCAGGCCTACATCACTGTGTAAACTCTTCAAAGGAAGGGAGGAATTCAATTACCTCCTGGTCATAGTGTCTTTAGCTGAAATGGGAAGTTTCTGTTATTTGCATTTTAATATAAGCTTGTTACTGTAGCCCCCCCAAAAAAAGTGTTGGCACTGCACATTTCGGCAAAGGCACACAGACCAGGTAAAAAAAATGACAATTATGGAACATATAGGGACCTATTTAAAAAAAAAACAGGGTTTAAATATATATTTGGGGCACTAACTGTTTTGGGGATTTTTTTTATTTTTGGTTGTTTAAACCCCCTGTGAAATTCAACTTATAAAATTGTTATTTGTTATTCTATGTCTAATCATGAATGTACATAAAATAACAGCTTAAGAAAAATATTGAGGCTAGTAACAAGTTGACTTGTCTAAACATCTTCGTTATTTATATCACAACTCACAATGAATGTGTGATAAAATAGTCCTGAGCTACTGGCTTAGTATTACAGTCCTGTGGCTTCCTTGAAAATAAAAAACAGAAGTCTGGTCATGGGCTTATGGAAACAAAAATAACATTTTTTATTATTCCTGAGTAAGTCAAATGACAGCACTTGCTACAGCAGGCAGATTACAGTTAAGTTATCGGCGTGAAAGTTATGTTGAGCTCCTGAGGATTTTTCTTGCATGCTTCTTTATGTTTCAAACAGCAACACCAGCCAAAGAAGGGAAGACAGAGCATCAGCTGGATGGTTTAGAAAAAAAAAATAGATTTTACTTTTTTCATTCTATTGCCAGCTACAAGACACACTGAACATGTTATTTAATGATATTATAAAAGGAACAAGAATTTTCTTGAGAAAACCCAGGCATCTTCTACATTTAAGAATGCCCTTAGCCTAAAAAGGTGCGTGTGATTAATATTTTAGAATCACACATTCATATCGGTATAACCAGCTGTTACTCTAGAATCCGTATCAAAATCTGCACTGTTGTTTTCTACAGAATAAAATATTTCAAGTGAACAGCTGCACCTCCAGCATTGTTCCATTCTGCACAGCGTGTCCTTGGAATCGTCTTTCAATGTGACGCAAATAAAGGCCTGAGGCTCTTGCCCTGAAAAAGTGATGTTAATAAGGACAAAAGCTGATATTTATAGATGAGCTTGACAATATAACCATAAAAAAATGATATCCATATACCGTAAGTAAAGGCTGAAATGTGATAGATGAGTAGTGTGTGGTTCCTATCTGGATCAGGTATAGATAAACAGCACAGCTCCACAGTACTTAAAGACAGTCTTTGTACTGTGGATCCTGGGAGTGGTACAGATAGAAGGACCAGCTGTAAACAGTATGGAATGACCATGAGGTAGAAATGAAAGAGCAGGACCTTCTGGCGCTTGACTTTCAGCACTGTACATCTCCTGGCACAAGTCATTTTAGAGTTTGCATTTCAGAGTTCACATAAGGGTAATACATTTACATCCTAAGTTAAGTTTTTATTTAGTTTAGACTCAGTACTGGTGTTAGTGTTAGTCATATTGCAGAGTAGATTTTTGATAGTATTTTAGGGTGAAGTCAAGTATTAGGCATTATGTCAGGGGTGGTGGTTATTTATGGAGTGTAAGAAATTGTGCTGAACAAACAAGGGCCATCAAGAACATGGCAAAAATACTTCTAATCAAACCCACATTCAAAATACACTGATGAGATAAACGTTTTCGTCTATGATCCTAAATAGTACTTCCCTGGAATACCATAGATTTTTTTTATTTCAAAGGTTAAAAAAACAGGGGTTTAACGTTCATTTTTTTCTGTTCATATACCGGTAGGTCCCACATAGGCAGATCGTTATCTATTTATCTGTTTCCTGCGCTCAGAAGTTTTTCGCAGCCAGGCAGAAGATTTATGACCTCTAAATAGTTATCAGTGTGCTGTCACAACAGCCTCTCTGTATGTTATTTAATTTAAAAAAAAATTATAATAGTATATTCCAAGTCCCCTGCAGGATTTAGCTAGTTAACATATCCTAACTGTCACTCCCAACTCATCAGTCATTTTTCAGATCATTCAGTGATAGATTTGAGTCATTTGGTGAGGTAATCCTGTGTGTACCTTGCAGACGCATCATTTTTTTTACCTGTGGAAAAATATCCCTGTATGCTTTTATTTGCAAGTAAAGATACTTCGGATTATACTCGAAGTCTTTTTTCATTAAGTTAAACTGCCTTTCTGAATCAGTGTGGAGACATATTGCTATACAGACTGGGTCTTCTGGAGTGTGCATTAGACATAAAATGGTAATCGTAATAGAACAATTAGTAATAGTTACATAGTGATAAAAAAGGAACATCTGCTAGTTTCAAAGGGAACCATAATGCCAAATAGTAGTAGCAACTGTGGTTGTCCATAAAGCATCACTCTCAAACATGCAAATTATCTCTTTATGCCCTGAAAGTCTGACAAACATTAAAAAACCACTGCTGTATAGTGAGCCTATAGTTTATACATTTTACAGAGCCACATAAAATTGACATATATGCAGACTGGTTCAGACTTTCTGGTCCTTATCCATGCATGGTATGGGTTAATATGACTCTATGGGATAAGGCTTGGACCAGTACTGGAATACCCAGAAAGCTTAGGGAGACACAGAACCACTAGGAAATTATAAAGGGCTAAAAGAGACCAAAAAGCCCTCTGACTAAAAAGCAACGCTGAATATAATAATGCCTTTTCAAAACAGCACATATTTGAAATAATTCAGCTTTAAGTGAGCAACTATGGTTTCCCGTGATGCATCACTCCCTATCCCATAGAGCCATATCAATCCATGACATGCACTGATGATGACTAGCAAGTCTGAAAGAGGATGTATGCATGTTGGATTGATGTGGTTATGCACATTTATAAGCTATAGGCTCACTATACACCGGCAGCTTTTGATGTGTGCCTGTCTTTTGGGGCATAAAGATATTATTTGCATATTTGGGAGTGACAAATCATGGGAAACCACAGTTGCTCAACTAAAGCTGAATTATCACCAATACTTTCTGTTTTAAGAAGGCAATATTATATCCAACCTTACTTGTGTTTCACCTCAACCATAAAAATAGACAATCAATGAGATAAACAGATAAAGGGCCTTATTGAATTCATTTTTCTTCTTTTGAATTCATTTTTCTTCTGAGTTTTTTTTTCCAATAGATCATTTTTTATCTTACCTATAAAATAACTTTTTTGCACCCAAATGAAAAAGTACTCAAGAGTAAGTAAGAATGCAATATGAAATGCCTTAATAGGGGTCATGATTTCTACCCACATTGTGGCATGTTCAATACACTTGCCTAACTTGTGTTGTGTTGTTTTAAACAACTTGCATAACTCAAAATGGCTGATCTGGTGTATCCCGTCATTTCAAAATGTAAACATTTGTAATATGAGAACTGCCTGTAAACCAGATGATTTAAAGGACACCAGATGCAAAAGCATCTGGTAAAAACTGAACCTGTACTGGATAGGTGGGCATAATAAAATACCGTGCCTCCCATTGCTCTCCATGCCCCGCCGCTCTTCTTTGTTCCGTCCCGTTGTCCTGGGTGACTTTGGCGACTCCAAACCAGGACATACTGCACCGCGCATGTGCAAAATGTCCGTTATGCTCCCCTGTGGCCATGCCAAATAATGTCACAGGACAGGAGCACGCTTGCTCTGCCCTCGCATCTCCAATCAGTGCTCACGCCGGGACACAGGAGAGAGTGTGCTCCTGTCCTGTGACATCACTACGCAGCCACAAGGGAACAGAACGGACATACTGTGCATGCGCGGCGCAGTATGTCCCGGTTTGAAGTTGCCAAAGTTGCCCAGGACAAAGGGACGGACCAGAGAAGAGCAGTGGGGGGCGGAGGAGAACGGGAAGCATGGTGAGTATTTGATTATTCCCCCCTATCCACTACAGCTTCAGTTTTTACCAGATGCTTTCACATCAGGGATCCTTTCACATCCAAAGTGTACAGTTGTAAAGCAATAATGCAGGAAGGATTGAATAACATGCACTAGCTGTGATTTATTAATGCAAGTTAATAGGATGTAACTCCAGTATATTAATAATGACAGTATTGTCCATCACAAACCACAGTCAAAAAAATGATCAGCGTTAATCAATGAGCAAGACACAGCAGCATGTGGCTAAACCAGCAATAATTCTACAATGTGTGATTATGTAAAGGAGTGTAGCCAGCCTCCCTGTTCTGTAAAAAGAAAGGACTCTTTTCTTGTAACAGCTAACTGGTTTTGCCATAATTTGTCTTCCTATAGTCTACAATCTTGTCCCTTAAACATAAAAGCAAAGAAAGGGTTCCTGCCATACAAAATTGCCATCCAGTAACACAGCAGAAAAAATGTATTGAGTGCATTGTTTGATTTGGCAATTAAAGAATCCATACCATACATTATTATCCTTTTGTAATATGGCAGTGTTAGCAACACATCAGGGGGGCCATCTTTGTTAGGACTCGAGATGGTCTACAGGGGTATAGATTATTGTCATTTTCTACTTTCAGTAGTGATGAGGGGCTAAACTGGGGAATTAGTGTCAGGGACAGGAACCACTATTACCTCCAACAACTTTGCCTTCCACACCATTATATTCTGTACTGAGCTGACCAGCACCCTGCTTTCCCCCCTCACAGCTACTGGAGCTAAAAAAAAACATACCTCCAATTTACCCAAAGCCAAGTGCCCTAACATGGTTATTGCATGGATCAGTTGTTTGGTTGCACAGCACAGTGACTATCCTAGGCACTGCCATAAACCACAATAAAAACTTACAGCTATGGTGCTTCACTTTGGCACCTGAGCACTGGCGCTCAGCTATCAAATAGATGGTGCTCAGCTACAGCATCACCAAATGTCCAATAGTTGCTTTGAAGCACCGGGTGTTTTGTGCTAGCTATGACTGTAGCCTGGCTATTATACTGGGCTTGGCTATTATATAGCTTGAGTTTGGATAGAGTAAAGCTAGACTTAGGTGTGTTAGTGTTAGAGGATTGGGTAGGGGGAGGATATAGGTAACAGTCAGGTAGAGGGAAGAGAAGGTTAGCAGCATTTAGGAAGGACTTTGATTTGGGGGTGGCAGGGTAGCATTACAGAGAGGGGTATGCTTAGGGACAGGGTTATTTTAAAGTGAACAAAAAGGGGTTTGTTTAGTGAGGGAGGTTAGTGTTAGGTGTTAGGAAAGCATATCAATAAAATAACATTACTGACACAACCAATCAATACTTGCTCATTATTGCATGGCTGCTAGCTCTGCAGCTTCTACCTATAGACCGATGGACAGTGGACACACCTGTCTTCTATCATGCCTTAGCCATTGCAAACCCAGAATAGAGCATGCTCAGATGACAATATTTCTTAAGAAAAACACATCCCTTTATTACATGAGCATGTGTCTGTTTCCCTATCACTGCAGTAATCTCTGTTTGTTGTAACAGGGTTCAACTAGCCATAGGCACTTGGTCAAGCAAATACAGTATATACAGTAATTACAAGTAATCCCCCAATTATTTAAAAAAAATGGCCGTGCCCACAACGCGTAGTGCCACATGCATGAACACCCTGCACGTGACCACCGGCCATGGGAGGACCCAGCACTGCTTTTCATGCTGTATTACAACTGCCTTTAAGTATATACGATAAAAAAGATTATTTCATAGTTCACTGGGTAACATTAATAGTACTTGGAGAAGAAGTTAAGAGCCGGGCAAGCAACAGAATTTATTGCACCACCAAAACTTGACCAATGGTTACATATTGATACACTTACCAAGCCTTCTCATACTGCCACATGTATTACAGAGGAAATAAGGTGTGTCTAGTACAGGCCTATCAGGTGCAGCCACTCATACTGACAGGAGGAGATGAGGGTGCAGTTGTAGGGCGCTGCATGTCTCTGCTGTGCATTTGTTTCCAGCCATGGCTGCACAAATTCAAATGTGCACACCTCACTGCTGCGCCCAAGGCTGGCACCTCTCTTGCCTCTGCCTCAGTATGCACTTGGCTATATAGACCCTAGAGGCTGAAGCAGGCCTTCGATCATGTTAAATAGGTTTACGTTAAATTTATATTAAAGATCTTTGGTTTTGTTGATTTATTAAAATTTCATAAATTCTGTCTTCTGGTATCTTCTGAAGCATACTAATTCCTAATTTCATTTTCATCACTATTCATCTGTGCAAAGGCGTGCATCATGGGGTTCCCATTTTTACCTGTTTTCCAGATATTAAACTAGGTAGTATCGCTACATGTGACTAGTATACACTATGGACTTACTCTTAACTATAATACTATGAATCATCAATCAACTATAACTAATTACTGGCTTCAAAATTAACAGGAAAATATTTGCGCTTTTAACATTAAAAAGGTGTATTGACCAGAAGGTGATTAATGAAGCTGGTATTTCAGTGGTCAGTCAGTCATAAAAATATTCTTTCAGATTCCCTGGAAACCTTAGGAGGCCAATATCACTGTAATTAACTTTCTTGAGGATTCCCTGGACAAATGGAGAGTTTTATCACTTAGCTAACCGGATAAAATAACTTTTATTTCCTTGTTTGGTTTACTGTTTCTAAATGTTTTACTTTTAACCAAAAGTAAAGATTTGGACACTGTAATCTCCAAAAGGTCAAGATTCCTGTCTGTCTGGACTTAGAGTAGGCCCATAATCTCCTTGACCAGGCTTTCCATTGCATATTTTAGAGGCAGATCTGTCTCTCCCTGTTATAAAACACTTTAACATTATATCACTTTCATACCAGTATTGTATATATACCCCTTTGGACTAAGTAAAACCACCATCCTTCGTAATACATATATGAATGAACACATTTATATGCTCTTTGCAGTACACATATCATCAAAAAAAACCTTTGGTGATGCACAATCCTTTTGAAGCATAAAAAATTGGGACTACAGAGTTTCAGTCTTAAAAGTAAATTGCTCCTACACAGCAACCTTCCCCATCTTGATTTCCATTTTTTTCAGAATCATATTAACAATATACAATATTATCCTATACAATAAAATGCAAGTGTCCCTGCGTCATCAACTGAATGGTTGTGTGTCCCTGTCTTTTTGTACTGAGCATGTGCGCAGCCAGGGCAGCTAGGACACAGGGCCGGACCTGACAGTTTGCTGTATGTGATTCACAGAGGTTTTCATTGCATTGTGGGAAATAACAGCTTTTTCCAACTGCCGAGCAAGCAGCTCCATGTGTGCATATTCTTCATACAGTGGTGGGGAACGAGCAAGCAGGAAGCGTATGTGTGTGCATTGCGGAGGGGGGTAGCGGATGTGACCTAGTGCCCGTTTTTTAACTGGCGGGCCTTTTTTTACTAATAAAATATATTCACTCAATCAGTTACACTGTGGCCTATGCCAGCATTCAGTCAGAATTCCTTAACCACTTCACCCCAAGGCGGTTTTTACCTTAAAGAGGAACTCCAGTGAAAATAATTTAATATAAAAAGGTGCTTAATTTTTACAATAATTATGTATAAATGATTTAGTCAGTGTTTGCTCATTGTAAAATCTTTCCTCTCCCAGATTCACATTCTGACATGTATTACATGGTGACATTGTTACTGTGGGCAGATTATGTAGCTGTTCTGGCTTTAACAGACAGCTATAAACAGCCATTTCCTGTGTGTGTCATTGTTACATTGTGGCAGTTTGCCCAGAGTACCGTACGGTACCAGAGCCTCTTGTGGGAGGGGTTTCAGCACAAAATCAGTCATACAGCGCCCCCTGATGGTCTGTTTGTGAAAATCATTATATTTTTCATGTAAAAGTGGGTATCAGCTACTGATTGGGATAAAGTTCAATTCTTGGTCGGAGTTTCTCTTTAACGGACAGGAGTGATTTTCACCTTTCAGTGCTCATCCCTTTCATTTGCCAATAGCTTAATCACTAATAATCACAATGAAATGATATATATCTTGTTTTTTTCACCACAAATTGGGCTTTTTGGGGTTGATATTTGTTTTCAGTAATTACTTTATTTTCTATGCATTTTAAAGGGAAATACAAGGAAAAAATGAAAAAATACACTATTTCTCCAATTTCGTCCCCTATGGTTTTAATATAAACACTGCTACTGAACATAAAACCCACACATTGTATCTGCCCAATTGTCCTGGTTATAACAAGATTTTAATTATGTCCCTAGTACATAGTATGGTGACAATATATCATTTTGAAATAAAGGTGTACTTTGTTTTTTTCCTTCACAATTTTCATGTGCACGTGCATCCGCGGGAGCACGCACAGCGCCACCAGCACTGTCTGACTTATAAAAATGTCCTGGAGCCATTAAGAGGCTCTAGCAGGACGTTTTTATAAGTCAGGTTGTCATAAAGTGGTTTAAAGTAACACCTAATACCAGTCGATTACTGACTATGATTCAAATACACTATAGTTACCACTCTAGCTATACATACCAGGAGATGGAGCAAGGTGGTATATGCAGCAATTATACATGAATTAAATGAACTGAATTGTTACAGAGAACTTGAACACAGTACTCCATGTTTCTGCTCTAGTGCTCAGTAGTGTTAAGCCACAGCTGCTCCTGAAATACCCAACTTTTGCGGCAGTGTTATTTCTAGATGTGCAGATTTCAACCAGCCTTAATTAGCTGCCATACTTTTTTCACATTTGAGAGGTTTACAGCCTGGTAACCAAAACCCTGATGGCTCATCAAGGTCTTTGTCCTGATCACTCTTTCTCTAACTCACTCTTATGATCCTTGATTCTTATTCCTGATTCAGTTTTGCTTAACCTCAGCTTGTCTACAAACAAAACGAATAGCATGCTTTAACCTTAGCTTACCTACCGATTATGATAGCTGAAAACTGTAATAACTTCAGATTGCCTGCCCACTCTGATATTGTCTCCTTCAACCTCAGCCTGCCTACTAATTAGGTACTTTCCATCTTCTAATACCAGAATTACCATCATGCTGCTAAATTTCTATCACTTCTATCAGTTTTTCACTTGAACGTTCTTGTTTAAAAGTGAGCTGTTTATATTTGATCTCTACACTGTAACTCGTTTGTTATATTCCACATTTTGGTCTTCCTACGCATTTTAATAAACTGATTTTATCAACAACTTCATATTACCATCCCCTTGACCCTAGTATGATGCTTGCATCTGTAACTCTACACTGCCATAGTATTAATCTGGTATGCTGCTTATGTCTAGAGCATTAAGTACACTATCCATAAAGCAATTCTTCCTTTAAAAAAAAATGTTTTACATTTCTGTGCTTGTAGTAAAATATACACACAGCTAAAACAGCACTGATGTATAGGTGGTAATCGTGTACTGAGATCTTTACCCATGTACCAAAAAGGGAATTTCTGAATATAAACTGAGATTCAAGATAAGCACAGTCAATGTGGTAAAATCCAGATTCTTCTTTATTTCCAAAATTTCATTTGAAAGGTAGCTTTTAAAATCACATACCAATGATATGAGTAGAACTGCTGGGATATCACCAGTAGCTTGCTGTTTTGAGCTAGATGCCCTTTCTTAACCTCCCTGACGTTCTGGACGAGCTAGGCTCGCCCAGAGATGCCGGAGGTTGCCGCTCAGGCAATAATTTTTTAAAAAAACACGCAGCAAGCACTTTGCTTGATGCGTGTTGTGCCTGATTTCCGCCGCTCGCCGCCAATCCGCCGCTACCCGCCGCGATACAGCCTCCATCCCCCCCCAGACCCCGTGCGCTGCCTGGCCAATCAGTGCCAGACAGCGCTGAGGGGTGGATCGGGACTCCCTGTGATGTCATGACGTCCATGACGTCGATGACGTCACGACGGTCATCACCATGGTGACAGGGAAGCCCTATTGCGCCGGCGGGGATTGGAGGGGTGGGAGGGACGCCGCAGGGAGGGGGGAATCATGTAGCTAGCGCTAGGCTAGCTACATGATAAATTTTAAAAAAAATTGCAAAAAACGTTACCGCGGCCGTAGAGCCGCGGGAATCAGAACGCCAGGCAGGTTAACCACTTAAGCCTATCTGGATGAACATTCTCATCCAGATAGGCTGCGCCCACTCCCGCCGGCCGTGCGCGCTCCCGTGTGCGCTCCCACTGCCGGCCATTAACCCAGCAATCAATGAATGGGATTATAGCTCCCATTCATTGATCGAAGCCCCCCGCAGAAAAACCGACAAGTTTCCCATCCTCATTGATGTTCCTGGAAGCGTGATCGTATGCTTAGTTCCAGGACTTTTTTAATGTGGCCATCTTGTGGCCAAATAGTAAGATTACACCCACGTCCATTTTTTTATTAAATAAATACATTATTTTACATTTAAAATTAACTGTTTACCTCCAACACCAAAAATTACCCAAATACAATTTTTAATTAAAAAAATTACAATAAAAAAAAAACATACCGGTAAATAGTTACCTAAGGTTCTGAACTTTTTAAGTATGCATGTCAAAGGAGTATATTAATAATTTTGTATTTAATTATGGGCTTGTAAATAGTGTTGGACGCTAATTGAAAAAATGCACCTTTATTTCCAAATAAAATATCGGCGCCATACATTGTGATAGGGACATAATTTAAATGGTGTAATAAGCGGGACAAATGGGCAAATAAAATACATGGGTTTTAATTACAGTAGCATGTATTCATTTCAAACTATAATGGCCAAAATGTAACGATCAGTGTAACACAGAGAGGGTCTGATTATTGGTGATCTGCAGTATCACCAAGAATACAGATATATACCCGATTATTGATGATCTGCAGTATCACCGATAATCAGATATATCACTAACCTCTGGACACCGGAGAGATATGAGTGTTTTTGTGCAACAGTAAATACTTTGAGAGCAATACCTGGAGAACAGGTATCAGAGCAGTAGGCTATACTGCAAAAGAGAACAAGTGCCTTCCAATAACCTGAGAATCTCCCGAAGGGAGGAGCCAGGCCAGGAGATGGAAGGACCAGAGCATTAGTGACACCAATAGGAGAGTGTCACTAATGATCTGTGAACTATCTCTAAGGTAGGGGGATAGCTCTCGAGGTCAGGCAATCCAGGTCGGCAACACACGGACAGATAAGTACAAAGACAGGAGACAGATTCAGTAATCCTAAGGCATGCAGAGTTTGGCAACAGAATATCAGATATAGCGAAGTACCAAATCAGTAATCAGAAGAGTGGTCAGGAAAGCAGAAGGTCATAACAGATAATAAACAATGCCTAGTCTTGGTGTGAGCTCCATGATCATCAACACCCTGGAACTAGTCTGAAGTATAACAGAATGATAATACAATTCCCTAGTCTGGGTGTGAGGTCTGTGATCATCAACACCCTGGAACTAGTCTGAAGTATAACAGATTGGTAACACAAGTCCCTAATCCGGGTGTGAGGTCCTTGATCATCAACACCCTGGAACTAGTCTGAAGTATAACAGAATGATACAATTCCCTAGTGTGGGTGTGAGGTCCGTGATCATCAACACCCTGGAACTAATCTGGATATAACAACTGGTAACACAGAATCTAACAAAAGGTCTGAGTGCTTCCACGTAGTGATCGCAACGGCAGACAACCAGTGAATGACCAGCACCCAGTATATATAGCACAGCGCTCTCCAGCGCCTCCCCTAAGTGCTGGACCAATGGGAACTGGTTGATTCGTCAGCTGACCGGCTTGGTCAGCTGACTCCCTTCTGGCTGTCATAAAAGTTCTGCCTCTCAGCGCGCGCGCGCGTCCTTCTGAACCTGTGTGGACTATCAGTCCCAGCCACACCAGCCATGTGTTGCGTACCACCCGCCGCGATGGATGCGGAACCAGCCGCACCGCTATCAGGGCATGCGGCGGTTTCTCCGCGTTCAGCCATAATGGTAGATGTAGGCCTACGTGTGCAAACCGCTGCATTGGACGCGGAATCAGCCGCCTTGTTCTGAACACACGCGGCGGCTTTTCCGCGTTTTCTCACACAAAATCAGAGAAATAATGATTTTTTTCCATTTACATCTTAATATTCCTGTTAAAATGGATTTAGAATAAGATAATTCTTAGCAAAATATACCACCCAAAGAAAGCCTAATTGGTGGCGGAAAAAACAAGATATAGATCAGTTCATTGTGATGAGTAGTGATAAAGTTATTGCCAACGGAATGGGAGGTGAAAGTTGCTCAGATGCAAAAATATACAATTCTGTGGGCTTAAGTGGTTAAGGTGTTCATAAGAAGGAAATGAAAAAGGAAAACAAATAAATAATAAAGTGCAAAATATGCCCACCCTATGCTATGGCCAGATCAGGTGGACAAATTGGTAAAAAAAAAGCATAGTGCTCTTCCTATCTGCAGCCACCAAATCCAAAGAGAGCAACAAGGCATCCACCTCTATCCACCTCATGTCCACTAAAACTAATGCTCCACCCCCTTTCACCCTCACAAAGAACATAGGAGGGCATCTTCTGCCATCAACCATGGCAATAGTGATCCCCCGAGCAGAGCATCCTGGGGTGGGGGGGGGGGTGTAATTCAATTTCTGGACCCATCCATGTCAACAATGCCTCCCACAATCTCCTTGTTTGTCACTGTGTCTTCAGTCCTTAGCTCCAGCCACTCCAGTTTCACTCTTAGCCTTTCTCAGCAATAAAGGTGATACCCAGAGCAAGGTTGGATTCAGGGCAGTTTCTAGGACCTCAATATAAGTATGCAAAAGAATCACCTGTAGTGAGCAGCCAGATGCAGCCCCCACCCCCCACTACCACCAGTATAGGTTACCACAGGCGTTTAGGACTGGTATAGGAACAGTAACTGTAAACTATATTCCACCTTTCCAGCATGCTCCATATAGCAAGTAACTCTGCAGTGTGTGCGTGTGTGTGTGTGCGTGTGTGTGTGTGTGTGTGTGTGTGTGTGTGTGTGTGTGTGTGTGTGTGTGTGTGTGTGTGTGTGTGTGTGTGTGTGTGTGTGTATGCGCGCTCGCGGGCACGCGTGCACATGTTTAGCCTGAAAAATATCGGTAACTTCATCCTGGTTTATTTTGATCGACTTCTGCTATACACACAAGTATTTCAATTGTGCTTGCATTTGCATTTTAGATAGGCCCTGAAACACATTGTAATATTAATAATGCCAGTAAACACCATAGGAAACCTGCTGTCAAGAGGGATTTCTAATTGTGCCTAATGAACTGAAATCAGCTATAACTACCTTAAAGTTACTCTGCATGAGGAATTACATTCATAGAATTAATTCATATGAATTATTTTTTAAAGAAATGGTACCTGGAAGGAAAACAAATTTCTGAACTTGAACAAATTTCTGAATTTCAATTCATACTGATTAATTGCAGGCCTCTTTAGGGGTCCAAACAATAGCAAGTAATTGCATTTGCTGGCTCTTCAGAAAATAAAAATGAAATTACAGAGACCTCACATAGATTCATGATTACTTCGCCCCACTGTCAGTTATTCATGACCCCAGTTACTAGCCAGTGGGATTTTTAATTTCTACATAATTGTTTTTGTCTTGTATTATATTGGCTGTTAAATGGTAAATAAATGTGTTAAGAATGTTTAGGCTAATAAATGTGACATAGCATCTGACAAGTGGTGAAAATCACGGCTAGAGAGGGGAGCGGGGCATTGCTGAATGCAAATTTCAAGATTTGTTATGTAAAGAGCTATTTTACAAATGTGAACTCGACAAATATGAGCTTCCATTCACTTTGCTAGTGTGGATTGTCTAATTACGGAAATAAACAAACACATTTCTTAATGCCGAACTAAAGTAACAAAATGAAAAATCAAGCTGCAACGTATATTTGGTTAACAAATCTGCAATATTTTGCATAATATATATATATAAAGGGCCTAATTGGTGGGAAACTCTACTGACACTTTAAATAGTAGCACTTAGTACATTTAATAAACATTGCACTGACAATCGGATGACAGTTTGAGACTTATGCTCTGGCTCCTTTATTTGGAATATTAAGTGCTGCCACCTCAGTCATTTATAACTTGACACTTACAAATTGCACAGAATTTGAGGAAAATTAAATAAAGCTATAATTCTGTATTCATAATATTAAATAATAGGTTCAGTTTTGCTTTACCACCTGTCAGCTGCTTTCCCGTGTAGATAGCATTAGGCGGGCAATCAGGGTTTAGAGTGGCAGGTGCTGCTCTAGGCTCGTGAGGCCCTGGGCAGCTCTAGGCTCATGGTGGCCCCTTTGCCCACCAATGTCAATATGCTATCTTATGCATGGTAAATGGCCACGTCCATTGCGAACACTGCTTAGCTGCCTTGTGCTCGTGACACAAATGTTTAACTTTTGCTGAAATTTGCCACAGCGTTTTGCCTATGCCCCACTGTCTCAGCGAGTGGCGTCCTTTTTCCACGCTGCTGGGGCTGATAGGGAGAACCTCCTGGAGACTAGGCTGCAGACAGTGCCTTTACAAATGTGGCACACAGGTGCTGGCACAGCACGTGGATGCGGTGTCACTGTGACCTACTGCACTGATGTGATGTGAGGCACTGACACTGGCAGTGAGGTGTGCATCCATAGTGACCAGGTCATCATCCCTCAGTGAGCGCATGATAATAGTACTGCCTGATAATGGTACTGCACTTTCCTAACCCCATAGCAATACCATTCACACTAGGTGGGTTGTTACTGGCATACGGCATATACATATCTCATTGAGAGTGTCTGTAAACTCTGGGAGTCACGTTGGCAAATATACACAAACATTGATGCAGAGGAGAAAAAAAAAGAATAAGGGAGGACATGACATCATGATTGGCTTTAATCATAGGCACTAAAGATGGGGAATGTCAGGAACAGTTTTTTCTTCTATTCTTTCTTTATAAATGATCAAAACCAGATTGTGGACAGTACAGGTTATGTAAGTTAAACTAGTATCTAGCTTCTGATTTATGTGCTTTCTTTTCTGACTTAACTATGGCTTATAATATTGCGTTGCTAAACAAAAA